>NC_083112.1:44144452-44446055 GCF_949774975.1 Lagenorhynchus albirostris | reverse complement strand
ACAAAAGGTCTATGTTTCTGCAAGACAGTTCCAGAGATTTTACTGTTTTTTTAATCCTAGATATATTATAAATTATACATATATTAAAAGTATACATATTACACAATGCATAATTATACTATTAATTTTCAAGTGAACAATGCAAATTAGAGTAGATATACAGCTCCCTGTCCCAAAATAAATTATTAACATAGTTAAATTCAAGAGGGCTTGTGTGATTCATAGATGGATCTGGGAGAAAGTATTGCAAAAGCTTTTTTTTTTCTCTTCTAAATTGGCTTCTCTGCTATTCTTCAAACATCTAATATAGTCCAATATTAAAGAATGCAGATATTTTTCAAAACCAATTTGGAAGCTTTTCCTGATTTTTCTTATTGTGTCATGCCTTTTTTGAGTCATTGAATTGAAATCAAATGTTTATCTTTGATATAATTCAATGCAATGAGCATAAGTAGCATAAACACTATCATTTCCTACGGTGGTATTCATTCATTCTTCCACTTAGTCTTCCATTAATTTATTCAGCACCTATATCTTGGGTGGCCACTCTGTGTCAGGAATTGTGCCAAACATGAAGGAGACAAAAAATTAGGCTGTCAAGTTCTCTTTTTTTTCATGCAGCTTCTGATATAAAAGTGTAAGCAAACTCAACAAGCAGGTAGTTTGCAGTATACGTAATAATGAAATTCAAGGGTGCTATAGAAGCAAATATGCAAAATGACTGTTGGAAATCACAAAAGGCTGACCAAAGAAAGAGGAGTCTAAGTTGGCAACTGAAGGATTACTAGGATTCTAGATAGTCAATGCTTGGGAAGAGTGTTTCAGGTAGAAAAAACAAAAACTCAAAATAAAACAATAAGTGGGAAGACACAAAGAAAGATAACTATGGTTTAAATCTGGATTTTTATGGAGGAAATGGTGAAGGCAAAGAGCAAGGGCCAGATCACAATTATTTTGTATGGACTTTAAGGCAGGAACGATTAATTAAATACACAGGAACTTAGGAGAGTATGACCTTTCATTCAGCTAACAAGTACACACATTGGGCCACTTGTGTCTGTGATACACGTACTACACATGATATTTAAATATCACATTGGCATTGAGAAAACACACATCTATCCAGCATTCTACATTGCTAAGTGGGAAAAAAAATATCCCTTCAGGAGCTTAGCTCTAGGTCAGCCTTTGAAAGCTGAAAGTTACATTTAGAGGTACCAAAGGAGAAAGATGGAAACAATAGAAGAAAATTCTTAGAAAAAAGTAAGGCATGCTAGTACCCAGATCAACACATTTTTCTTTCACATTTTTTTATATTATTTTTTTCTTCTGCAAATAAAAAGGCAATTAGAAAAAAGATATTTTTTATCTCCTGGGTTCCACGAACCCTCCACTATTCTTGTTTTTATAGTTATATGCATAATTCATTTATATATAATTATATAATGTATATTATTTATATAAAATCATATAGATATATAGAGAGATGTATGCAACATTTCGTAGATATATGCAGACTTCAGGAAGGGAAAACTGTCATTTGAATTAGCTGATAAGAAATAAAACTTATCTGTTCACTATGTTTTGGGGAATAAAATATTACAATTTTAAACTTTTATTAATTTAGGAGTTGTAAAGTACAATTTTTTGAAACTGATTTACAGTGATATGTCCAGCATTAGTGACAATTCAGTGTGCAAATTCAGAAAGCTCACTTTATAAATTGTCCAGAGTTTTTTCATTTTGTAACTTAAAGCTATCTATTAGGGCTATTGTCAGGCTTTTTTGGTTTTACCTAAGGCTGCTTCTAACCTCTATTTTCAAGACTCCTGGAATTAGACAATTAACAGCATTAGTATAGTTGATGGTCTTGTCTGCAGGAATGGTAATAGGCTTCAGAAGATTAATAACATGAGTAAGGTTTTACAATGGAACATCTGCAGAATAACCATTAAGCATATTTGTCATGGTAATTTTATTTGTGGCTCCTATAGCGGAGTTATCAGTAACCAGCTAATACTTTGTACTGACCAAATATGTATTTGAAAACCTGGTTTTCCCATGGATATGTGCTACAGAATGAGGCATTTGTATTTGGGTTATGAATAATTCAAGCAGAACATAATTGACCATTATAGTAGTAACATTACAATTTCAATTCACCTGTATTGTGCCTTGAATTGAATATTTAACAGAACCCAATAAACTTAACTAGCTAATTAATATTAATCAGTAAGAAAATTATATTAACACATTAATTCATTATAAATATGAACTGAACCAATATTTTAATGTTTTCTGATCATTTTAACAAGGGAAATATACTTTCAAGGTGAATTACATTTTCATTTCGTTAGGAATATAGATAGTAGCCACACCTTATATGATCCTTTCAAGCTCAGTAGGGTACAGTGATGCATGGTACCAGACAACACAAAGTAGCAAAGCCTCCATTTCTGAGCATCCCAAGTAATCACTGATGAATCCATTTCACATGTCCACCTGCAGATGAAAGGTCTGCCTTCACTTGAGTCCATTTTTTCTGTTTCAGTTCAATAGTAGAAGCTGAAGTTAAATCAGCAGAGAAAATGACTGTGGTAGTACAGGAAGCCTCATACATGAACACAAATTCTAATCCTTGACTCTCATTTTGTCTTGGGTCCATATTTGTGGCTTCCCAATAAGAGATATGTACCATTTTCCAACACCTTCTTAGTTTCCTTGTGAAGTCACAAAATGTATTATCTGGGAGGAGATATTTGAGCTGAGTCAGCCTTTGCAGTGGTAAATCCAGATTCATGAAGTACTGGGTAGGTTTGTGAGGGTGATGAGAAGTTCAGTAGGGTGGGGTGACTCTGTGAGTGGTAAATTGAAGAGAGGATGATGGCATGGTAAAGAGTTTATGATAAAGAGGTGGGCTGAGTGTAGAATATGAATATTTCTCTTTGCTGCATTAATGGGATTTGATATTAACTTGGAGGTAATGAGCATGATTATAAGGTAGGGTATTAACCATTCTGGTGGCTATATGAAAAATGACCTGAGAAAAGATTAGTAACCAAGAAAAATTTTAGGAAACTGCTGACCTCAACAAGATTGTAAATTGGAGAGATTGAGGGCCTAGGAAGGCAATAAATAGGGATTAAGAGATTCTAAGGCTCCTAGTGAGGTAGACTAGATAGGATTTGATGATGTAGGAAGTAGAAGTGAGGAATGGAGAATCTAAGATGCAGCCAGTTTTTCCAGCGTAGGAGAGAGTGGAATGATCACTTTACTAGTATAACTGAAATTATAAACTGAAGAAAATGCTTAAGTGAGAGAAAAATAAGTTTGGTTTTTGATTTCAGTTTGAGGTCCCTATATAGAATATTTAAGTAAATAGGGACAGTTAATCCTATGTGGCAATGAAATTTGGGATAAAGATTGGATACTGAGATATAATCACAGCCATGGGAATGGATGACATCTTCCAAGAAGAACCAAGAGTAAAAACAGAGGAGTGGGAAATTTCACCTTAAATTTCACCTTGAAAGGGTGGGCAGAGGTAGAGGAACAGAAGGGGAGACCATGGTAGAATAGTCAGAGGTATTGAAGTAAAGGAGAAAAAAACTACTTTGAAAACAAAGAGTAGAATAAAGACTTTTAGGAATAACGTGAGTCAATACTGTTAGAGACTCTTAAGTCCTTTAGGATAATTAAATAAAACACAATTTTAGCCTTTGGCTATAGTAATTAGCAGAAAATAACATTAACAAAAACATTTTCTGTAAAGTGGTGATGGCAGTCAGTCAGTTTTTATCTGACTTATGGCTTCTAGCTTCTTTTATCAAAGAAAATTGTGAAATTTCTTTTTCAAATTAGACACATTGTTTTCAAAGCAGACACATGGCTCAAATAAACTGAATTATTTGGAATAGTTTAGATAGACATGGGAATAATTCTTACACTTAACAAGGACTTATTTTGTTTAAATTTACCTGTTTGACAGTCTAGGACAATACAAATGATTTAAATAATAATTCAACCTTTTGTGTATTAGAGCTGACTTGATATTTATAGAACAAGAATGCCAGAAAGTATCAATAGGCCATTCCCTATGTCCCTATAATATGGCACAGCTAAGCAATTTGTATGCACATTACATTGACTTTTAACCTTGCAAAATTTATTTAGCACATTTATCAAACTAGTAGATGAATATACTACCTGAACTACAAGAAAGACTTTAGAATTAAAAACACAGAATGTTCAGGAATAAAAAGAAACTGAAAAAATCAACTTCCCAAAATATCAGATGTAGAAAGTTTAATTTACTAGATTAAGGGAACATACTTATTTATGGGAGAGTCAGACCTGGAACCTACATTGCTACCCTTCATATGTTCTTATTTCTTCTAAAGAAAAGATACAAATCTTGGTGTCCCAATCAAGTTATTTAATTTAATACAAATGATTTTCTTCCACTCATTTGCACAAATGTGTATCATTTGTCTTAAAAATGCTTAAAAGTTAACACTCACTTTCTCAATGTACTTCCATTTTTTAAAAGGTGCTCTAATAGCAAAGTACTGTGATTTTAAAGCAAATTTAGATCAAAGTATTGACCAGTAATGAAAGATTACCTTTGCATAAAATTTACCAAACTAGAAATAGAGGTATAGTGTTAATTCTGTTGTGCTAAGCCTTCAAACATACAGAGCTGGAGAATATATCCAAAAAGTTTAAGGTGCAAATAACAGAGTATGAGATTTCCCTAGAGTGCAATGCTTGAGTCACCTGTTTCCAAAAATATCAAGAAGACCCAGTGTCTCTATTTACCCACTGTCTCTGTTTACCCCTTTCCTATTATGAACTCAGGGTTCCCATAGTACTTATAAATGTCTTGAAGGGGAAATTAATTCAGCTCAATTCTATCTTAATACATGTTCTGGTGAAATAGAATTGGCTACTAAAGAAAGAGGCAGGCAATGGTCAATCATGTCTAAAATCACAAATTTCCTTATGCCGTCCCTGTTCCAGTAGAACCATGGATTGTCTCCTTGTGGTCATGAATCTTAGAGGGTGGAATTCCTACTCACCAGTGTTATATTTACTGGATGAGATCTGAGTCTGACCAACCACAGTACCATAAACAAAAGAGGAAAGGAGGCCAGCATCATTTAAATCCCAGCTCTGTCAGTTCCCTTTATTACAGGAATAAGAGGGCAGGGACTGGGTTTTGCCAAGCCTGTTGCACTGTGTCAACACGGTAGATGATATCCAAAGTGGCTCAGGAATGTGAGTTTGACTGTTGCTAGGAGAATTCCAGATCCTTGAGCAGTTAGGGCATCAATGAATTTAGAGCAAGTGGCTGAGGCCCAAGGCTTCAAAGCTACCAGGAGGCATGGGGAATGTTGTTGACCAGGGTTCCTGGCCTCCTTAATGAATAGAAATTGATAAGAGACCAGGCAAAAAATTCAGGCAAGTCTTTATTGGGACTCCTGCTGCAGCAGGAGGGAAGGAGAACAAGCAACATGTTAACATGTTCCCTTGCTCGCTTGCTCCCTGAGGTGGGTTGAGCTGCCTCCTTATATGGGGTGATGGTAGGGGTGGGTCTGGGAGTTGAGCTGGAGGTCTACTTAGGTAGTTTGCCCAAACCATCGGTGATACTGTGTGCAGGGTGCATGTACAGTGCCCTGCTTTTGCTCCAGGCTCCTCAGAAGGGGTAGAGTTTTTGATCTTTTTGTATCTTGTTGTTCATAATTTGCCCCAACTGGGCATGCACACAGTTATTTTTAAGCCCTTATAGTTTCTTTGTATTTTGTTGCTCAAGAAAATGTTTGTCCCGGTGCCAGCACTGCAGCAAATGGTCCCAGGTCCCAGCCTGCCTCAGGAACACTCTTCAGAGCCCTGTTCATGTTGAAGCTCCTATGTCCTCATGAACATGAGCCTAAAGTGTTTCTATCAGTTTTAATAATCACCTTCTTCAGTTTACATAGAGAAACATTGGTGCAAGATTGTCCCTGGTCTTGGGCCAGACCAGATTCTATGTTACCAGTCTACAGATTCTGAAGGATGATTTTTATCTTCCTCTCAAAAGACTACACAACACATTCAAGAGGTATAGTGGCTTTTGAAATAGCTTGAATCACAAAAGGACTTGTTACACACCCATCTCCCAGAGGCATGTTCCACAAATATGTAAGCATAGATCAAGAAAAAGCAAAAGCAGCTTCTTCAATCCTAAAATTAAGGGAAAACATATCAAAATAAATTATCAGTAGGCATTAGATGCAGAGTCTTTCTCATCCAAGATCTGGAAAGACATACAAGCCCACATGTAAAAAGGCCACAATGGCAGACAGCTAACAACAGCATAGCTCTTGAACAGACCCTACTCAGTGTCTGTGCCAGTATCAGTATCTCCCTCATAAGGGTCTGAACCTCATTGTGTCCTATTGTCTATATTTTTAAATCATTTTCTCTGATTCACAGCTTTGTTTCTTAATTGCTTTATTCTCCTCTGATTTGCATAATACAAATTGCCAATACAGCAATAGACTTTTGTCTTCCAACTCTCACCCCAATCTGAATGCTTATTGCTTATGATTAAACAAAATACTTTGAAATCATCTAAAATACACTGGTTGAAAACTTGCACTGAATAATTAAGGTTATATTAACAGAATAATTCAAAACTTACAATAAAATTCTTCCCTAACCCTGCTTATTTGGAATAATGGGTGTAGAACTCTGCAGATGAAAGGAAAATAGTTATGATAAATGTTTTCTAGTTTTTAACATCTTTATTGGAATATAATTGCTTTACAATGTTGTGTGAGTTTCTGTTATATAACAAAGTGAATCAGCTATATGTATACATATATCCCCATATCCCCTCCCTCTTGAGCCTCCCTCCCACCCTCCCTATCCCACCTTTCTAGGTCTTTCAAAGCACCGAGCTGATCTCTCTGTGCTGTGCTGCTGCTTTCCACTAGCTATCTATTTCACATTCAGTAGTGTATATAACTCCATGCTACTGTCACTTCGCCCCAGCTTCCCCCTCCCCTCATCTCCTCAAGTCCACTCTCTATGTCTATGTCTTTATTCCTGCCCTGCCACTAGGTTCATCAGTACCATTTTTTTTTTAGATTCCATATATATGTGTTAGTATACAGTATTTATTTTTCTCCTTCTGTCTTACTTCATTCTGTATGACAGACCGTAAGTCCATCCACATCTCTACAAAAACTCAATTTCAGTTCTTTTTATGGCTGAGTAATATTCCATTGTATATATGTGCCACATCTTCTTTATCCATTCATCTGTCGATGGACATGTAGATTCCTTCCTTGTCCTGGCTATTGTAAACAGTGCTGCAATGAACATTGAGGTACATGTCTCTTTCTGAATTATGGTTTTCTCAGGGTATAGGCCCAGTAGTGGGACTGCTGGGTCATACGGCAGTTCCATTTTTAGAATTTTAAGGACCTCCATACTGTTCTCCATAGTGGCTGTATCAATTTACATTCCCATCAACAGTGCAAGAGGGTTCCCTTTTCTCCACACCCACTCCAGCATTTATTGTTTATAGATATTTGATAATGGCCATTCTGACCAGTGTGATGTGTAACCTCGTTGTGGTTTTGTTTTGCATTTCTCTAATTATTAGTGATGTGGAGCATCCTTTCATGTGTTTGCTGGCAATCTGTATATCTTCTTTGGAGAAATGTCTATTTAGGTCTTCCACCCATTTTTGGATTCGGTGGTTTGTTTTATTGATATTGAGCTACATGAGCTGCTTGTATATTTTGGAGATTGATCCTTTGTCAGTTGCTTTGTTGGCAAATATTTTCTCTCATTCTGAGGGGTGTCTTTTCGTCTTGTTTATGGTTTCCTTTGCTGTGCAAAAGCTTTTAAGTTTCATTAGGTCCCATTTGTTTATTTTTGTTTTTATTTCCACTTCTCTAGGAGGTGGGTCAAAAAGGATCTTGCTGTGATTTAAGTCATAGAGTGTTCTGCCTATGTTTTCCTCTAAGAGTTTTATAGTGCCTGGCCTTACATTTAGGTCTTTAATCGATTTTGAGTATGGTGTTAGGAAGTGTTCTAATTTCATTCTTTTACATGTAGCTGTCCAGTTTTCCTAGCACCACTTATTGAAGAGGCTGTCTTTTCTCCATTGTATATTCTTGCCTCCTTTGTCAAAGATAAGTTGACCATATATGTGTGGGTTTATCTCTGGGCTTTCTATCCTGTTCCATTGATCCATATTTTTGTTTTTGTGCCAGTACCATACTGGCACAAAAGACAGGCCCCTGTCTTCCCAGGTCTGTGTGATGTGGCCTGAGACGCGGCGGCTCAGCCAGGGCTGCGGCCCGCGTGCCGTGAGGGCCCCTGCTGCCCCTGCAGGAGGAGCGTCTCTGGGGCACCTCCAGCCTCCTGAGGGGACCGAGGGAGGGAGCGCAGAACGAGCCGGCACAGGACAGCCACGCGGCTCACGCTCAGGCACACGCGTGTGCTCACGGGGTCCTTTCAGAGCGCGCACGCTGTTTTGTAACTCCACAGTGGTGACCAAAATGAGACTCTCCTGGGTACTGTCACGTCCTCCCATGGCTCTAAGACTTGTTCTTACGGGCCGTGCCCGCAGGGTAGGGTATCGGCCTAAACGCAGACATGAATTTAGCAGCTTGAGACGACGCACACTGATGACCTCCCGTGGTTTCTGAGGGCAGGGATTCAGAGCAGGCGGGCCAGGGGATTCCGGCCGAGGGTCTCTCAGGAGGCTGCGGTAGGGGCTTCAGCCGGGGCTTCCCCATCCGAAGGCCGGACCGGGCGGGATGCCTGGCTTCCAGGAGGCCCCTCCTGTGGCTCCTCTGCACGTGGGCCCCGCAGGGCTGCTGAGGCTCCTCAGTGCACGGGGCCCGGCTCCCCTCAGGAGGAGTGTGACGCGGGAGAGCGTTGGTGGAAAGTTCTAGACCCTCCTCCTCATCCTGTGGCTACCTCAGCATCTTGTACACTGTGCTGTGTGCGTTTGTCTCTGAGCAGACCCTGCGGGAAGCGTGGCATCTTCTCTGCTTTCAGTGGGTACAGGAGCCTAGGGAATTCAGGGCTGCCAGGACTGTCTGTCTGGACTCACTGAATGTTGTGGACCAGGAACAGAGTCCGTCGGCCACATGAGTGTCTTAGATGCTCAGTATTTTCCTACTGAGGTGGAGGTGCTTTTAACAATGCCTCGCATTTCCTCCTATAGATTGTGTTGTAGTTTTTTGTTTGTTTTTTGCCGCGCCGTGCAGCTTGTGGGATCTTAGTTCCCCAACCAGGGATTGAACCTGGGCCCTCGGCAGTGAAAGCACAGAGTCCTAACCACTGGACCGCCAGGGAAGTCCCTGTTGCTGTTGTTGTTGTTGATAGCTATTTTGAGGTGTAATTCCCACACTCTTCACCTCATCCACCTAAAGCGTGCCGTTCCCTGCTTTGTAGTGTATTCATTGAGTGCAGTCGTCACTACTACCAATTTTAGAACATTCCATCACCCCGAGAGGAAACCTCATCCCCATTAGCATCCCTCCCATCCCCCTCCCCAGCCCCTGACAAACAGGAACCCACTCTCTGTCTCTGTGCACTTGCCTGTTCTGGACGTTTCCCATCAATGGAATCACACACCCTGTGTGTCCTCCGTCTGGCTTCTCTCACTGAGCATTGTGTTCTCAGGGTCCATCCACGTTGTAGCGAGTGTCATTGCTTCACTCTTTTTCGTGGATGGATAATATTTCAGTGTGTGGAGGGACACATTTGTTTATTCGTTCATCTGTTGATGGACATTTGGGTGGTTTCCACATTTTGGCAGTTGTGAATCACGCCTCTGTGAACATTAATGTTCGGGTTTTTGGTGTGGTATTTTTTTGGCTGTGTTGGGTCTTCATTGTTATGCGCGGGCTTTCTCTAGTTGTGGTGAGTGGGCTCTAGTCTTTGTTGCAGTGCGCGGGCTTCTCGTTGCAGTGATGTTGCGGAGCACAGGCTCTAGGCACGTGGGCTTCAGTAGTTGCAGCACATGGGCTCTGTAGTTGTGGCGCATGGGCTTCGTTGCTCCGCGGCATGTGGGATCTTCCCGGACCAGGGCTCGAACCTGTGTTCCCTGCATTGGTAGGCAGATTCATAATCACTGTACCACCAAGGAAGCCCAATGTTTAGGGTTTTGTGTGGACGAATATTCTCATTTCTCTTGGGCAGACACCCAGGAGAGTAATTGCTGGGTCATTTGCTAACTGTTTAACCTTTGAGGAGTTGCCAGACTGTTTTCCAAACCCAGCTGTCCTCACTGTTTTCTGCCGTTTGCCAGGAGGCCTTGGGGCCGATTGTTCCCATCAGTGGTTCTTCCCCAGGGTTTCTGGGTCAGCAGTGGTGCTGAAGCTGCGGGTCGGTTCCCCCGTGTCGGGAACCACTGGTCTGCAGGGTTGTCCTGTGCTGGACCGCACATGCTCCATCTCCCGCCCCTGGCCTTGTCTAAGTAATATGAGTTGAATGGATATTTACTGCTCCGTCCTTGGTAAGTTGGAGGATATTATTAAGAACGATAGAAGATTGTTTTTTTCCTTTGCCTTAAAAAATAAGATTCTGGGCAAAAGGTCACATACCGTAATTCTATTTACAAACGTCCAGAACGGGCAGGTCCACAGAAACAGAGAGTGGATTAGTGTGGGCAGGGGCCGGGGAGGGGATTGGGGCACGTCTGCTAGTGGGGTGATGGGATGTTCTGGAACTAGATAGAGGGGGTGGTTGCCCAGCTCTGAATGTATTAAAACCCACTGAACTGTATACTTGAAGCGGGGGCCCATTCTGTGTGAATTATAGCTCAGTAGGGCTGCTGTTGCAAAGATGAGGCTTAGGACACAAAGGGTGTTTCCAGAGTTGTTTGACCTGTTAGGACCGCTGCACCGTGGGGGGCCCTGTCCTGGGACCTTCTGGGCATCCGTGCCCTGGCCCGTAGGGGCTCTGCCGGCGTTGCCGTCCTCCACTGTGAAGCGTGGAAATGGTGGCCTGGTCTGAGAGAGGCAGTCGCTGTCCCGGGGCAGGGCTGGCAGCTCTGGGCCTGACCATCTCACCTCCGGCTTCAGCCCGTGCTCTTCGCGGGCCCTCCTCTCCCTGTGCATCCTCTTCGAGGCCCCTCCTCACCGCGATAGGAACCTTCACCGGCGGGGCGGAGGTGCAGTCTAGAGTTACAGACCGTCCACACGATGCATCGTCCTCACTTGGTTTCTGCGGGGTCTTGGGTTAGCTAGCCGCCAAGACCCCGGCGAAAAGCCAGAGCGACCCCTGACGTGCTCCTCGGGGAAAGCGGCGAGGCCAGCCCTCGGGTGCAGTGAGGCCAGGAGAGCGCCGCCGTGGCCGGGAGGGAGGACCGCCGCTCGCCCGTTCCCGGTGGTTGCACGAGTGGTGTTTCCCCATTTTACAGATGGAGACCGAGGCCTGCGGCGGTTCAGGGACTCAGAGGCAGGCCTGTGGCTTCCAGGCTGCAGGCGCGCCTGGGGGAAGTCCTGGGGCAGGCGGGTCGGGGGCTTAGAGTCCTTCCCGGTCCCTTCCCCGCAGCCCGCTGGGCGGCAGGGCGCTGCAGGAACAGGCGCTCCCGGAGCCAGCGTGTCCCACGTGGCAGGACATGGCCCCAGCGCTGTGGGTGGAGCTCTCTGGTAGGTCCCGCGGGTCGGGGAGTCCCGGGGACTGCAGTACCCGCCTCCTCTGGTCGCCCCCATCACCGGAGCGGGGAGGGACGGCTCTGAACCCTGTCCCGTTGTCTTTCAGGACAAACTCCACGATGCTGCTCACGAAATCATGGAAACCATCCGGTGAGTGTGGCGCCTGCTGGCGCGGGGCCTCGGGGTGGGCCAGTCCTGAGTTCCCAGCAGCCCCCAGCCGTGCAGTCCCCCATTCCTCCGTGCCGATCCACGTCAGCATCGTCAGCATCGAGGAGGCTTGGGAATCGGGGCTGTGGGGTCAGGGGTCAAGTCCTCTGAGTGTGACCCAGGACAGGCCTTGGTGCTTCGTGAACTGGCTTCCTGTGGAAGAGGCTGGAAATCCTGAGTGGCCAGCTTCCAGAGCGACCCCTCCCCTCTCCCCTCATCACCTTGGTTTACTCTTCTCCTGTGGGGTTTGGTGTGACCTTTGGGTTTGGGCCGCTTTTCCCTCTGTGAGCCTGCCCCGTGCTGTGCAGAGGAGGCTGGGTGCCCGGGAGGCTGACCCGGGTGAGATCTGGGAGGAGGGCCGCCTGCTGTGTTCTAGTGGGCTGTCTTCTCACGTGGGACCTGAGGGTCTGCGACGGCCTCCAGAGTGCCCTCGGGGGCCCATGCGCAGAATCCTGCGACTGCTCTTGGCTTTAGAATGTTTCACGTGTGTGACCGTGGCCCTGGCATCTCGCTGCATTGTGCCTTAAAATCCTTATCTGTGTAGCCACTGCCTGGGCCACACGCCATTATATCTGCTTGAACCTGGGGCGGCCGGGCTGGCAGCAGCACAAAAGGCTGTTTGGTACATAGGGGTGGTGCTCCCCCCTCTCTGTCCTGTCCTTCCTGCGAGAGGCGAGCATGTATCAGTTTCTTCTGTATTGTTTCAGATAATATGTATGTATATATTACTGTAGTATATTAGTATAAAATCTATCGTAGGGTTCTCCAGAGAAACAGACCCAGTGATGTCTGTGTATATGAGATTAATTTAAGCAGCTGAGTCACACGACTTCAGGCTGGCGAGTCTGAAATATGCAGGACAGGCCAAGAGAGGCAGACCCAGGGAAGAGTTGATGTTGTAGCTCAAGTCCAAAGGCAGTCTGGAGGCAGAATTTTATATATACACATACAGATTAATTCCATATAATATAGTACAGAGGGGTTCTGTGTAGTTTACCCAACTTTCTCCAATGGTGACATTGCACATAACTGTAATAGCAAAACCAGAAAATGGACATCGGCATAATCTACAGACTTTATTCACTGTGCATGTATGGTCACGCGTATGCACGCATGCATTCTTGTAACCTCCACCTCAGACAAGACATAGATCGGTTTCATCACGACAATATTTTTATCCCTCTTAAATACATAAATACAGATATCCTGGAGATGGCAAGTGTTGTGAACTTAGGGAAGTAGTGTACTAAGGTATTCATCAGAGAAGAGCTGGTGTCCAGTTTAGGTTGTCATCATCACTTCCTGATGTGAATCCCAAATTACTCCTTTGGTTTTTTTCTAGTGTTAACAAATTCCTGACATGAGGTGGATCTTTGACTTTACGTAGCATCACTAGATGACCTGTAGTGCACAGACGTGTGCCGGGACAGCTCCTGGGCCTCTCTTTGTTTTGAGGGTGGTGGGACATCAACACCAGACTGAAGGTTGCCCAGATCTCCCCCAAACCGAGATTACCCCCAACCCCTGTTTTTAACCACGTCAAATGTATTTATTTAATACTTTGACTCATGCTTTTTTTTTTTTGTGGTACGCGGGCCTCTCACTGTTGTGGCTTCTCCCGTTGTGGAGCACAGGCTCCGGACGCGCAGGCTCAGCGGCCATGGCTCACGGGCCTAGCCGTTCCGTGGCATGTGGGATCTTCCCGGACTGGGGCACGAACCCGCGTCCCCTGCATCGGCAGGTGGACTCTCAACCACTGCGCCACCAGGGAAGCCCTTTGCTTTTGGTTTTGATCTTCTTTTGAAATATTGTTTTTCTCTTTTTCCCTTCTCTCCACATAGGAGGAAAAGAGACGTAGAGTTACATCCGGAGAACGGTAAGAATAATAAAGCTTTTTTTTTCTGTGCAATATGTAATCGTGATGACTGAAATTACTTTTCTGAAGTCTTTTAAAAAGAAGAACTTAAAAAAAAAAAAAAAGAAGAACTTTATAGTGAGTTGCCAGGGTGACCATAGATAGCTTAAGGATGCTGGGTTTGCAGTCAGGTTATTAACCTTGTGATTCAGGTAGAATTCTCTTGCAAAGAGTGAATTGGGGCAACTGGCAGTTACCAGAACTAGATCTAAAGGTTGTATTAAATATTAAATCTTGAGGTAATATGTGCCTTTTAGGGCTCCTGAGATGAAGATTGATTTTTTGGGGGGTGGGGAGGTGTGTAGGTAAGAAGGAAGACCTTTTGAAAACTGCCTCCACGGGAGGAGTGTGTGAAAGTCATCCTTAGGGTGTGTGATTTTGCTTGACAGAGTTGCTGGACCGCTCCCTGCAGAAGAACCGGGAAGAGTAACACCGGGAACACACGTGGAAGAAGAAGAAAGAGATGATAAAGTAAAGCCTGGTCACCCCCAGGTTTGTCACTTCCACTTGAATCTCAGAACCCATTTGGTTCTAGGAAGGGGGCTCAGGGTGTGGGCAGCGTGTAGGAACAGAATGACTTTCACTAATGATCAAAATGACCTTGAATTTAGCTAAAATCCTCTTCAAACTCATTTTTCTGCTGGTTCTCTATGTGGAAGGTGTGTTACGTGGCTCTGGTGATAGTAAATCAGCGGTAGGCCTGGAAGTTAGCTGGACCTCTTCTACTTGATCAGTCAGTCACAGAGCTTCAGTCTGTCCCCTCTCCTGCCTGCGTCTCCTGCCCATGAGGTCTTTGTGAAGATCTCTTTCAAACACATGAGGTGCTAAAGTGCTCTAGTATCGTCCAGGTGTAAAGTTGCATTCTTAACTGAGAACAGACGAGTTCTTTCCCCAGACCTCCAGCTCCTTTGTAAAATCAGAGTTTCAGGTTCTATGAAATACAGATGTACCCACTGAACCCCCATAGGAGGGGGTAGGAGAAGGGATTGGGGATCTGATAGTGGAAGCTTTACCATTAAACAGCACTGCCCCATATGACTAACATTGGGCTAACATTGGTCGGGCACAGGTGGTAGAACAATATCACGTCCCTTTTGGTTTTATTAAGACATTGATTAAAAGTTTCAGCTCAGCAGAGGGGCAGCACCCTGGGTGGGGACTGGGCCTCCACCATCTATGGCTCTTCCCCTCCAGCACCCAGGCTAGGTACTCAGTTACCAGCAGCCCAGAGGGCAGGAACAGAGCTCTGCCAGGCTGGCCTTCTCAAAGGGCAAGTGTAAGCAGCACAGCCAGGAGTGCGAGCGACAGGCTTTGCTGGGTTGTCGGGAAGGAGGGCGACGTCTGGCTCGGCATGGCTGGAGTCAGCGCTAGCCTCCCCTCGGCCATGGGCACTGGGCCCCCGGGGTGGCGCTCAGACCCTCCACCCAGTCCACCCTCCCGCCCCAAACACCAGCAGGTCAAGCACCACTCAGAGAAGGGGGCCTTTAAAAGGCTTTAGAAAATCTTAGAATCCGGATGTGGAAGCTACTATGTTTCACTTCTGGGTGAGAGCTCTGTTCCCAGAGCACAGGATGGCCCAGAGGGGCGAGATGGGAGGGTCTCGCTGTGACCCCCACAGGCACTGCTGGCCTTTTTAGCCACATGCCTGCATTCCTTGGAAATACATTTCATTAACAGCCAAACGGAACACCCTGAGAAACGGGAGGAATTATTGGTTCGTTTCAACCCTTAGCAACAGGGAGTTTTCACCACCGTGTGTGTACTTCGTCTGCTCTCTGCGATGCGCTGGAACTTACCTTTGGGCAAAATGTGCCTCAGCTGTCCACGGCACCCGACACACTTGGCGACTCCGCCTGACCCGGGAGCGCCCTGAGCCCCAGGGACAGGGTCCCTCCTTCCTGACCACCCCCTCGTGGGAGTGCTGAGGCCGGTCAGCCCCCAGCCCTGGGGGCTCAGCGTCCCCTCGGACGTGACTGTGAGTCAACCTCCCCAACGACCCCCTCCCCCCTGGTCTCCCTCCCGCCAGGGCCGCTTCGTGCGCGGTGCCGGTCTGACCCTCGTCAGGGGCTAGGTGTCGGGGAAGCCCCGAGGGCGGGAGCTCTCCCGCACCCTCACGACTCGGTGCTGCTACGGGTGGATCCCGCGGCCGGGGGGCAAGAGGCGCGACGGGGGTGGGAAGGAGACGGTGCCACGGGAAGCCCACCCCGGGCCAGGGCGCAGAGGCAGGAGGCGGCGAGGAGGGCCGGCCCAGCCGCGAAGCCCGTGCCTCCGCCCCGCCCGGCCCGAGCGGCCCTCAGACCTCCCTGCCGGCCCCTGGGCTCGGAGTGGGTGACGGGCACGCCGAAGAAGCCGTCCCGCTCGAGCCGTCCGGAGAGGCCTGCCCAGGGCTTGTGCCTGTTCCCAGCGTGGGGCGAGCACCGGAGCGTGAGGGTGTGGAGCTGTCCGGCCGCAAGTCACAGTCTTTGCCTGTTGGAAGGGAGGGCTGCGATGGGCCTGTGCCGACGGAAGGGGAGGATGGAGCCGCCCACAGTCCCCGTTTGCCAGGCAGAGCTTCATCACGGACCCTGTTCTCAGCAGCCGTGCGCCAGGGACACCCAGGCCTGGCGAGTCTGCGCCCCACCCAGGGCCGCTGGGTTTCTGCGCGGCAGCCCCGGCATCTCCTGCTGAGAAACCCAGGAGACCGTGCTCTTTCTCCCGAGCCCACCGCCCCGCTGCAGAGCCCAAGGGGGCTGGGGGCTTCACCCCAAACTTGAGGAAGCCACACCTGGGGGCCAGGACACAAGCGGGGGTCCCACCTTTCCCGCAGGAGCAGACGCCGCGGAGGGTCTATCTTTTGGAAATAAATTTAGACTAACAGGTTTTACACACAGAATCTTAGAGCTGGGAAAAGTCCTTTGTGTCATTCATGTAGCTTCGTAAGATTTTTTTTTAATGAGAGGATGGATTTCCTTGAGCAAGAGTGAATTTCCAGGAATGGGTCCCTGGTTACCAAGGACTGTTTTCGGGAAGAAAGATGAATCTATTCTGTGAACGCCTTATAGAACTTATTCTATATTGTAGTTCTCTCTGGAAACACATGTACCGTTGATCTTTGTAGCAGCCCTTAACATCCTCAAGAGAAGCTCTCATTTCCCCATTAGTACTTGTTATAGACTGAATATTTGGGTTCCCCCAGCATTCACATGTTGACACCCTACCTCCAATGTGATGGTATTAGAAGGTGGGTCTTTTGGGATTTTATGAGCTCATCGGGATGGAGCCCTCATGATGAGATTCTTATCCTTGTGAGAGTTATGAGAGAGCTGGCTTTTTCTCTCTGCTCTCTGCCCTGTGAGGACACAATGAGAAGTGGACAGTCTGCAACCCGGAAGAGAGTCCTCACCAGAAGGCGATGATCCCAGCACCTAGATCTCAGACTTCCAGCCTCCAGGACTGAGAAATACATTTTTGTTGTTTACAGGCCCCCACCCCGCCCCATTTATGGTACTTTGTGACAGCAGCCCAAACTGACTTAGCACTCTTTTCTTCAAGTACATCAAAGAATTTGTGGAGCCCATCCATTTTATGATACAATTTCCCAAATAACCAATATTCTCTCTATACACTGATTTGTCAACTTTTTTTTAATCAAAATTGTTATTTAAAAAAGCTTCCATATTTTTTCCTAATAAATTTCCAATCCAAGTTGTCACTGTAATGGTTCTATGATATTAGTAATTTGAGCCCTAATACCCTGCTTAAAATAATCATTCATTTGTCTTATGAATAAGTTCAGGGTTCAAATGCAAAAGTTTTAAAAGGATATACTGTGTAAAACATCTATGTCATCCCTCTGAAGGAAAAACGGAGAGAAGAAAGGAAGGAGGGAAGAAGGAAGGAAGGAAGGAAGGAAGGAAAAAACATTGAATTTGCCCTCAGTTTAGCTGCCACTTCCTAAGGGAAGCCCTTTCCAACTCCAGACCCCCAGGCATCACAAATAAGCTCTCATGGGACACTGTCCATACTGTTGCATGTCATGTTTCCTGAAAAGCTGCTTCTGAGACAAGGACAGACTTTCAGGAAGTTTCTTGGGGTGTGTTTTTTGGGATAAACATAGAATTACCGTATGACTCAGCAATTCCACTCCTAAATCATTGAAAACAAACACTCAAATCTATGTACACACGTTTATAGCAGCACTATTCACAATAGAAAAATCATGGAAATAACCCAAATGTCCATCATTGGATGAATGAATAAACAAATTGTGGTATATACATACAGTGGAATAGTAATTCAGTCATAAAAAGGAATGGAGCAATTAAATATCAGTTACACGGCCAAAAACATTTTTTAAGGGAGGCAATACTAATACATATTACAGTGTGGGTGACTCTCACGAACATCATACTAAGTTGAAGATGCCAGACACAAAGGTCATACACTGTATGATTCCATTTATCTGAAATATCCAGAATAAGTAAATCCATAGAGAAAGAAAGCAGATAGGTGGTCTCCAGGGCCTGATAGAGAGAGCGAAGTAGTATCTTCTCAATGGGTACAGAGTTTCCTTTTGGGGTGATAAAAATGTCTGGGGGAAAAAATTTTTAATTGGAAAATGATTGATTAAAAACAAGTCTGTGGGGTATTTCTTGGTACTGCCTTTTCCAATTTTGACAGTAAATGGTCAAGTACACAGTAAATGGTCAAGTACAGCAGCCATGATTTGAGAAAGAAATGATGACCAGGGCTCAGAACACTCACTCGGGGACGAGCGTGAGGGTCACCGCACGAAGTAAGCCATCCATTTTAGCAGAGATATTATCCAAGGATGAGGGGAATTGAGAATGGATAGCACAGGAGGGAGACAATGACTATCAGTTGTGGCCTTGAGGCCACCTACAGTAACAGAAGCTATAGTTCGACCCATTGACCCTTCTTTCACTAGTAGTTCATCTCAACTCACCCTCTCCCCTAAAAACGATCCGTGGAAACTATGAAAGAGTTGTTTCCAGAACTTATGCAAAGACGTTGATCCAAGTAAAGGCAACAAAAGCAAAAATAAAGTGGGGCTACATCCAACTAAAAAGCACAACAAAGGAAACCAACAACAAAATGAAAAGGCAACCTACCGAATGGGAGAAAATTTTTCAAATCATATATCCTATAAGGGGTTAGTATTCAAATTATATGAAGAACTCATATAGAAAAAATATCCAACTAAAGAATGGGCAGAGGATCTGAATAGACATTTTTACAAAGAAGATACAGAGATGGCCAGCAGATAGTTAAAAAGGCACCTAAAATCACTAATCAGCAGAGAAATCAAACCACAAAGAGGTGTCACCTCATTCCTGTTGGAATGGCTAATATCAAAAAGACAGGAACGTGCTCGCTTTGGCAGCACATATACTAAAATTGGAACGACACAGAGAAGATTAGCATGGCCCCTGCACAAGGATGACACGCAAATTCGTGCAGCCGCATAGCACAGGGAGATCAGCTCGGTGCTTTGTGACCACCTAGAGGGGTGGGATAGGGAGGGTGGGAGTGTGGGAGACTCAAGAGGGAAGAGATATGGGAACATATGTATATGTATAACTGATTCACTTTTTTATAAAGCAGAAACTAACACACCATTGTAAAGCAATTATATTCCAATAAAGATGTTAAAAAAAAAAAGACAGGAACTAACAAGTGTTGGCAAGGGTGTGGAGAAAAGGGAAGCCTCGGACACTGTTGGTAGGAATGTAAATTGTTGCAGCCAGTATGGAAAACAGTATGGAGGTCCTCAAAAAATTAAAAATAGAACTATCATACGATCCAGCAATTCCACTACTTGGTATTTGTATGAAGGAAACAGAAACTCTTAATTCAAAATGAAATCTGTACCGCCATATTCATTGCAGCATTATTTACAGTAGCCAACACTTGGAAACCCCTGTGTTCATCGATGGATAAAGGACATTTGGCATATATATATGCCAAATTATATATATATATATATATATATATATATATAATTCAGCCATGAGAAAGAAGCAAATCCTGCCATTTGTGACAGCATGAATGGACCGTGAGGGTGTTATGCTAGGTAAAATATGTCAGGCAGAGAAAGAAAAATCCTGTATGATCTCACTTTATATGGAATTTTAAAAAAAGCTCATAGAGGCAGGGGGTGGAGGGTGGGTGAAATGGGTAAAGGTGGTCAATATGTACAAACTGCCAGTGATAAAATAAATAAGTCCTGGGGATGTGACTATAGTTAATAATACCGTATTGCATATTTAAAATTTGCTAAGAGAGTAGATCTTAAAAGTCCTCATCACAAGAAAAAAAGATTTCTACCATGTATGGTAATGGATGTTAACTAGACATACTGTGGTGATCATTTTTTAAATTGAAGTATAGTTGATTTACAGTATTATATTGTAATAACAATATATTAGAACACAGTGATTCAATATTTTTATAGATTATACTCCATTTAAAGTTATTATAAAACATTGGCTATCCTTATAGCTTATTTATTTTATGCATAGTAGTTTGTGCCTCTTCATCCCCTCCCCTACCCCTATCTTGCCCCTCCCCCTTCCCTCTACCCACTGGTAATCACTGCTTTGATGTCTACATCTGTGCGTTCATTTCCTTTCTGTTACATTTATTGTTTATTTTTTAGATTCCACATGCGAGTGATAACATACCGTATTTGTCTTTCTCTGTTTGACTTATTTCACTAAGCATAATAGTGTTGCAGCAAAAATAGAAATGAAGTTTTTCCTCTCCTGAAAATAAGGAAAGTAAAGGGGACAGTGAACAGGCTAGAGAAGACACATAAACTGGCCTGAAAGGGTTAATCGATCCTAGTTTTATTTAAACTGTTACTAATCTGTAGTGTCTGTAACTAGATGTATGTTTCACAAAACTAAATTACATCCTGTTCCTATCACTCCCTAGCTGTCAATGTAAATTACATACTGCATCTTGTGCTTAAGCTCCTTGCACTGTCTTGTAGCAAATCACCCTGTGTAGCTGTTTGCATTTCAGGAAGCAGATGGCAGGCAGATAACGCAGAGGCAAATGAACCCAATTACCGGTCCGCCGGACCCAGTTACCGGACTGCCTGACGCCAGCGATGCAGGTTTTGAAATAATGCAAGAAGAAGAATGCAGGACCTTTACCACTTTGATCCTTATTACCACTCCCTGGACTGCGATGGCCGCCCGAGGGGCCGGGAGGCCAGCCGGGGCTTCCAGGCGTGTGTGGGCATCATGTCTGCAGCCAGTGTCCCCGAGGCCGCGCTCGGCCCATTATCACTGAGTGAAGCTGCGCCACGGCAGCGCGGCCGACTTTCTTCTGGCTCTGTGAGGACCTGTGTGCATTGCAGGATTCGGTGCGTCTGCCCGCCGTGGGCGACTCCCTGCGGGAGGGCCTGCTGGACTTCAACGCCCATCGCCTGCGCGAGTTGGACTGGGTGCCGCCCCTGAGCACCCTCTGCCCCCGATCTGTATCCAGAGCTTCTTCCAGACATGGCTTGGCGAGACGGGTTTGTACTTTACGCTTCCAGGGGCCCTCATGTGGGCGCTGCGAAGCTGAGTTTTAGATGGTACAAGGTGGAGGGTGGGCACTAGAACCGGTGCCCAGTGCTCGGGTGTGCGTGCGCTAGACGGGGCGTGCGGCCTAGGACTCCTGCCGGCTCGGTGACCCCGGCCGAGTGCCTTAAGTCTTCTAGGTCTCAGTGTTCTCATCTGTAGCATGGGCTTAACTGGACTCACTCTGTATGGCTGTTAAAAGGTCACACTCTGTTAATGCTTGTACACTCTACAATGTAGAACACTTAGCACAGTTTGGAGCATCGTTCATTGTTCCACAGATGTTACCTGGTCTGTTGAATGACTTTGCCTGCTACACGCTAAAGCGATTAGGAAATTGATATATCCCAGCTTCATTTCCTTTTCATTAAAACAGGACTCAGGAAAAAAAAAAATTTTTTTCAATAGTCCTATCCTATAGTGGAAACAGCACCGGTGTAAAGGCAGCTTAGGGTTTGAATTCCAGGGTTTATGCTCTCTGTGGCCTGGGCAGGTTTCTTTTGCACTACAATCCCCACACGTGTAAAATGACATTAAAAACCACCCTTTCTGTGGGTTCTTAGAACTAATTAAGCAGGTTATGTGTGTAAAGTATCCTGGCACTTGAATGAGTTGTCAGAACGAAGGGATGCTGGAGAGGATGATTCTCCCCTAAGTACTCTCCCCTTCTACTGGGCGGCAAGTAAACACAAGCACAGTAGTCAGTGCTCTGGAAGAAGTGAGTTCTGGTGCTACAGAGCACAGAATCTTGTTTTTTTTAATTTAATTTTTATTTTATATTGGAGCATAGTTGATTTACAATGTTGTGTTAGTTTCAGGTATACAGCAAAGTGATTCTGTTATACATATATCCATTCCTTTTCAGATTCTTTTCCCGTACAGGTTGTTACAGGATACAGAGTAGAGTTCCCTGTGCTATGCAGTAGGTCCTTGTTGATTATCTATTTTATATATAGTCGTGTGTATATGTTAATCCCAAACTCCTAATGTATCCCTCCCCGCCATCTTTCCCCTTTGCAGAGCACAGAATCTTGGAAGGGAAAGTTCAGGGTAGGCTTCTTGGAGGAGGTGCCATCCTTTCTAAGGATATGTAGAAGCTCCTGGGGTGGCAGGAGGGAGCAGTGTGTGTCAAAGTTTGAGAAATATAAAAAAATATGGCAAAACTCAGGTACAGGACTGGAACTCAGGGTTTGGGAAAGCAATGAGAGTTGATACTGGAAAGCTAGTGGGGCCCCACAGAAAGGGGCCTTGTTTGTCATGTCAGAAGTTTGGATGTTTATCCTGAAGGCTGTGGGAAACACCAAAGAACAGTGAGATGGACTTCTGGTTTAGAGGCTCACTGGGACCTCCATGTGGAAGGCAGTTGATTGGGTGCAGTGTGAATTGTAATCAAAGGCTCCCACTTAAGTTATAAAAGGTGGGACTGGATTTTTCAGATCTGAGAGAGAATGGGAGAAGCCTGGTGACCAGTTAGAAAAGGGAGGGCAGCAAGCGTGGGTGACAGTTTACAGCTGCATCTTTTTGTGAGATAAACAGAGCACAGTAGAGAGGGATTGTGGGTGGCGAGAGGATCTTACTTCATCTTCAGTGCTTTAGAGGGGCCTGGTAGAGGGGCCAGGTCTGGGCCCAAGATACAGATCTGGGCTTTTTGGAAGGACAGGTGTTTGAAGGCATGGGAGGGACTTAGGTTATCCACAAGAATACCCAAAGAATCATAGGTCTGAGAGTTTTTAAAGTGGGTATATTTGAGGATGTTTATAAGCTGAGAGAAAGTAGCCAGCAGAGGAAGGGTGTGAAGATCTAGGAAAGGAAATGATTGTTCATTTGTTTTCGAAAAGCTGAATACTTCTCGTGTGCCTGGCCCTTTTCTAGGATCTGGGGTTCACACCATCTGTTATCTCTCCTGCAAGGATGGTTCAATTCATCCCCTGGTGAACAGAAGTCAGATTATTCTTTGCATCCCATTCAGGTGTAAGAACTGTTCTGTACCTCTGAAGGGACTTTACTTAAGCAGAGTAATAAGTTAGAAATCAAAAGAAATTAGAGCTGGAAGGGACCTTAAAGGCCACTGTACTTAATTTTGCCACATATTTTACATTGAATGTAAGAAAAATTTATTGTTGAGCCCATTCTCTTCAGAGTTCCTTCACTGAAATTCCTTTATGTCTTGCATCCAGTGGGGCTAGCTTGTAGATTTTGGTCTCCTCTTAAATTTGCTTCTGCATCCATATTACATTTTGCCCGGACTATGGCAGAAACTCCTGGGTGGTTTTGCGGCTCCTGGGCTCAGCTCCTCTAAGTTCATCTGCCTACTCTGGTTGAGTGATCTTGTAACATAAAAAGCTATGCTTCAAATAATGCTGCTAATGGCTTGCCCACACAGAGTTAGTGCATACTAGCCCCCCAGCGTTTGCCCTGCCCAGAGGTGTGTAGTCTGAACTGTGCTGGGCCAAGCCTCACCGGACGCGCAGGCTCAGCGGCCATGGTTCACAGGCCCAGCCGCTCCGCGGCATGTGGGATCTTCCCGGACCGGGGCACGAACCCGTGTCTCCTGCATCGGCAGGCGGACTCTCAACCACTGCGCCACCAGGGAAGCCCCGTCCTGGGGCTCTTTGGCCCTGAGGAAGGGGAGCTTTTTGTGATCACTCCCTTTATCTAATTGGTCCTTCAGCAGCGGGTCGCCTTTTTCTAATCAGTGGAGGCACCCTTACTCAGCCAGTGGTAGTCCCAGGCCTCATCACCTGTGGGACTCAAGCCACGCTCTCTCCCAGGCTTGCTTCGGCCAGCATCTCTATTTTCTTTTGTGTCTCTCCTCACACTTGGACCCCTGGCCTTTAGTCATCGCCACCTGCAGTATTTACAGTGCCCGGCAGGAGTCAAGCTTGAGTGTCTTTTCACAGATGTTCCCTCTGCCGTTAATGCACCTCCTACTCCAACTCTGCATAGCCTCATCTTTCTAGATTCCACTTCAGGATTATCATGAAGCCGTCACTTAGATATAACTTTTTGCCTCCATAGGCACCTCTGTGCATAAAGGTTATGTTTATTTATCTCATGTGATTGAAATTTTGAGTTTATCCATCTTCCTCTTGAATGAAGGCTTTAAGGGCAGGAGTCGTTTCTACTTCTTAGCACAGAGCAGATGCTTTTTTTCTTTTTATTTCGGTGCTTTTTAATGATGATAAAATGTATGGTTTAAATCACTCATTTTATAATATTTTGCTTTAGGTTGTGACAGAAATGAAGTTTACAGAAGTCGTGTTCCTGCGATAAGAAATAAAGATGTGACCTTCCAGTTGTGTA
The DNA here is from genome assembly GCF_949774975.1 of Lagenorhynchus albirostris. Classification (NCBI taxonomy): domain Eukaryota; kingdom Metazoa; phylum Chordata; class Mammalia; order Artiodactyla; family Delphinidae; genus Lagenorhynchus; species Lagenorhynchus albirostris. The sequence continues at coordinate 44,421,390 of NC_083112.1, read as the reverse complement.
GAGCTCATAAATGCGTTTAAGTGCGTTGGGTGCACTAAGGAACCTGGAGCTAAATGGGCTAGTTCTGAGAGAGAGAGACTTAACTATGTTAACCAAGGTAAGCCTTCATTGTGTCCTGCCAACCTTTGATAGTTGCTTTTGGGGCAAACTAAACCAATAAATTTTAAACTGTTCCTCCCCATTAAAGGGATTGAATATTTGGTCACTTTGGTGCACCTGTGTCTTGCGAATTGTCCAGTTGGAGATGGAGGTTTAGAAAGTGAGTTTCAGTCTTGTTTAAGTCTCTTCCCATCGGACTGGTCTCGTGATTTCCTACACACCATGTCTGTCTACCTTTTCCCGTCTACCTTTTCTTGGTGGTGTTCATGCGTGGATTGTCTCCTGTACCTGCTCAAACCTTGGTCCATTCTCATTTGTACCATGGAAGTTTGTCATGCTGGATACTGTCAGAATTAATCTTACTTAAGTTTGTGTTAAGCCACAAACCACGCATTTTCTATATTTTCTGTTTTTTGTGTGTGTTTATATTTTTATGGTTTCTCTTCAAGAAATAGTATGGGAAGGGAAATAGCAAGACGTAAAGAGCAAAAAAGTCATCATTCTCTTTAAATTGTTAGAACGTCTATCTGCAGTCATAATTATAATGCACTGTGGTATGTGTTCAAATAGGAAATACATGTAACGTCCCGTAGGAGCAGCAAATTCATTGGTGGTGAGGGTGTGTCATGGAAGTAATCACAAAACAGGTGACTCTTCATTGGGGTCCTGAAACATTAGCGTGCGTGCCCTATGTCCAGTAGTGGTCTGGAGGGGTCAGGAAGCCTGCCTTTCAGTTTGAGGGAACAGAGGGTTTCAGGTTCTCTCTCTTCTATTGCTCTAGTATACTGCATAGCAGCTAATAAAATACTGGGTTTATAGTTGACATTTACATCGCTGATTGATCATCAAGATTGGCATGTATCATTGGAACTGAAAATCGGAAGAGTTTTATGCTTTTTAGGTTTCTCTTCTTTTTCCTCTGTCTCAAAAGTATGTCGTACTTTACTGAGTGGTTGGCAATAAAGTTTGCAGTATTCACTGTATTCAGTTTTAGTACCTAAATAGAATTAAAGTGTTGCTGTAAACTGGAATAAGACTTTGTTACTGACAAGTTTTAGAACGCATCAGTTCATCAATTACCTGTTTGGGAAGATTGTTGTTAATGATTTTAAAAATGTGGCTGTAAACCTCCAATTGACTCAAGAAAAGCAAATAAGTCAAGGTTGACAAATGTATAGGCTTTTCATCTTATTGTGTGTGGGGTTTTTTTTTTTTTTCCTTTTAGGTTTTTGTCAAGGTATAAAGAACTCTATCACTCTTAAGACAGTAAACTTCATGGGCTGTAATCTGACATGGCAGGGAGCAGATTACGTGGCCAAGATCTTAAAGGTGATTTTATGTTTAAACTTTCATGGAAACATATGTGATTGAAGCACATTAATACGTTGACACAGATGGCAGTTAATTTTTGTCTTTTGATACCTGTGAGTGCATCTTTCATTTTGTTGAAAGAATATGACCAGTTTTCAGTTTGGGATTCTACCATTTAGTAAAGATAGTCCAGTTAATTTTAGAAATAAGAGATTTAATATATAATACATAATAATACTTTTATGTATTTTTAGTTACTGAAAACACTGATTGTGATGCTGTGCAGAAACTATGCCATTATAGTCTTCAAGATTTAAATGAATCAAGTGTCTGTTAGCTGCTGTAGTTTATAAACTAATAAAAATTACTACATCAGCAACTTGTAAATACAATTTTTCAACTAATGCCTTAACAAGTTTACAGTGGTTATAATTACTGTATTTAGGCCTAAATTATTTAATAATTTGGCATGAAGCCTTTTTAGTAGTTTGCTGGTGCAGATCAGGGATGGGTAAACTATGGCTGGTGAGCCAGATCCAGCCTGTCACCTGATTTTGTAAAGAAAGTCTTTTTGGAACCTAGTCGCACCCATTGTTGACGTGGTAGCTATGGCTACTTTCAGCCTACACCAGTGGGGTTGAGTAGCTGCAACAGAAACTGTATAGCCCACAAAGCTGGAAATGTTTAAATTTAAATTTTAAAAATTGAAGAATTCTTTGAGCCTCTACAGGACAAGTCCACTGACCCCTGGGGGAGAAAACAGTCAAGAACTTGGGTGCCGAAGCCAAATGGCCTGGGTACAAATTCCCTTTCTCCCTTTTCATAGCTAGTGATCATGGACAAATCACTTAACCTCTAGGCCTCATTTAGGTTTAAATGAACTCATTTGTATAAATAGTGCTTGGCACTGTGTAAGTGATTGCTGTTATTTCTGCTTGGAGCTCTTATAAGCTATTGTTAATAGGAAAATGACACTAATGATTTTCCTTTTAGAGTGTCAAAGGCACTTTGAGTCTTTTATTTTTTCAAGAATGTAACAAGACTTTTCTCATTTAAAGTCAGTGTTCCCTGTTACCAGAATCTATTTTATGAATATAAAGAATTGAAAGTCTTTAAGACAAGACTTGTGGTTAAATGTCAAACCATTATTTTCCCAAGGCACATCAGACTGGCTGTGCATAGTCCAGGCCTCTGAAGTTTGTGTGCATACCCTAGGTAGCATGTGAGATCCATTTTGTGAATATAGTTTTTAAAATAATGCCTGGGAATTCCCTGACTGTCCAGCAGTTAGCACTCTGCGCTCCCAATGCAGGGGACGTCGGTTCGATCCCTGCTCAAGGAACTAGATACCACATGCAATAAGTAAAAGATCCGGCAGGCCGCAGTTAAAGGCCCGGCACAGCCAAACAAACAAATAGCTAAATATTTTTTCAAAATAAATAAAATAAAATAATGCCTTAGGAGTTAGGGCAAGAAAATATTAGAACCTATTTAGCTTTGTATCATGAAAAACTATCTGTGTAGTTTATAATGTATGTAAGTTAAATGTATAGAACTCTGTGTATATAATTTGTTAAAAAATAAGATGCATATTAAAAAGTTTTCTTATGGGTTGCCCAGTCAGGTGTTTGGAGACCTTTGGAGGACAGAATGATGCAATTTAGAGCCTCAGCAATGATAGAATTTAGAACCAATTCCCTGACTTAGAAGATAAGGAAAATAATTCTCAGACTGTAATTGAGTTGTCCAACTTTACATAACTGTTCAAAAACAGGTCATCCAGTGGCTGGAATCTAATCACTGACCGACTAGAATGTGGGTCACTGGACTCGTAAAGCAGAACTGACTCTTTAATTTCTCAGCTTGATTCTCCTGGCACATATGCTTGATACGTGTGTGTGTAAATCTCTGACATAATGAGCCATACTCAGTAGGCACACCCTGTTTCCTTATTGAAGCATCTTAATTTTGTCCCATTAAATCTTTGAAGTATCAGACTATCAGAAGGCATGAAGAAACCTGGGCAGAGAGGCTTCGTTCCAGGAGACCTGATCTTGACTGTATGCCTGGTTGGAGGCGCATCACTCTGAACTGCAACAAGCTCATTGGTGACCTGGGTTCGTGCTTTTGCAGAATCTCTTAGTGAGGATTTATGGCTTGGAGGTAAATTCTAAAATTGAAAATATTGAGTTTTTAATATAATATATGCTTAGCTTTTGGTATGATACTGTTGTGATAGGATTTTTTTCAGAGCCTCATTTTTCTGATAGCTTTTATGTTGCTTTTAAACTTTCTCTAAGAGTTGCATGTATTCTTTACAGAAAATACACAGTAACAAGAGAACAATTACCTATAAGCTTAATACCCAGACATAAGCACTGTTCATTTTGGTGTATATATTTTCAGGCCTTTTTTTATATATATATAAATATATTTATACACTTAGGGATTACTAAAATAGAATTGTAGTATACTTGCTATTTCATATTCCTGCTTTTTTCACTTAATGAGGTATCATGTAATACTCCATCATATTGATGTCCCATAGTTTAATCAATTCTTTGCAATTATATTTAGACAGTTTGCTTTTCCCTGTCACAAGCAATGTGAATACATTGTATATACACCTCTGTGTCCATCGGGCTTACTTGTGTAGAATAAGGTAGTACACGTGGAATGACTAAGTGTGACATATTTTTAACACTTTTGATACACATTGCCAAATCACCACCCAGAAAGGCTATGCCAATTTGTAGTCCACCCCAAGAGTGGATGTGAAGCCTGCCTCTCACAAACACTGGCTGGTAGCACTTTTAAAAAACTGAAAGACTACAAAAATGAGTACCTCTCCCTTTTTTAGGCAAGTGGGATTACTCCAAATTTTATACCTTTTTTCAGTTAATTTAGTATGACCATCTTAGCAAGTCAGTCAATTTGCATCTACTGCATCATGTTTTGTGACTGTTCAGTGTTCCGTTATATGAATATGCCACAGTACACATAGCTTATCCAATCTTCTATAAAAGGTATGTCCAGTTTTTCAGTTACAAAAAGTACTCTGATATATATCCTTACCTATATCTCTGACTATTTCTTTTGGTTAAATTCTTAGAAAGAGAGTTGTTGCATCAAAAGGGTATAGACATTTTGAAGACTTTTCTTACAGAATCGTGGCTTAATCTGATAGGACAATAACCACATTTTGTTTTATTTTGTATTCATTTGAATTACTGGTGAGGTTTACTGGCTGCTTGTATTCATTTGGCTAGTTGGTTAATGACACCGTGTGTCCATTCTTCTGTAGTGAGAGTTTGTAGGGGTTGTATCATATCCTGTCAGATCCATATGTCTGACTTGCTATTTTTGTATGTCACGGGGTGTTGAAAGACTCCAGTTATTTTAATGTGATGGTCCACACAACACTTAAATAAATGACTCATGATAGTTTCCTTTCATGTAATAGTTTTTAATACCTGTGCTTTTGTGATGATCCCTTTTGTTTGAATGAGTAGGTTGTTCAGCCCCAGAACTACTAGAAGTCATGATCATTTGTTCTGGTTTTTGTCTGACGTTTTACCGTGAGAGTTCTTGACCGTCATACTTTGATGAAAGGTTCTTAGTATGTATTCTCTATTCTCTGTCATTATTTGTATCCTAGAAAATGGTACTTTTGGGCTTCCCTGGTGGCGCAGTGGTTGAGAGTCCGCCTGCCGATGCAGGGGACACGGGTTCGTGCCCCGGTCCGGGAAGATCCCACATGCCGCGGAGCAGCTGTGCTGTGAGCCATGGCCGCTGAGCCTGCGCGTCCGGAGCCTGTTGCTCCGCAACGGGAGAGGCCACAACAGTGAGAGGCCCCCGTACCCCCCCAAAAAACCCCCAAAAAAACAAAAACCGGCACTTTTCTAATGTTGTACGTCCCTTATGTTTTTAGCATATAATTTACCAATTAAAGTGAGTTATACTTGTAAATTGTTCTCAACACTACTCAGAAAGAGGTGAACCTAGATACTAAGCCTGCTTCCACCAAGAGCATTGTTTCCTTCTTGTGCGACCTCTGAATTCTTGCAAGGAGTACTTTATTCATTTGTCAGTTTCACAAGTAATTATTTTAATACCTATTGTGTGCCAGATATGTGTTTAGGCACTAGGGATAAAGCAGTGAACCAGACACACAAAAGTCTTGCCCTCATGGAGCTTACATTCTAGGGAAGGAGTTCAGATAGAAATGAGTAAACAGATAAGTAATATAATTTTAGATAGTAGGAGGTGCAAAAATATCTTAATGTAAAGAGAGTGAGCAGGGGCAGGTAGGACTCCATGGGACAGGTTTGTTAGGGGACAGCTTCACTGGAGAAGTGGCATTTGAACGGAGACCTGAATGAAGAGAGGAGCAAGCCATGGAAGATCTGGGGTAAGCACATTCCAGGACAAGGAGCCCATGAGTATGCAGGCATATAGGTGGGTGGAGTATTTAAGGAAAAGCAAGGAGGCAATGAGTATGCAGGCAGGTAGGTGGGTGGAGTATTTAAGGAAAAGCAAGGAGACCAACATGGTCAGAGGACTGAGTGCAGAAGATGTGGTATGACATGAGGTCAAGGAGCTAGCCAGGGGTCTGATCTTGTAAAGTCTTGAAGGCCAGAGTAAAGATTTGGATTATTCTAAATGAGTAGAGGGTTTTGAACTTGTAAATGGCATGATCCAAATAGTATCTGAATAAGGGAACCTGGTATAGAGGATGGACTTGGGAGGATAAAGAAGAGAAACAGGGAGAGCAGTTAGGAGACTATCACAGTGGTCCAAAAAAGAGATGTTTATGGCTTAGTTTAGGCTGGAAGTTTGGAGCAAGTGAAAAGTGGTTGAATTCAGATTGTGTTTTGAGGGTGTAGCTAACAAGGCTTGCCAATAAATTAGATGTGGGGTATGAAGGGAATAGTAACAAGGAGACAAGTCGTTGATGATTATGTGTGCAACTGGGTGGTATCACTTAGAAAAGGGGAGCTGATGGGAGGAGCAGCTTTTGAGGGAATATCAGGACTTTGGTTTGTTATCTTAGATGCCCTTTAGGTATCTAAGTGTCTGGACAGTGCTCAGACTGTACTTTCTATCCAAAGGTATCCAAAGCCACTTTAGATGCAAAATGTTTAAAGTTGACCTTTGCTGCTGCCAAAATAGTAGCCACTGGAGGCAGTCTGCAAGATGGCATCTTAGGTTTCTGAGGAAGAAAACTAGAATACGCAAAGGGGGAGATAAGTGTATAATTACATAATGTAGATTTCATATTTAAATTTATGGGAAAAGCAATAATTAGTTGGCTTTTGGTTTTAAATGGAAATAGCCACTCATTGGGAACTAATTACTCTAACTTCAATTTATTTTACTTTAGATCATTGTGTGATGAAAGCAGTTATCAAAAAAGTTCTCCAGATGGAAGGAGTGCCAAGTCAGAGGTATATCACACGTTTCAGTTCTCTCGGAAGAATTTCTCTTTAATGGCTTGTTTTTCTTTCTTTCTTAAAAGAAAATTATCAAGGTACTTTCTGCCATCTTAAAACTAAGTTTTCAGTCAAATGAAATGGCTTTTCTTTTTTTGAAAATGTTGTGTGATGCTTTAATTTAGGTTCCCAGAAATGCAGATTGAAAACCTTTTATTAATTTAAAGTATCTTAATTTCCAATGAAGATCAAACCCTCCTAAATTACCTGAAACTTAAATGGCATATTTATCATTTCTGTCTCAGTACCAGTGGATAACTTCTCCATCGTGAAGGAACCATCCAAAGCTGCTAGACAGAAAAAGAGAACTCTTAATTTAGGGAAGTGATCGAAAAGGAAAAGCTACTATTAGAGTTGGTAACTCTTTCTGAACTTATACCCCTTATGTTTTCTGGTGTGCTAAAATTAAAGCAGCCAATATTAACCACATGCATATTAGGAAGCCTATGATTATTTTGAGACTTATGAGAATTTATAGAATATAGATATAATAAATGAATTTAAAGAGATGTTAATATTAACCAGCATTATTGTTTGGATCTCATAAAAACTTCGTTATTTTGAAAATATTTCCTGGTTGATAATTACTTCTGACACTTTGCAATTGAAATTTGGGGTGCACTTTGATGATAATTTTAGTAGTGGTGCTTTTGAGGAATGATTTTTTTTTTAATGCAGAATTACCTTTTGCGCTACAAGAAACAAAATTTCTTCTCAGTTCCAACCTTCCCATTGTTTCCTGCTTCTTTCTTAGAAATGCTTACCTTAATTTTTGAATCAGGTAATATCTTGTTTCTCTGAATGATTAAAAAAAACTTGAAATATGTATGATCCCTATAAAAGACTTCTACAGACAAGTTTATTTACCTAGATTGAACATTTTAGAAAACGATTTTCTAAATGTTTACTGTAATGTATATTTAATTTTCCAAATGGCAGTTAACCCAGGATTTTACAACAAAGCCTATTATTTTGTTACGAAATGTAATTGTAATGAAAAGCTTTTAAAAGCCTTTAACAATCAGTGGTGTAAGTTTCACATTCTCCTGAATATATAAATTTCCTAGAATTCACTTCTACTGATAACGTTTGTATTGTTTCTAAGAGACCTTAACTTATTTTCTGGAACATATTATGGTTAGTCACAAATTGTCTTTTTTTGTTGGTGATAAGAATGAATAGCAGGAGCAGCATTTGTGAAACCAAATCTAATATGAAACTGACTCTTTCTTGTGAATAACTTTGAATTTTGAAACAGCAGAACAATAAGGTTGAATATAAAGCAAAATAAATGTTTTATGTTTATGATCTGCCAATTTCCCAGAAAGAGTTTTGTGGTGACTTTAGTTATATACCAGATACATTAAAATCACCAATGGACAACACATCTTTTATTCAGGTGCCCTCTGAAAGTTTTAAAAATTTGTTGACTTAATATCACTGAACGGTCCACTTTAAAATGGTTAAAATGATAAATTTTCTGTTTTGTGTAGTTTACCACAATCTTTTTTAAATGTGTTGTTTGAAGATTTGGGGGTTTTATAAAGGTATTGTATTAGCGTAAAAATGAAAAATTTAAAAGATCACCTCTAATCCCATTGTCCTATCAAGCAATATTTACATTTTTCTTTTCTCTTCCTGCTGTCTATAAACATAATTCCCCATAGCTTCAATATAATTTGCCATTCTTGTCTTTTCATACTACATTTAAATTCTATGATTCATAGTTATACTTTTTAACATTGTAGTCACAAGGTTTTAATTGAGTTGGTCAATTTTTTAAATTGGTGAAAAACTGGAAATAACCTAAAATAAACTATTGTAAACATCTTTATAAATACAACTTTTTTTTTTTCTACTTAAAGATGTATTTTTGTTTTTGTTTCTTGCGGTACGCGGGCCTCCCACTGTTGTGGCCTACTCCCGTTGCGGAGCACAGGCTCCGTATGCGCAGGCTCAGCGGCCATGGCCCACAGGCCCAGCCGCTCCGCGGCATGTGGGATCTTCCCGGACCAGGGCACGAAGCCGTGTCCCCTAGCATCGGCAGGCGGACTCTCAACCGCTGCGCCACCAGGGAAGCCCAATGTTTTTGATTCTCTATTAATCAACTTGCTTGGACAATAGCGAATTAAATAGAAGTTCTTAAGAGTGTTTATGAAGTCAAAAAAAAGCTTATGATCGTCTGCCAATTGTTATTTCAAGAGAGTGATATTTTAATAATGAAATAGTACATACAAAGAAGTTAAGATTTGTGGTATCACACTGATTAGATATTATTATTAAAAATTTATATCATGTGTAAAGTATTCTTAAAATAGCTAAGTTGACTTTTGCTATGATATTAGAAATGGAAATATATACAAATAAAGCATGTATATTAGGAATTCTGTAAAATTAGTACCTGTCGGTATATAATAGGGCATCATGGAATGAGAAGAAAACAGTTAAACTTTTTTTTTATTTAGCATGATTAAACAAAGTGGAAATGTAACTGAAATATACAAACTCATTGAGCTATTTTAAGAGTAATTTTATTTCTTGGGCTTTTTTTTTGTATTTGCCTCAGTTTTTTGGAGACATAGAGGTAAGCCAAATCAGTATCTGGCTATATACCTAGGTCCAGGTGAGTGTAGGGGTGAAATAATGGTTTGAATTGTGTCACATTTATATTGTAATTATGTATACCTAAAAAAAAGATGGGAACTTTTATTAGAAATTTTTTTTATCTCCTAACAAGAAAAGTGTAATTAAAAAAAATTTTAATACAAATGTATTTGCATTCGTTTCTGAAAGTAAAGGAAGGGTATACACATACAAACCACATGCATACAAACATTTTTTTTGACGGTAATTAAGTTAAAAAACACAATAAAATAGCACAAAATGAACTGAGCTCCTATATATTTTTAAGAGGCACGTAAATCACACAGGATCGTGTGGTGATTATCAACAATCTACACTCTATGAAATATTTGTCCTATATTACCACATACACTCCATTTTACCCTGCATCCTAATGCTGCTAAAATATAGTAGAAAGCAACAGCATAGCACAGGGAGATCAGCTTGGTGCTTTGCGATGACCTAGAGGGGTGGGATAGGGAGGGTGGGAGGGAGGCTCAAGAGGGAGGGGATATGGGGACATGTGTATGCTTACGGCTGATTCGCTTTGTTGTGTAACAGAAACTAACACAGAATTGTGAAGCGATTATACTCCAATAAAGATCTATTAAAATAAATAAATAAAATAACACAAAATATAGTAGCTTTGAAGGATAAATATAACCCTTTTAACCTATGATGTTTGTTTTCAGTAAATTCAAATTAAATATTTAAATGTGAATTTTAATATGTGGCTTGTTCTAAATAAAATATTAACACGTAGGTCTAGTTTTTGCAACCAAATATTTCATATAAAGATACTTGCCTCTTTACTACTGAAAAATATAGGATAAGTCTCCACACTTCACTCTTTTATCCCGTGGGTTTCATTTGTATTTTTTGTGTATTTTCTATATGAAATCAAAGGAGCAGTGAAGGTTGACAGGCTTATCGGAGAGTAACATTGACTCACCTACCACCCAGCAACTTGCAGCCTTACAACTTTTATTGTTTTTACATAGAAAAATTCATCTTAAATTGAAATTTTGGTCTAATTCTGAAGATTCTGTTTGGCAGAAGTCATGGGTATATCTGTGTTTCTGTGTCCTTGAGATTCAGAAATGCCAAAGGTGTTCTAAGATTCAGTAAACTTGAGTGTTTCTGCATAATATATAAAATGTATCATACTTTGGGATTATTTTAAAAATTTATTTTTGCATTTCTGCACATCACAATACTTCTGTTTTAGTTAAAATAACTTGTTACTGTAGAGAACTTACATTTTTTAAAAATGCTGGCTTATGCAAAACCTTTGTACAAAACGATCCTCTTTTTTTTAATGGCCTTGGCATCATTGTCAAGTGCCTGTTTGATTCCTTTCAAAGTGTACATGTGTGACAGTTGCTCTGTAGACCTTTGGTGCATCTTGATTCCTTCTTTTCGTGCTTTGTCAAACATAGGCTTGGCCGCAAAGCAACCTGTAAGTAATGGAAGGAAACACTCTGCTGGTAAGGAATGTTATGGTCCTGAACGTCTACCACCTGTTGTGTCTGGTTTCTGGCCCTGGCGTACTGCCGAACGTGCAAAAAGCAGCAGGTAACGTGCTTGGATTCCCTGTCTTTTTCAGTCGTTCAAAATTCTTTATTTTGGAACTGCTATTATGTGGGTGGTCTCTGGTGCTTTCTATAGAGGAAAAAATATAACTCACACATGGCTTCTGCCTAATGAACACTCTAAGGAAGAAAAACCAAATGCAATTGGGAGCTTCAAGTTGTTTCTCAAGTGTCACAACACAGGTAACCCCTTGGGAGTCTTGAGGAGACTAAAATTATCTCCGATTGTGCAGGTGAGGAAAGTTTCACTAAAGGCAGGTGTAGTTGTGCGAAGCCCTACAGCACAGAAGTAGGAATTCGGATATGTACGAATGGGAAAAAAGACATTTTAGGCATGGGAAATAGTTTAATGCAGAACGGATGAGAAATATGCATTAGACCTATTCTAAACCAACTGGCTTATTAACTCAGTAAATCAGATTTAGTGAGTCAGACTAGCTTTAGCTGATTACTTATCTAGGGGATAGCTGTTCAGAGTAATTTTTGTCACAGAACAGTAAATAAAATTGTTGAACTATAGCTTTAGGCTTGCTAAGTGAAATAGATTGCTCTAGATGATTTTCAAGTGACTTACTTGGTAGTATTCATGAAATTGGGGATTAACAATTGCTTAAGAAAACAAAGAGAATTGATTTTAAATAGTACTTGAAGTAGTTACTGTGTAAAATATATCTGTTCAGTTGCTCATGTTAAATGGATGTTTATAATCCCCATTGGACAACCGACTACTTTTTTGCAAATGGTAATGTGAATTGCTGTTGCATAAACTATAGTGTTGAATCCCCAGTCTTTGCACTTGAGTTTAACACCTCTGTGGTTTCCTGTCTTCTTCTTGAGACACTTAATCTCAGGTCCATCCTCGTCACACAGAGTGGTAAATTAGAGAACGATTAATATCACCATTTAAAGAAGTGAGACTGAAATCTCAACCATCCTGAACATAGGAACTGAAGGGGCCTCTCAGCAGTTCACAGTTATTAATTACCAAGCCAGTCGGCTGAATTCTGTTCAGTTTTCTCTGCAGCAGAGCCCTCCAGGTCCTTGTTTTGAGCTTATTTATTTGTATACACAATTCTGTATGGATACTGTACATAATACTAAATAGTTGTATTAACTGGGTTTAACTGGTGATGTATTTACATCAAGATCTAACTTCGTTTTCTTGATATCTTTTTAGGGGCTTTGCATTCATCAAAGCTAGTGATGTATGTAATCAGTTGCTCGTGTGTAGCTATCATATTGATGATACATAGGGCTTGAATTGGGAAAGGTGGATGGGCATTCTCTTTGCTTTTTAAACTGACAGAGCCTTACAAGAAGCATTTCCCTCTCTGAAATAAATCCATGGAAAGTATGTTTGGTCACTCTCCCAGTGCAACTGTGTAGTTGTGTGGATTTGACACACAACTGGCAGCCTTGTGGTTATGTCTGTAAACAAGGAAGCCTGTTCTCCGGTCCGCAAATCAGCTGTTACCCAGTGAAAAGAACTTGACTGCCATTTCTGACCCCTCACATGGAGCTCTCACACTCAAGAACGTTCACATGTTTGCAAGAAATGTTGTTTGCAGGCTTTGTGTACAAATTTCCTGATCTGAAAGCCAATATAAAGCAACATCTCCCACACTTCTGCTCTCTCACCAAGGCCACACACATTTCCTCGCTTATGGCCTCATGGCAAGCTAATACTGTCAGTATCAGATTCTCCTTCCCAGCGGTTCTGGGAGACTGCATCGTTGTTCTGTGAAAGGCACCACTGCTGAGGTTGAGAGAAGAGCATCTTGGGTGTCAGTCCTGCCCTTGCATGCCCAGAGAGAGGGGTGTGCACCTCGTTCTCCTGTTCAGATTTTCCTATGCTGCAGGTTTGCTGCTTGTTGTCAAAATGATGTCCTAGTGACTTGTCTTCTGCGTAGTTACATAATCCCAGCACACTTCTTTATGATCTGTAGACTTTTATGGGGTTGTGGCCAGGTCAAGTTTTAAATGTTTGGAAATGTCCAATTGAACAACATTGCAGTGGCAGTGAAGCTTGACAGGAGAATTGTATTACTGTTACCCTAGTTTTGGCTTCAGGGTGATGAGAAGATGAAATTTTTGATGGGTCAGTTTTAGTTATGTATGTGTATGTGATTTCTCATTTTTAAATGGTAACATCTATTATACACAGCTTACATATGTTGACTTTCTGGTTATTCTTCTGATTCTTTGTCAGTCCCTTTACTGATGTATTTTCCTCCGAAAAACTACATTTCCTTCCAGACTGTTTTTGTCTGATGGTGGAAAATAAATTTTTCATTTGCAGTATAAAGTTGATCTGAGAAAAAATGTTTACCTTGGCTCTTCACTTGGCTTCTGTGAAAGAAACTTAATAAAATAATATGGGCAATTCCCATTACTAATCCTAACCATGTACAACAGAGGTCTGTGCAGTAACATAGCAAAAATAAGTTCCTGTAATTTTACTTAGTCATTGCCTGTTTTAGACTAAGGAGCAGTGAGAGACGTTTATAAATAATGATACCTCAGATCACTTTTGTTAAATGTCCTCTAATATTTGGATATTCGGTATCTGGCTTGTGTTATGTTTTATACAATCTTGTTTTCTTTCTTTGCCCTTTAGTTTAACAACTCTGTGGTTTCCTATCTTCTTCTTGTGACACTCAGGTCCATCAGAATTTCCTGCGACTGTGACAGTAGAGAGTCCTTCCTCCTCAGAAATCAGAGGTCGATGATTCCTCAGAAAGTGTTCAGGAAGAGCCAGAGAAAATCCGTTTGAAACAAGAAGCATTGCCGGGACAAAGTTATCACTTGAAAGCTATAGAGAAGATTATTTTTCAAACGGAAGCCTGATTGCAACACACCACAGCTTGTGTGAGGGTTCTGTTTTCCCCTCCCATCTGCATTGTATCCCCGTGAATGGTTCCTTAAGCTTAGACCAGGGTGAATGGTGGACACTTGAACTCTAAGAAATAAAAATCAAAACATGTCGTTAGTACTATATTTTCCTTTGCTTAGAACTTTAGTATATTAGATTTAGGGAGAACCTTAGTGATCATACGATAAAGAAATTGAGTTCTGAATGAATGTAGTCAGCTGATTCAGTGCTCTTGTTTTACAGATGAGAAAATTGACAGTTCTAGTTGAACTCTCTTTTTACAAGAGGAAAATATGGCCTCATTTTAAATAAAAGTAAAGTTGAAAAAAGTTTTCATGTTGATATTCTCCTTTCCTAAAATAAAAAATATCAAGAAGCTACATTCTATTACCAAATAAACCTGACCTCTAATGTCATTCCATACTTTTGTTTGTATGGACAGAAAAGAAAAATTGATTTTCATAAGAAATTTTTATACCTCAAAAATAATATATTTATTTTATTTCAACTGTAATGCAGAGCTGAACATTTCTAGTAAATAAAGGAACACCATTTGGGGGGACCTTGTCTTTGTGCTACAAAGTCCATGTTTAACTTTTAAAAATTATTTAATATGATTTTCCTTTTGTATGAAACATGAAACTTGACAGGTTTCAGAACTAATTATCCCATTATTGTAGGACTATGGGAATTACTCTTTGATTTTCAAAAGAGAAAGTTAGATTTTTGTTTTCTTAATTAAAATTAATGATAATGTAGAGAATTTAAAAAAAAGAACTTAGAAAATTATGTTAGAGTAGGAGAAATCTATAGTTCATGTAGAGTTACCCCCTTTATTTTATAAATGAGCACCTACAATTTGTAGCACGTAAGTGGTTTATTAGTAAATGACAGAGTACGACAAGACCCTAGAGCATCTAACCCGCCTTCCTTGTCATTTTAGATGTGATGTATTCATTTCCTTCACGAGTAGACCAGGAGATTGTGTTTCTAAAAGCAATGATAGACACTGGGGAAGACCAAGAAGTTTAAACACTGGGACCACAGAATAGCAGATTCAGAATGCACTGAGAACCCTTTCTTTCAGCTCTTCTCCGTTTTCACAAGACACTACAATGATGGTATCAAAGTGTTTAAGTATATAAGCCCACAACAATCAAGAGGTTTCAACATAGTTTTGAAAGACGGAAGACAAGTGGAAGAGTGTGAAACTGAAGCAGTAGAACAGAGGAAAAGCATCACCTAGAATATGCACGGGGACCACCTGAAACTGAGGAGGATTCTGACCCCACCTACAGAAGTAGCCCCATGTGTGGGAAGCAGTCAGCCTTGCGAGCAGGCTGCGGACGTGCCAGGCATGCCGCCGCTCGCTGCTCGAAGGGACTGTCCCTACTTGTTCCCCTCCTTGTTCCATTCCATGGGAGATAAATCACCAGGGCCCAGAGATCAGAAAGAATGTAAAATGAGACAAGCAAAGCTGTCTCCCCGCCTGCACGTACAGGTTATTTTTGATGATTGTGGGTTTATCGGTTTTCTCCCAGGGAAGTTAACCCTGAGCCGAGACAGTCTTTATATGATGTAAACCACTGTCTGGCAACCTTCCTTTTTCTAGTCTATATAATCTGCCACTGTAGCACAATAAAATTTGCCTTGCAACCGTCAGTTGTGTAAGGTCGGATCTTAACAAACCGCACGGCGAAACAGAGGAAAGCTTCAAGTGAGCTTTATTAGGGAGCGCTCCCGGGCCAGGTTCACTGGTCCGAGAGAAAGGGGGCCAGAGAAGTCGCGCCCAGGCAAGGGTTGGGCAAGATTTTATAGGGGAAGAAGGGAAAGGGGTGTGGTGAATCTGGGAGGGCGCAGGGTATTCCTTATTTGGTGGTCTTTTCGGGTATCCTGGGGGACCGTTAGTCCCGCCCCTCGAAAGGCGGGAAAGCTGGGCTGGGTTCAAAGTCCCCAGGTCAGTTCCTGGAACTGGGTGGTCCGGAATGTCTCCAGGGCAGTTTCTGGAACTGGGTGGTCCAGAGGATGCAACCTGTGAATCTGATTGTGTTCCCCTGCCTCGGGCCAGTTGGCCTTACAAGTTGTCTTGGTCCTTCTGACCCCATTCGTCGGTGCTATGTCAGTTCCTTACCCCTTCCCTTCTGACCCTGGGTGGTGAGAGCCTCTTTTTCCGTGTGGTCCTCGGCAAGTGGCGCCCGAACAGGGACCTGAAGCGTGAAGGCAATTAAAAGAAAAAGAAAGTGCAGGTAAGAGAACCCTTATGCAAAATATGTGTGGCCACGAGTAAAAGTGAAACTAATAGAGGCATAAGGCAATAGTCAGAAGTAAAATAGGATGGGACAAAAGGTCTCAAAGGAGCGTGAATTATTTGCTCAGGTTTTACTTTCGATGCTTAAAGCTCGGGGTAATAAAGTTTCTACCTCACAGTTAACTGAGTTTTTGCAGCATATCCGTGATGTATCTCCCTGGTTTCCCAATGGCGGCTCTGTTGACATAGAAATCTGGCAGAAAGTTGGAGAAGATTTAAAAAATTATTCTGAGTCTCAAGGGCCTACTCATACTCCTGTTGTTATTTAGTTTGTGGAATCTGATCAAAGAATGTTTAGATTCTTCTCATGATAGTGTTGATTTGAATGTAAAGTCAGAAAAACAAAAGCCTTCTTCAGAAGATAAAACTGCCTTAATGGCTTCTACACTGCCACTTCCTAAATCTAGGGAACTGATTAATTTTAACATATCAGATGAAGAGGAACGTTTCGATTTAACAGATGAGGCTTTTAAACACGGAAGAGAAAAAATATCTCGAGGGTGATTTTCTAATGGCTGTGATAGATAAGTCAGTGAAAAAGCTGCAGGTTAATAAGGACTGTCTTCCTCAGAAATCTACACCTGTAAAAATGCTCAGTCCCTTGCAGCGTGCTGTACAAGGAGCAATAACACGAGGAAAAGATCCTATTTTCTGTTGTCCTGTCATAGAAAGACCTGATCCTAATAATCCTCAACAAGCTATTAGGGAGCATTGGGCTCTTCCTTTTAAAGTTTTGAAAGATTTAAAATCTGCCTGTGCTCGATATGGGCCCACTGCTCCTTGTACTACTGCTATGGTTGACAGGAGAAGCTATTGCAGGAGAAGCTCTTCCCCCCGCTGATTGGAAGTCTATTGCACGAGCTGGTTTAGATGGTGGAGATTATTTAATATGGAAGTCTAATTTTTATGAACGGGCTGCTGAACAAGCAGAAAAGAATGCTACCCATAATATTCCAGTTGATTATCGTATGCTGCTTGGGGAAGGACAATATATTTCTGTACAAGATCAATTAACTTATCCCTTTGTTGCTTATCCTCAAATACATCATTTGGCATTACAAGCCTGGAGGAAATTACCTTATACACACACAACTGAGGATCTTTCAAAAATTAGACAGAGACCTGATGAACCATATGCTGATTTTGTAGATAGATTGTCACTGGCGGTGGGGGAGACTCATTTTGGATGGACCCACTGGTACAATTGTAGTTAAGCAACTTGCTTTTGAAAACGCTACTAATGCATGTCAGGCTGCGATTCGACCTTGGAGAAAACGGGGAACACTGGAGGGCTATATTCGCCTTTGTGCGGACATTGGGCCTGCTTATATACAGGGTGCTGCTATGGCTGCAGCATTAATTAAAGTGGGGTTTAAAAACAATCAAAAGAAAACAAAGACTTGTTTTAAATGCAGAAAGGCAGGTCATTTTGCTAGAGAATGTAGATCTTTTAATTCTAACCCTAGTCCTTCCTTCCCTGTTCAAAAACCTCCAGATGGTCGGAAGATCCCTGGTTTATGCCCTAGATGCAATAGGGGAAAACATTGGGCACGAGATTGTCGCTCACTGACCCACAAGGATGGGACACCACTGTCGGGAAACTCCTCCCGGGGCCTTCCCCAGCCCCAACAAACAATAGGGCCGATGTCTGGGTATCCTCCTCAAATGATCAATCAGACATTAACCAAGAACAGAAACATACAATATCCTCGCTCTCCAGAGCAACACCAGGAAGCGCAGGACTGGACCTCAGTACCTCCGCCCGATATGTATTAACTCCTGAAATGGGTCCTCAGGCCCTCTCTACGGGCATCTATGTTCCTTTACCCAAGGGTTGGATGGGACTATTATTGGGAAGAAGTAGTGTCACTATGAAAGGTTTAACTATTAGGCCAGGAGTCACAGATTCTGACTACGAAGGAGAAATAAAACTCATGGCACAAACTACTGAAAATATAATAACTATTTCTCCTGGCGATAAAATTGCACAACTGCTACTTTTGCCCTTTGTACATCATGGACAAATTTTACAACATCAAAAGAGAGGAACAAAGGCTTTTGGATCATCTAATGCTGCCTACTGGATTCAGAAGATAGAGAAAGAACGTCCAGAAATGAAATGAACCATTAATGGAAAGGTTTTTTCAGGTTTGTTAGACACTGGAGCTGATGTCTCTGTTACGACGCAGATGCACTGGCCTAAACGTTGGCCCATTAGTCCTACTATTACACAACTTCAAGGAATAGGACAAAGTTCTTCTCCTGTGCAAAGCAGTCAGTTATTATTATGGCAAGATAGTGAGGGCCATTCAGGATACTTCCAGCCTTATGTTTTGCCTGGGCTGCCTTTAAACCCCTGGGACCGAGATATATTAAAAGAAATGGGAGTACTGCTTTATAGTCCAAATTCTCAAGTCTCTAATAGGATGTTGGATCAAGGATTTCTTCCCACAAAAGGGCTGGGAACAAATCAACAAGGAACTGTCTATCCTATTGATGTGAAAATAAAAAATGATAGACAAGGTTTGGGTTTTTCTTAGGGACCTTGGATTCTCCTCCACTCACAGCTGATCCAATTACTTGGCTGACTGATGACCCTGTATGGGTGGACCAATGGCCCCTCACAAAGGAGAAATTAGAAGCTGCAGAACAATTAGTACTGGAACAATTAGGGCATTTAGAAATATCCAATAGCCCTTGGAATACTCCTATTTTTATTATCAAGCAAAAGTCTGGAAAATATAGGTTATTACAGGATCTAAGAGCTGTCGATAAAACTATGCTAATAATGGGAGCTCTTCAACCAGGCCTACCCTCTCCAGCAGCCATAGCACACAATTACCATCTTTTAGTTATAGATTTAAAAGATTGTTTTTTCACTATTCCTTTGTTTCCTGAAGATAGAAAACATTTTGCTTTTAGCTTGCCTTCCTTAAATTTTAAGGAACCCATGAGGAGATTTCAATGGAAAGTATTGCCTCAGGGCACGGCAAATAGTCCTACATTTTGCCAAAAATAGGTGGCTCAGGCCTTGACTCCTGTGAGAAAAAGGTTTCCAACATTATACTTCATACATTATATGGATGATATACTTTTAGCCACTGATAATATTTCTTTATTAGAGACTGCTTTTCAATTTTTACAACAATCCTTACGATCATTTGGCTTGGTCACAGCCTCAGAAAAAGTTCAAAGACAATCTCCATTTTTATATTTGTGAAAATATATTGATAACACTACTATTAGGCCTCAAGAACTGCAAATTCGAGTTGATCATTTAAAAACATGAAATGATTTTCAAAAATTACTTGGAGATATTAATTGGCTAAGGCCTTCCTTAAAACTTACTACTGCTCAATTACAGCCTCTGTTGGATATTCTTAAAGGCAATTCAGACCCTTCGTCATTACGCTCCATGACTCCAGAGGGTTTCCAAGCATTACAAATAGTTAATAGAGCTATCAGCTCTGCGCGGTTAACTCGAATACATACTCACCTGCCAATTTCTTTAATTGTTTGTCCAACACCTCATGTACCTCAGCTGTTTTATGACAAACTGCTGGGATTATTGAATGGATTCATATGAAAACTACACCCTCTAAAGTTATTAACCCTTATTATGAACTTATTAGTAAGTTAATAATGCAAGGTAGAACTAGATGCTTACAACTTATAGGAATAGAACCTTCTCAAATTATTATCCCTTATTCAGTTAGTCAACAAAATTGGCTTTTTCAACATAGTAACGAATGGGGTCTTGCTCTTGCAGGATTTCCAGGAAACCTAGGATGTCATTATCCTGCTGATAAGATAATTCAATTTAGCAAAAATAATCTTTACATTTTTCCTTCTATAATCCAACGGCACCCTATTCCACATGTACCTTTGGTTTTTACAGACGGGTCCTACTCAGGAATGGCTATTGTACTCATGGACGACGGGACAAAATTGATTGAACAAACTTCACTGACTTCAGCTCAGCGTGTTGAACTATATGCTGTTATTATGGTTTTTGAGCATTTTCCTTCTGTGTCTCTTAATCTGTTTTCTGATAGTAAATACCGCATTGATCTATTACTTCTTTTGGAAACTGCTACCATAGGACATACTAATGACCCTGAATTATCATCCTCTTTTCGTTTGCTTCAACAGCTTATTCAGGGCTTCCCTGGTGGCGCAGTGGTTGAGAGTCCGCCTGCCGATGCAGGGGTACACGGGTTCGTGCCCCGGTCCGGGAAGATCCCACATGCCGCGGAGTGGCTGGGCCCGTGAGCCATGGCCGCTGAGCCTGCGCGTCCGGAGCCTGTGCTCCGCAACGGGAGAGGCCACAACAGTGAGAGGCCCGCGTACCGCAAAACAAAAAAACAAAACAAAACAAAAAACAAAGAAACCCAGTTTATTCGTTCCCGCGATGGTCCTGTTGCAGCTCTACATATCCGTGCTCATTCTAACTTGCCTGGTCCATTTGACTAAACTTAATGCGACTGCACATGTTTTAACTCGATCTAAACGTGATCTTTATCCTGTACATTTTCCTCCCAAGAATAGAGTTGAAGTTACTCCTCCTCCTCAATCTCTTTTCCCTAAAGCAGGACATATCCCAATTTACCGTACTCCTCCTTTCCGTTCGTCACGCTATCAAGAATGGCTAATGTATTGCATTTGCTACTTGCGTACTGTAAATAAACATGGTTTATATCCAGGACGCCCTTGCGTTATGGTGAGTTATGATCAAACTCCTTTACAAGCAGCACAACACTCCCATGCTGTACATCATCAATCAGCTACCACCTTACACAAACAATTTTCCCTTACTCGTGAGGCTGCCCGACAAATTGTTAAGCAATGCCCACAATGTTTACCTCATTTTCCCGCTCCACATTATGGTGTCAATCCTCGTGGATTATTACCTAGTCATTTATGGCAAATGGATGTTACTCACATCCTCTCTTTTGGGAAGTTGCAATTTGTTCATGTCACTATTAACACTTATTCTGGCTTCCTTTGTGCTACCGCACAAACAGGAGAAGCTACTAAACATGTTATCACTCTTTTATTACACTGTTTTGCTTTCACGAATCTTCCCAAAATTATTAAAACAGATAACGGGCCCACTTACACTAGTGCTGCTTTTGCAACATTTTGTAATTCATTACAAATTACCCATATTACAGGCATCCCATATAACCCTCAAGGACAAGGTATTATAGAACGTGCAAATAGATCTTGAAAACTATTGAAAAAATAAAAAAGGGGGAATTATACAGAACAACACCACATAAGCTTATAAATCATGCTTTGTTTATTTTAAATTTTCGCACTGTTGATAAATTTGGCCGGTCTGCAGGGAAGAGGTTGATGGCTGAGCCAAGATTGGCCTCTCAATCTCCGGAGGTCCTCTGGAAAGATCTGTTAACCAGCACTTGACATGGTCCTGATCCTGTGTTGATTTGGGGCCGCGGTCACGTGTATATCTTTCCCAGATCAGCGCCTGGACCTCGCTGGCTTCCTGAGCACTTAGTCAAGCAAATAGATGGCTCGCCACAGCTCACAACAAGTTCAGAAGTTGAAGAAGCTCTGCATCTCTCCCGAAAATTTGACACTGTTGATCAGAAAAAGAAGAAGAAGGAGATCAGATGGCAGTATTAAAATTGAGGATACGTTTAGCTTGTCATGCAAAGTATACATGGATTTGTGTTACTCCTTATAAGTATGATGACTCTATTTGGGAATGAGAAAAAGTAAAAATGCACCTCCTGAGTGTTTGGTCAGATAATAATATTAGTCTTGATCTTAAGAAATTAAATGCTGAAATTCAGGATATGCAAAATGCACATCTTGATGATATTTCGCCAGAAGATGTAATTCAAACATTACTGGATCATTTAAAGTAGTTACACCCTCAGTCTTGGATTACTGGAAGGTTGTCAGGTTTTATTACCCTGGCCATAATTTGCCTATTATTGATAATAATCTTCTCATGTCTGTTTCATATCCTCATGCAACAATATACTGCTCTCGGCACTAAGCTTCATGGAATAATTTTGCAGCAAAAATTAAAAAATAAAAAAGGGGGACCTGTGGGAAGCAGTCAGCCATGAAAGCAGGCTGTGGACGTGCCAGGCATGCCACCGCTCGCTGCTCGAAGGGACTGTCCCTACTTGTTCCCCTCCTTGTTCCATTCCATGGGAGATAAATCACCAGGGCCCAGAGATCAGAGAGAATGTAAACTGAGATAAGCAAAGCTGTCTCCCCCCTGCACGTGCAGGTTATTTTTGATGATTCTGGCTTTATGGGTTTTCTCCCAGGGAAGTTAACCCTGAGCCGAGACAGTCTTTACATAATGTAAACCACCGTCTGGCAACCTTCCCTTTTCTAGTCTATATAATCTGCCACTGGAGCGCAATAAAATTTGCCTTGCAACCATCAGTTGTCTTGGTCCTTCTGACCCCATTCGTTGGTGCTACTTCAGTTCCTTACCCCTTCCCTTCTGACCCTGGGCGGTGAAATCCTCTTTCTCTGGCTGGTCCACGGCAGAAAGCCAATGAGGCAAGAGTAGGCTTGGAGTATCCAAGGAGCAGAAAGGATGTCAGTGTGTGGAAAACAGAGCGAGCAAAGTGGAGAGGAGAAGGAAACAGTCAGAGAGTAAACGGAGGCCCAGATTTCTAGGGCTATGGAGGCACTTTAAGGACTTTGCATTTTCTGTGAAGAAGCCATTGAAGAGATTTGAGTGACATGATCTGACTTATGTTTTAACAAGACCTCTCTGGATGCCATGTTGATTAGAGACTATAGAAGAGTAAGCACAAGCCCCAGAAGACCAATAGTTGATTCAAAGAAGTGATTACCCAAACATGGTCCCCCTCGTCAGTGAGGATGCAGAGCAGGGATCGGCAAATACTGGCCACAAATCAAATCAGGCTCTCAGCCTGGATCTGTGGGACTGTGAGCTAATAATGGTTCTCACGTTTAGAAAGCTTGTTGAAGAAGAAAGAGGAGGAGAAGCTACAGAAACTGTATATGGCCCACAAAGCCTAAGATATTTAAAATCCAGAAAATGCTTTCCAACACCTGATGTAAAGCATGTGGCTCATAGGAGGTCCTCAACAAAATCTGGAAGAGGAATACATGAGTCAGTTAGTTCCTGAGAACACTATAGGTGTCAAGAAACATTTCACCCTTAACCTTCATAAATGATGCTATTTCCATTGAGCTATTGAAAAATATATTCTGGCTTTCAAAACAATAAACCAGAGGGCACTTTGTCACATAGGCAAGGTCATAAACAACTGTCAAGTGAAGTTGAAATAGCAACAAATCAAATAATAATAAAAAACATTTTTATAGATTTTTAAACCTTACAAAGCATTTTCATGTTCATTATCTAATTTAATCCTCAAATCAACGCCATGAGATAGTTATTATTTTCCCATTAGAAATGACCACATATTGAATCCTTAGCTCAAGAAAAGCTGAAATCTTGAGTGTTACATCTATTAATGCCAAGGTTGGGTTTTTTCCCATGGGAACATTGGATGCTAAAATCCACAGGGATTTTCAGCTCAAGATGGCAGACTAGGAAATATATTTACTTTCTGTTTCTCCTGAAACCATATCTAAATAAAACTGTAGAAATACCAAAATTAATCAACCAATAAAAGCCAAGACATTTTGGAAGTCATCAACCACAGAAAGATTTCAACACATTTCGAGAAGGCAAACAATGAAATGGAGGAGCCATGAATAAAATAATGAAGAAAAAAAGACTGATCCTAAGTAAGGTCTGCACAAAGCCAGTTAGCTTTTGCTGAGCTCTGGTTATAGTAAAGGGCAGAGGAAAGAAGAGGGGCTGAAAACAAGGAGACAAAAGTCATTTTAGGAAAAACAGTTCATTTCATGAGCCCCAGGGAACACAGCCTGCTGCCATACTAACTCATGAATTACAATGGATTGTTGGTAAGCAAGACAAGAAAACAGGGAAGAAACAAAAGAAACAAAAATCAAGACATTGTTTCTTACTGACCTCTTCTCAAATGAGATCGAGGAATTATGGTTCAATGCCACAGCTGTACATCATTTCTGCTCTTGGAGAGGTTAGAAAAGGCTTATAATATTTACCCTTTTTTTTCAGACAGAATTTAGGTCTGAGCAAAAGCTTTTGTGTCCTCCAACCCCAAAGTTTCTTGGGGATGGAAGTCCAAATTTGCTGTGACATACCATAAAAAGAATCTCATGAGCAGAGGGTCAAACTAATTTTGGAATATATGAATTATGCCCAGTGTTATTTTCAATAGGTTTTAGAAAAAATATATTTATATATGTATATATATGTATATATATATACATTTTTACTGATCTATATGATTCTGGCTTCTGAAACTTCTACATGTCACATGCGTGATACATAACACACAATGTCAGCCCCAGAAGAGAGAAAACACTCCAATGAAGCAAGCCAAAGAAACAAGTTTTAAACAAGGTCAAGTGATGTGTAGACCAGGATTGTTCAATTCTTTCCTGTCATGCTGAAGCTTCCAGCTCCTGAATAACAACACATGCTTCCCTTGTCCTAGACACCCAAGAGTACGTCTCCTCTCTTGGGCATATGAATCTCTAGAGTTACATATGTGTAGTAAAGAGTGGACCCAGCTGGCATACTCACAATGACCAAATTGTGTTGATCATACTTTACGCCAATACATCGCTCCACGCTGAAGTTGCAATAAATGATATATTTGCTTTCTAGACATGAATGAGACGCCTTACTGGATATACTCCAGGAAGGCCAGAGAAGCTGGCTTCTAATCCATACCGAACAATTCACTGGTGAATTTCTTTCAGGATAGCCCATGATTTATCTAGAATATAATCTTTACATATATGGATCCTTCAAACTAGAGAAAGGGAAAATCCAGGCTTCAAGCCTCAATTGGAAATATGGAATGGTGCCATGCTGACAAATGGTGGTCCCTGACCTGTATCTTCTGAGATTAGAACCCAGTGTCGTGGATGACCAATTCATGCGTTGAACAAAAGAAGACCTCCTACAGGGCAGTGTAGCTGTTCATTGCAGGTATGGCACTTAGGGCTAAGTACCATAAGGACTACAAGAAAAAAAGAAAAACAAGTAACACATGAAGCATGTATGATAAGGAGGCACCACAGTCCAGAGCACGAGCTCTGGAATCACACAGGCTTGGTTCGAATCCCGGCTAAGCCACTACCATCCGTATACCCTGAAGGACAGGCCTAGGTTTAAATGTTGTTTTACCAAATTTCAAAAAAGAAGTGAAGAAAGAACCTATTGGCCAGGAAGGGACATCGTAGGGTGCAGCATCCAGTCAGATCAGGGCTCTGCATCTCCTTCCTGCTCAGAAACCTTCGCCACCTGGCTCATGGTGATGCTGGCAGCTGAGCAGCCCTGGAGAAGGCGATCCTGTCTCCAGGCCTCGCAGAGAAGCTGGGGAGGTTCCCGGAGGAGGTGGCCCACACCCTGGCAAGCTCTGGCTGCCTCCTGCCCTCAGCTCTGAGCAGGCTCTGGCCTCTGGGCCCCGTGGTGGGGAAGGCCTGGCCGATACATATGCAGGGCTGAGGGGTCTGCAGAGCTGGTGCCCAGGCAGGGTGAGCTCTGGAGGAGGAGGCTTCCACAGTCCCCAACAGTCACCGCATGGTGGCCCGTCTGGTGACAAACACCTGCCATGCACAGCGAGAAGTCCCAGCCACTAGAAAGTCCAGAAGGGGCCCCACCCTTTGCCTTTGGGCCGGGGTTTCGCCACCAGCTGGGCTTGCATGTGCCCCCTGCCTCACCCCCTGCCCCGCCCACACTTTCTCTGTGACACGTACAATGGACATGTATAAGAGCCAGGCTGAGCCGTCCAGTGACCAGTGCGTGCCTGACCTTGAGAGGAGTTAGAGGCTAGGAAGAAGCTCTCCCACTTTCACTCTCTGCTCTCAGATCAGGCAGGCAGTACCTCTGATACGGAAGCTATGGACACCATACTTCCTTCCCAGGCTGTCATCTTCCATTCTGCTCCTGTTTCCCCCAGCACCCCATTTACGGCTTTGGCGGGCATCGGTGCTTCAGCAGGCAGCACCTCAGACCCCGAACCTATGGACACCACACCTCCTTCCCAGGCTGTCATCTTCTATTCTGCTCCTGTTTTCCCCAGCACCCCATTTACGGCTTTGGCGGGCATCGGTGCTTCTGCAGGCAGCACGTCTGACCCCGAACCTATGGACACCACACCTCCTTCCCAGGCTGTCATCTTCTATTCTGCTCCTGTTTTCTCCAGCACCCCATTTATGGCTTTTGCGGGCATCGGTGCCTCAGCAGTCAGCACCTCAGACCCCGAACCTATGGACACCACACCTCCTTCCCAGGCTGTCATCTTCTATTCTGCTCCTGTTTTCCCCAGCACCCCATTTATGGCTTAGGCTGGCACTGGTGCTTTAGCAGGCAGCACCTCTGACACCAAAGCTATGGACACCACACCTCCTTCCCAGGCTGTCATTTTCCAGTCTTCCCTGTCTCCAAGTAGAACCACTACCCATTTCACACCACTGTTCCAAGTTCTGGGAACACATCACCCAGTGGTAGCAATGCCTCAGGCCATGCCTCGACTCATTCACCTGCAACGTCGGCCAACAGATAGACCAACACTTCAAAGTTATGACAGAAAGTTGGGTAAGTTATACGCTTGGAATTTCATTTATTATTATTAACAAGCACAACTGTAGTGCTTTGACTATAACAAGTACTATTCTAAGGGCTTACCAAATATTAACTCACTTATTCCTCATAATGGCAACCCTATAGGTAGGGAATATTCACAATATTCACTTTTTTGGGGGAAACTGAGGCCCAGAGACGTTGAATAGCTTGCCTAATGCCACACAGTAAGTAGGTGGCAAAAACCCAGGATTAAAACCAGACCATATAGACTTTCATCACTTTGCTGTGTCACCTTATTATAAGTTGTGGTTAGGGAAGGGACTAAATTGACGAGACTCTGAACTAAAAGGAGAAGGGAGAAATGAGAAAATGAGTGATCCTAGAAACTAGAGAAGAGTTAGGCTCAGAAATTTCTGGTGATGAGACCCAGAAGAACAGGAACTTGGTTGGAATATTAACTTGGGGTAGTATCTGAATCCACTGAGAAATGGTTTTGTTTTCTGTAAAATTTAGAAAGGCCAGTTGGATGAAGATTAATGAAGAAAAAAGTAGAAAGGAAAAGAAAAAGGTGCCTTAAGTGAGACATAACCGCTTCCCTCTAAGTACTAGGGGTGGGGTCCTGTGGGAAAGGATGGAGCTCTCTCTACCAGGTTTGTCACCAGGATGAACAAGCAGAAACATGGCAACCATTGTACTGGTTTTGATGATCTCTCAAAACCAAGGCTTCAGTTTCCAAGAACGACCTATGGTAGCATAACTACTGTGTGTCACACATGCCACTAAGTGTGTTTCCAGTCACACATTTTAATTGGAGAAATAGTTCCTATGAGGTACGCATTAGTTCCCTATGGCTGCTGTAACAAATTACTACAAATGTGCTTGCTTCAAACAAAACACACTTATTTTCTTATGGTTCTGGAAGACAGACGTCCAAAACCAGTTTCCCTGGGCTGAAACCAGGAGTTGACAGGGCCATCCATCCTCCTTCTAGAGGCTCTAAGCGAGAATCTGTTTCCTTGCCAGCATTCCTTGACTTCTGGCCACATCAACCCAACCCCAACTTCATCATCACATTCTCTTTGGAGTAAAAATTCCCTCTGCCTCTCTCTTACGAGAACACCAGTGGTTATATTTGGGCCCGTCCAGGTAGTCCAGGAGAATCGCCCCATCTCAGAACCCTTACTTTCATCCCATTGGTAAAGTCCCTTCTGCCAGTTAAGGTGACATTCACAGGTTCTGGAGAGTAGAATGTGGACATTTGGGGGCAATGGTATTATTCAGTCTACTACAAGGTAGATACTATTATCTTTCTCAGATGCAGGAAATGACGTTTAGGGAAGTAGTTTGTCTCAGGTCTACAATTTCCAGAGTAGAGATTTAAATTCTGCCACTGAGACTTTAGGACACACCCTAAACAACTTTAATCTGTGTCCTTAACTACTGCATAATCCTTGGTTAAGAGTCACACTTAGGTATCAAGACCCAATTGAATACAACACAAGTACTGTCTCCTCTTTCACTATGTTTGTCTGGTGTATTGATGAATCTTGCCCAGAGCAGAAGAGTTCAGAAAATTGTTATGCAGGTTTACGAAGAGAAAGCACTGACCGTTTGACATGCACGGACTAACGAATGGCTTTTTAAAATAAAATAAAATATGCCACCAAATAGTCAAGTGTCACAGCAGAGGTAACCCCATGGGAGTCATGAGGAGACTAAAATTATCTCCAATTGTGCAGGAGAGAAAAGTTTCACTGAAGGCAGGTGTAGTTCAGCCAAGCCCTACAGCACAGAAGTAGGAATTTGGATATGTACGAATGGGAAAAAAAGACATTTTAGGCATGGGAAATAGTTTAATGCAGGATGGATGAGAAATATGCATTAGACCTATTCTAAAACAACAGGCTTATTAACTCAGTAAATCGATTTAGTCAGTCAAACTAGCTTTAGCTGATTACTTATCCAGGGGATAGCTGTTCAGAGTAATTTTTGTCATAGAACAGTAAATAAAATTGTTGAACTATAGCTTTAGGCTTGCTAAGTGAAATAGATTGCTCTAGATGATTTTCAAGTGACTTACTTGGTAGTATTCACGAAATTGGGGGTTAACAATTGCTTAAGAAAACAAACAGAATTGATTTTAAATAGTACTTGAAGTAGTTACTGTGTAAAATATATCTGTTCAGTTGCTCATGTTAAATGGATGTTTATAATCCCCATTGGACAACCAACTACTTTTTTTGCAAATGGTAATGTGAATAGCTGTTGCATAATCTATAGCAATAACCACCTATCTAATTTGTCGTCCAAACCGGAAATCTTCTAACAATACTGGTGTCCTAATAAAAATAAGCACGAAGGTAACACACACTGGGTGTCTCCCATGTGCCTGTGCATGCATCTATATCTCACTGAACCCCCATAACAGCCCCCAAGAGAGGGACTCTGAGTGTCCCCATGCTGCTGGTGGAGAAACAGGCACAGGAAAGTTCAATAGTCTACCTACCTAAGATCACACAGAGGGTGGAAGAGCCCGTTTTTGAACCACCTGCCTCCAATTCCAGGTGCCAGGAGCCAGACTCAGCCTACAGCTCTCTTATGCTCGCCTGGAGGTGAAACCATGTGTCATGATTAGTCAAATCCTGTCTTCACTCATCAAAGTAGCTTGAACACTTGCACGTTCTCCAAGTAGCATGTAGCATAAGAAATAAGATGTTTGCCCCGGGATTGTCCAGGAACTTGGAATCAGCTGTGCCTAGTTAGGCCGAGCTGGTTTAGAGTGGAGAGGACCACCGATCTTCCACCTGGGCAAGTGCCTTTTGACCTCCTGCCATCAGAGGGCCAAAAACTCCAGCCTGAGAATGTGCTGAGCCCTGTAGCCTAGTTACGCCAGCTCAGAACAATGATGAGCACACATTTTTCCAATCACCTTTCCTCATGCTCCCCATGCCTCATACTGCCCTGCTTCTTTATCCTTTATCCCACAGATACCCCAAGCCCCTTGCCTTTGGGGAGGCGGATTTGAGACCTATTCTCACGTCACATCCTTGCTTGGCTGCCCTGTGAATAAACCTCCTCTTTGCTGCAAACCTCAGCATGTCAGTGTTTTGGCTTGCTGCGCCTCAGACAAAATGGTTGGGAGCAGAGGTACAGGTCCCTTGCCTGTGAGGGAAGCTGGTTCCTAGTAGTCATGCTGCGGATGTTTTCTCCTCCCGGGGGTGGGGGGTTGGGGGGGCAGACGTCCTGCTCTTCCGGAAAGGGAAAAACGCAGGTGCTGGACCCTTGCCCTCAGCGTCACCGTCACCTAGGAGCTTGTTAGAAGCACAGAATCCAGGCCCTACCCAGAACTACTGAATACCAGCCTGCATTTAACAAGATCCACAAGAGAGGCATACCCATATTAAAGTTGGAGAGGCACCAAGCTGTCATCGTCTTCTCCGCAGCTAATGAAAACGAAGCAAAGATTCATCCCGAGCCTACTCTGCCTCAGTCACCTGGATATCACATGAGCTCATTTAATCCTCCCCAGAACCTGCAAATGAGACTGAGGGTCAGAGTGGTCAAGCACCCAAGGGTCCATAAAAGAACATGACCAAGGCTCACTGGAGCCCAGACCTCCAAAAAAGAAGGCCCCTGAGCACAGCATGGCACCACAGCAGCCCAAACCGTGGGCCTGGAGGGTAGGCCAGGCTCCCCACGCAGAGTTCACACCATTCGACAGATGCCCACAGCAGACCACAAGGCAATATGAGAAGTAAGTTCTGATTGTGGAATCTCTGAATTTTGAGATTTAAAGAAAAAAATCTGTTTTCAGGGGCTGGTTAAAACAGTTCTACCAAGGAGTAAAGACAGGGCATCTCAAGGCCCCTTCTGGACTTAGAATTTAATGCCTACTTATTGAAAAACGCTCCGTGCGTTTGCTCAGTCCTACGTCAAGATGAAGTTCTCTTTGCCCTAGAAGCTTAGGTTCTAAAAAGGCCACAGAAATGGGTGAGACCTAAAAATTGCCAGAACAATGCAACGGCCTTAATCAGACTGTCTTTGCTTTGCCTTGCTTACAAGTCACTGACTTTAAACTGAATATGGTGTCATGTCTTTATTTTTCTTGAAGTTTTTAAAATAAAAGATCATATAAAGATTTTCTTCCATGGTAAGACTTTTTTTTTTTTTTTTTGCGGTATGCGGGCCTCTCACTGCTGTGGCCTCCCCCGCCGCGGAGCACAGGCTCCGGACGCGCAGGCTGAGCAGCCATGGCTCACGGGCCCAGCCGCTCCGCGGCACGTGGGATCCTCCCGGACCGGGGCACGAACCCGCGTCCCCTGCACCGGCAGGCGGACTCTCAACCACTGCGCCACCAGGGAAGCCCCCTATGGTAAGACTTTTATATTGTATTTTTCTTAAAATGGAGTGTGGTACATTTACCCTCCCTCAGACGATTGCTTATAACTCACCTTGCTTTATTAAGAATACCGCTAGAGGCTTCTATGCCCCTACTAAGAAAAATGCATTTTCAGGCCCATTCAAACCAATGAAAATCCAAGTTTTCAGAGCACAAGATAATGAAAATTCTCTCGATCCGCGTCTTTTACTACTTTTAATCTGTTAACAGACCCTAAGTGTCTCAGATGAAAGGTACTGTAGCGGGAATTGACATGTTAACAGCATTCCATACAGGTCAGTATTGATTGTTCCAATTTCTCAAAAATTTGGACACATTTACTGCCTCTATGACATCTCTAGGGTGTGTGAAAGAAAAAAAAAAGAGGCCTGTACAATGTATTTCTCAAAATATACACAGAAATAGTTTGCACATACAAACAGGGAAACCTTATAAATAATGTATGGGGAGCAATGTAATGTCGGTAACGGAATTACTCATTTCGAAAGACAACACTGTCACCAAGTGTCCCCTCACCAAAACTGACTGGGAATTTTTAGGGCTGCCAAACCAGAGGTGGAGATTTATAGGAACCTGGGATGTTTGAAAAATGGTTTTGGACGACCTCCTCAAGGAAGGCACCAAGCGCCATCCCAAATTGCAAAAATGGCTCCAGGTTGACTCCTGTGTCCTCACTCTTTGCAATGTGACATTCCAACTTCTCCCATCAAGAGGCAGAGTTGATTTCCCCACCCTTGAAGTTAGGTGGCTTGCCATGGCCAATAGAAGGCAGCAGAAACGACGGTGTGCCAGCTCAGAGCTAGGTCCCACGATGCTTCTACTCTCCCTCTCAGAGCCCTGCTACCCCCATGAGCACAAGCCCCAGTTACTAGCTGGGGCATAAGAGGCATGTGGCCCAGTCAGGCCCCCGGCCTGGCTACAGCCAGCCCCCAGCTGACCCCACAGGTGTAGCAGCAATTCCAGCCATGATAAGCAGGGTTGTGAAGAAGAATTAAGAGCATAAGAGTATGCTATAATTTACAAACCACTCTGTCAACCTACGACATTATTTTTCAAAAGCATTTTTGTTATTTTGAATCCCTGCGTGGACATATTGAAAACAGCACTCCAGTGACTGCTGGAGAACAAAGGATGCAACCTGAAATTGAGTGTAAAATATATTAGTTTATCCAGATTCACATATTTGTATAAATTACTAGAAAATCATCTGAAGAAAAACAGACACGAATGAAAAAAACAGTCCAGGGTCAGCTGGGGAGTGGCTGTGTTTGGAAAAGTGGTCACACCAGAGACTCTTCAACAGGAATGGCAATGTTTCACTTCACACGCTGGCTGGAGGACGGAGGAGTGTCTGCGATGTTATAAGGCGAGCACGCTGCATGTAAAAGCCATTGCTGACCACATCTAGGGGACCTGATGCGTGGGAGCTGGTAGTGGGTGGAGGCATCCAGAAGGTGGTGGTAGAAGAGGAACGTTGTACACGTAACGCCTAAGGCCTCACCAGAGGACGACCACTGTTCTAGAAACTGGACACAAATCCAACTTCTATGGCCAATCTTAGAAGACAAACTGAGGCATATTTAAAATTTTAACACTTCATGTGAGCAAAAATAGATTCAATTCAGGCACCACAAAGCGGAAGAGGTGAGGAGCACTCCAGCCACAGGAGCTGCAGAGATGTTTCTTTTAAAAGGGCAGAAGCAAAGCAAGGAAATGACTGATTTGCTATGGCTTTAACGCCTAGTTGGTGGTTTGTGACTGGTTGTCCTCAGAGGTTTTCGTCACCCTGAGGTGTTGACAGGCTTAGGTTTTGGTTGGTTTACGTAGGCAGCCGCATCACTAGAGCCACCACGGTCTAACGGCCTCCTCGCAGGGTTAATTTACTGACACCAGTTGTCTGAGTCCTTCCTCTCACTCAGTCACTTCACTTCCTACGCCTCAGTTTCTCCTCTGTAAAGTAGACATTCAGTAGTAAATTCTCTGTGGGGTTGTCAGTACAAAACAAAGTGATTATTAGTAGCCACGATCATGTCCCGAATGCACGGAACACGTCAGTCAGTCAAGTGTCAAGTCAGCAGAAACTACAGAAATTAAGAGCCCTCCGCAGAAATTCACACACCCGTGCAATAGGTAACGGACCACAGGCAGACGTTCACTCAGCCTCT
This sequence comes from Lagenorhynchus albirostris, assembly GCF_949774975.1. Taxonomy (NCBI): domain Eukaryota; kingdom Metazoa; phylum Chordata; class Mammalia; order Artiodactyla; family Delphinidae; genus Lagenorhynchus; species Lagenorhynchus albirostris. Next base: position 44,387,858 of record NC_083112.1, on the reverse strand, counting down.
CCTGTTTCCCTCACAGAGTGCACGCTCTCTCCTGGGCGGCGCGAGCACAGACACTTAGCGGGAGTTTACTTTTGAAATGCGCTGAGCGGGCCTTCCCTGCTGGCGCAGTGGTTGAGAGTCCGCCTGCCGATGCAGGGAACACGGGTTCGTGATCCGGTCCAGGAAGATCCCACATGCCGCGGAGCGGCTGGGCCCGTGAGCCATGGCCGCTGAGCCTGCGCGTCCGGAGCCTATGCTCAGCAATGGGAGAGGCCACAACAGTGAGAGGCCCGCGTACTGCAAAAAAAAAAAAAAAAAAACCCAAATCATGAAATGCGCTGATACAATCATGTCTCACTTTTGTTTGGATCAGTCAGCAAACGCGTTTTCGAAACCCCAAATTCTCCACACCTCCTACTTTTCGCGCCGCCCTAGTCTCAAAGGGCCCGGCACTGCTCCTCAGGCCGAATCCCCGTGGGAGGACCCTTGGGCTGCGTGCTCACGCACGGGGCGTGCACTGACGTCCTCGGGCCCCGCCCCCACGAGCCCGCCCGGAAGTTGAAACCGCAGCGTCGCGTCTCGCGGGGCTTTGACGCCGGCGCCAACAGCCCGCGTTGCGGGGTCGCGGGAGCGCGGCATGGAGGGGCCGGCGTAACTGGGGCCAGTGGCCCTGCGTCCTCCGCCTGCGACGCGGGTCCTGCCCACGCTGCGGCGCAGTAACCGCCGGGCGGTGGGCGCCCGAGGGGCCAGGAAGCGAGCAGGGACCGCCAGGCGGCTGTGGGCATCGTGTACGCAGCCAGCGTCCCCGAGGCCACGCTCCGGCCATGATGACTCGGTGAAGCTGCGCCGCGACAGCGTGGCCGACTTCTGGCGCTGTGAGGACCTGTGTGCGCTGCAGGACTCGCTGCCTCTGCCCGCTGTTCGCGCTTCTCTGCGGGAGGTCCTGCTGGACTTCTAGGCCGACCACCTCCGTGGGGGGCACTGGACGCCGCTCTTGAGCACCCTCTGCCCGTGATCTGTATTCAGAGTTTCTTCCAGCTGCGGCCTGGCGAGACAGGTTTGTAGTTCCCGCTTCCAGGGGCCCTCATGTGGGCGCTGAGAAGCGGGGTTTTAGATGGTGCAAGGTGGAGGGTGGGCACTAGAACCTGTGCCTAGTGCCCGGGTGTGCGTGCACTAGATGGGGCGTGCGGCTTAGGACCCCTGCCAGCTCGGTGACCCCGGCCGAGTGCTTTAAGGCTTCTGGGTCTCAGTGTTCTCATCTGTAGCATGGGCTTAACAAGACCCACTCTCTGTGGTGGTTACAAGGTCTCACTCTGTTAATGCTTGTAGACTCTACAATGTAGAATACTTAGCACAGTTTGGAGCGTCGTTAATGGTTGCACAGATGTTACCTGGTGTGTTGAATGACTTGGCCTGGTACAGACCAAAGCGATTAGGAAATTGATATATCCCAGCTTCATTTCCTTTCCATTCAAACAGGGCTCAGGAAAAAAAATTTTTTCAATAGTATCCTATAGTGGAAAGAGCACCGGTGTGAAGGCAGCTTAGGGTTTGAATTCCAGGGTTTATGCTCTCTGTGGCCTGGGCAGGTTTCTTTTGCACTACAATCCCCACACTTGTAAAATGCTTGAATGAGTTGTCAGAACCAAGGGCTGCTGGAGACGATGCTTCTGCCCTAGGTAAGCTCCCCTTCTACTGGGTGGCAAGTAAACACAAGCACAGTAGTCAGTGCTCTGGAAGAAGTGAGTTCTGGTGCTACAGAGCACAGAATCTCTTTTTACTTTAATTTAATTTTTATTTTATATTGGAGTATAGCTGATTTACAATATTGTGTCAGTTTCAGGTGTACAGAAAAGTGATTCACTTATACATATATCCATTCCTTTTCAGATTCTTTTCCCGTACAGTTTGTTACAGGATACAGAGTAGAGTTCCCTGTGCTATGCAGTAGGTCCTTGTTGATTATCTATTTTATATATTGTCGTGTGTATATGTTAATCCCAAACTCCTAATGTATCCCTCCCCGCCATCTTTCCCCTTTGCAGAGCACAGAATCTTGGAAGGGAAAGTTCAGGGTAGGCTTCTTGGAGGAGGTGCCATCCTTTCTAAGGTTATGTAGAAGCTCCTGGGGTGGCAGGAGGGAGCAGTGTGTGTCAAAGTTTGAGAAATATAAAAAAATATGGCAAAACTCAGGTACAGGACTGGAACTCAGGGTTTGGGAAAGCAATGAGAGTTGATACTGGAAAGCTAGTGGGGCCCCACAGAAAGGGGCCTTGTTTGTCATGTCAGAAGTTTGGATGTTTATCCTGAAGGCTGTGGGAAACACCAAAGAACAGTGAGATGGACTTCTGGTTTAGAGGCTCACTGGGACCTCCATGTGGAAGGCAGTTGATTGGGTGCAGCGTGAATTGTAATCAAAGGGTCCCACTTAAGTTATAAAAGGTGGGACTGGATTTTTCAGATCTGAGAGAGAATGGGTGGGGCCTGGTGACCAGTTAGAAAAGGGAGGGCAGCAAGCGTGGGTGACAGTTTACAGCTGCATCTTTTTGTGAGATAAACAGAGCACAGTAGAGAGGGATTGGGGGTGGGGAGAGGATCTTACTTCATCTTCAGTGCTTTAGAGGGGCCTGGTAGAGGGGCCAGGTCTGGGCCCAAGATACAGATCTGGGCTTTTTGGAAGGACAGTGTTTGAAGGCATGGGAGAGACTTAGGTTATCCACAAGAATACCCAAAGAATCATAGGTCTGAGAGTTTTTAAAGTGGGTATATTTGAGGATGTTTATAAGCTGAGAGAAAGTAGCCAGCAGAGGAAGGGTGTGAAGATCTAGGAAAGGAAATGATTGTTCATTTGTTTTCGAAAAGCTGAATACTTCTCGTGTGCCTGGCCCTTTTCTAGGATCTGGGGTTCACACCATCTGTTATCTCTCCTGCAAGGATGGTTCAATTCATCCCCTGGTGAACAGAAGTCAGATTATTCTTTGCATCCCATTCAGGTGTAAGAACTGTTCTGTACCTCTGAAGGGACTTTACTTAAGCAGAGTAATAAGTTAGAAATCAAAAGAAATTAGAGCTGGAAGGGACCTTAAAGGCCACTGTACTTAATTTTGCCACATATTTTACATTGAATGTAAGAAAAATTTATTGTTGAGCCCATTCTCTTCAGAGTTCCTTCACTGAAATTCCTTTATGTCTTGCATCCAGTGGGGCTAGCTTGTAGATTTTGGTCTCCTCTTAAATTTGCTTCTGCATCCATATTACATTTTGCCCGGACTATGGCAGAAACTCCTGGGTGGTTTTGCGGCTCCTGGGCTCAGCTCCTCTAAGTTCATCTGCCTACTCTGGTTGAGTGATCTTGTAACATAAAAAGCTATGCTTCAAATAATGCTGCTAATGGCTTGCCCACACAGAGTTAGTGCATACTAGCCCCCCAGCGTTTGCCCTGCCCAGAGGTGTGTAGTCTGAACTGTGCTGGGCCAAGCCTCACCGGACGCGCAGGCTCAGCGGCCATGGCTCACGGGCCTAGCCGCTCCACATCATGTGGGATCTTCCTGGACTGGGGTACAAACCCGTGTCTCCTGCATCGGCAGGCGGACTCTCAACCACTGCGCCACCAGGGAAGCCCCGTCCTGGGGCTCTTTGGCCCTGAGGAAGGGGAGCTTTTTGTGATCACTCCCTTTATCTAATTGGTCCTTCAGCAGCGGGTCACCTTTTTCTAATCAGTGGAGGCACCCTTACTCAGCCAGTGGTAGTCCCAGGCCTCGTCACCTGTGGGACTCAAGCCACGCTCTCTCCCAGGCTTGCTTCGGCCAGCATCTCTATTTTCCTTTGTGTCTCTCCTCACACTTGGACCCCTGGCCTTTAGTCATCGCCACCTGCAGTATTTACAGTGCCCGGCAGGAGTCAGGCTTGAGTGTCTTTTCACAGATGTTCTCTCTGCCGTTAATGCACCTCCTACTCCAACTCTGCATAGCCTCATCTTTCTAGATTCCACTTCAGGGTTATCATGAAGCCGTCACTTAGATATAACTTTTTGCCTCCATAGGCACCTCTGTGCATAAAGGTTATGTTTATTTATCTCATGTGATTGAAATTTTGAGTTTATCCATCTTCCTCTTGAATGAAGGCTTTAAGGGCAGGAGTCGTTTCTAATCCTTAGCACAGAGCAGATGCTTTTTTTCTTTTTATTTCGGTGCTTTTTAATGATGATAAAATGTATGGTTTAAATCACTCACTTTATAATAATTTTGCTTTAGGTTGTGACAGAAATGAAGTTTACAGAAGTCGTGTTCCTGCGATAAGAAATAAAGATGTGACCTTCCAGTTGTGTAGAGCTCATAAATGCATGTAAGTGCGTCGGGTGCGCTAAGGAACCTGGAGCTAAGTGGGCTAGTTCTGAGAGAGAGAGACTTAACTATGTTAACAAAGGTAAACCTTCACTGTGTCCTGCCAACGTTTTTTTTTTTTTTAACATCATTATTGGGGTATAATTGCTTTACAATGGTGTGTTACTTTCTGCTTTATAACAAAGTGAATCAGTTATACATATACATATGTTTCCATATCTCTTCCCTCTTCCGTCTCCCTCCCTCCCACCCTCCCTATCCCACCCCTCCAGGCGGTCACAAAGCCCCGAGCCGATATCCCTGTGCCATGCGGCTGCTTCCCACTAGCTATCTACCTTACGTTTGTTAGTGTGTATATGTCCATGACTCTCTCTCCCCCTGTCACAGCTCACTCTTCCCCTCCCCATATCATCAAGTGCGTTCTCCAGTTGGTCTGTGTCTTTATCTCTGTCTTACCCCTAGGTTCTTCTTTTCTTCTTAAATTCCATATATATGTGTTAGCTTACGGTATTTGTCTTTTTCTTTCTGACTTACTTCACTCTGTATGACAGACACTAGGTCTATCCACCTCATTACAAATAGCTCAATTTCGTTTCTTTTTATGGCTGAGTAACATTCCATTGTATATATGTGCCACATCTTCTTTATCCATTCATCCGATGATGGGCACTTAGGTTGTTTCCATCTCCGGGCTATTGTAAATAGAGCTGCAATGAACATTTTGGTACATGACTCTTTTTGAATTTTGGTTTTCTCAGGGTATATGCCCAGTAGTGGGATTGCTGGGTCATATGGTAGTTCTATTTGTAGTTTTTTGAGGAACCTCCATACTGTTCTCTGTAGTGGCTGAACCAATTCACATTCCCACCAGCAGTGCAAGAGTGTTCCCTTTTCTCCACACCCTCTCCAGCATTTATTGTTTCTAGACTATTTGATGATGGCCATTCTGACTGGTGTGAGATGATATCTCATTGTAGTTTTGATTTGCATTTCTCTAATGATTAATGGTGTTGAGCATTCTTTCATGTGTTTGTTGGCAGTCTGTATATCTTCTTTGGAGAAATGTTTATTTAGGTCTTCTGCCCATTTTTGGATTGGGTTGTTTGTTTTTTGGTTATTGAGCTGCATGAGCTGCTTGTAAATTCTGGAGATTAATCCTTTGTCAGTTGTTTCATTTGCAAATATTTTCTCCCATTCTGAGGGTTGTCTTTTGGTCTTGTTTATGCTTTCCTTTGCTGTGCAAAAGCTTTGAAGTTTCATTAGGTCCCATTTGTTTATTTTTGTTTTTATTATCATTACTCTAGTAGGTGGGTCAGAAAGGATCTTGCTGTGATTTATATCATAGAGTGTTCTGCCTATGTTTTCCTCTAAGAGTTTGATAGTTTCTGGCCTTACATTTAGGTCTTTAATCCATTTTGATCTTATTTTTGTGTATGGTGTTAGGGAGTGATCTAATCTCATACTTTTACATGTATCTGTCCAGTTTTCCCAGCACCACTTATTGAAGAGGCTGTCCTTTCTCCACTGTACATTCCTGCCACCTTTATCGAAGATAAGGTGTCCATATGTGCCTGGGTATATCTCTGGGCTTTCTATCCTGTTCCATTGATATATCTTTCTGTTTTTGTGCCAGTACCATACTGTCTTGATTACTGTAGCTTTGTAGTATAGTCTGAAGTCAGGGAGCCTGATTCCTCCAGCTCCGTTTTTCGTTCTCAAGATTGCTTTGGCTATTCGGGGTCTTTTGTGTTTCCATACAAATTGTGAAATTTTTTGTTCTAGTTCTGTGAAAAATGCCAGTGGTAGTTTGATAGGGATTGCATTGAATCTGTAGATTGCTTTGGGTAGTAGAGTCATTTTCACAATGTTGATTCTTCCAATCCAAGAACATGGTATATCTCTCCATCTATTTGTATCATCTTTAATTTCTTTCATCAGTGTCATAATTTTCTGCATACAGGTCTTTTGTCTCCTTAGGTAGGTTTATTCCTAGATATTTTATTCTTTTTATTGCAGTGGTAAATGGGAGTGTTTTCTTGATTTCACTTTCAGATTTTTCATCATTAGTATATAGGAATGCCAGAGATTTCTGTGCATTAATTTTGTATCCTGCTACTTTACCAAAGTCATTGATTAGCTCTAGTAGTTTTCTGGAAGCATCTTTAGGATTCTCTATGTATAGGATCATGTCATCAGCAAACAGTGACAGCTTTACTTCTTCTTTTCCGATTTGGATTCCTTTTATTTCCTTTTCTTCTCTGATTGCTGTGGCTAAAACTTCCAAAACTATGTTGAATAAGAGTGGTGAGACTGGGCAACCTTGTCTTGTTCCTGATCTTAGTGGAAATGCTTTCAGTTTTTCACCATTGAGGATGATGTTGGCTGTGGGCTTGTCATATACGGCCTTTATTATGTTGAGGAAAGTTCCCTCTATGCCTACTTTCTGCAGGGTTTTTATCATAAATGGGTGTTGAATTTTGTCAAAAGCTTTCTCTGCATCTATTGAGATGATCATATGGTTTTTCTCCTTCAATTTGTTAATATGGTGTATCACATTGATAGATTTGCATATATTGAAGAATCCTTGCATTCCTGGAATAAACCCCACTTGATCATGGTGTATGATCCTTTTAATGTGCTGTTGGATTATGTTTGCTAGTATTTTGTTGAGTATTTTTGCATCTATGTTCATCAGTGATATTGGCCTGTAGTTTTCTTTCTTTGTGACATCCTTGTCTGGTTTTGGTATCAAGGTGATGGTGGCCTCGTAGAAGGAATTTGGGAGTGTTCCTCCCTCTGCTATATTTTGGAAGAGTTTGAGAAGGATAGGTGTTAGCTCTTCTCTAAATGTTTGATAGAATTCGCCTGTGAAGCCATCTGGTCCTGGGCTTTTGTTTGTTGGAAGATTTTTAATCACAGTTTCAATTTCAGTGCTTGTGATTGGTCTGTTCATATTTTCTATTTCTTCCGATTCAGTCTTGGCAGGTTGTGCATTTCTAAGAATGTGTCCATTTCTTCCAGATTGTCCATTTTATTGGCATAGAGTTGCTTGTAGTAATCTCTCATGATCTTTTTTATTTCTGCAGTGTCAGTTGTTACTTCTCCTTTTTCATTTCTAATTCTATTGATTTGAGTCTTCTCCCTTTTTTTCTTGATGAGTCTGGCTAGTGGTTTATCTATTTTGTTTATCTTCTCAAAGAACCAGCTTTTAGTTTTATTGATCTTTGCTATTGTTTCCTTCATTTCGTTTTCATTTACTTCTGATCTGATTTTTATGATTTCTTTCCTTCTGCTAGCTTTGGGTTTTTTTTGTTCTTCTTTCTCTAATTGCTTGAGGTGCAAGGTTAGGTTGTTTATTCGAGATGTTTCCTGCTTCTTAAGGTGGGCTTGTATTGCTATAAATTTCCCCCTTAGAACTGCTTTTGCTGCATTCCATAGGTCTTGGGTCGTTGTGTCTCCATTGTCATTTGTTTCTAGGTATTTTTTAATTTCCTCTTTGATTTCTTCAGTGATCACTTCATTATTAAGTAGTGTATTGTTTAGCCTCCATGTGTTTGTATTTTTTACAGAGCTTTTCCTGTAATTGATATCTAGTCTCATTGCGTTGTGGTCGGAAAAGATACTTGATACAATTTCAATTTTCTTAAATTTACCAAGCCTTGATTTGTGACCCAAGATATGATCTGTCCTGGAGAATGTTCCATGAGCACTTGAGAAAAATGTGTATTCTGTTGTTTTTGGATGGAATACTCTGTAAATATCAATTAAGTCTATCTTGTTTAATGTATCATTTAAAGCTTGTGTTTCCGTATTTATTTTTATTTTGGATAATCTGTCCATGGGTGAAAGTGGGGTGTTAAAGTCCCCTACTATGAATGTGTTACTGTCGATTTCCCCTTTTATGGCTGTTAGTATTTGCCTTATGTATTGTGGTGCTCCTATGTTGGGTGCATAAATATTTACAATTGTTGTATCTTCTTCTTGGATCGATCCCTTGATCATTCTGTAGTGTCCTTCTTTGTCTCTTCTAATAGTCCTTATTTTAAAGTCTATTTTGTCTGATATGAGAATTGCTACTCCAGCTTTCTTTTGGTTTCCATTTGCATGGAATATCTTTTTCCATCCCCTTGCTTTCAGTCTGTATGTGTCTCTAGGTCCGAAGTGGGTCTCTTGTAGACAGCATATATAAGGGTCTTGTTTTTGTATCCATTCAGCCTATCTGTGTCTTTTGGTGGGAGCATTTAGTCCATTTACATTTAAGGTAATTATCAATATGTATGTTGCTAGTCCCATTTTCTAAATTGTTTTGGGTTCGTTATTATAGGTCTTTTCCTTCTCTTGTGTTTCTTGTCTAGAGAAGTTCCTTTAGCATTTGTTGTAAAGCTGGTTTGGTGGTGCTGAACTCTCTCAGCTTTTGCTTGTCTGTAAAGGTTTTAATTTCTCCATCAAATCTGAATGAGATCCTTGCTGGGTAGAGTAATCTTGGTTGCAGGTTTTTCTCCTTCATCACTTTCAGTATGTCCTGCCACTCCCTTCTGGCTTGCAGGGCTTCTGCTGAGAGATCAGCTGTTAACCTTATGGGGATTCCCTTGTGTGTTATTTGTTGTTTTTCCCTTGCTGCTTTTAATATGCTTTCTTTGTATTTAATTTTTGACAGTTTGATTAATATGTGTCTTGGCGTATTTCTCTTTGGATTTATCCTGTATGGGACTCTCTGTGCTTCCTGGACTTGATTAGCTATTTCCTTTCCCATATTAGGGAAGTTTTCAACTATAATCTCTTCAAATATTTTCTCAGTCCCTTTCTTTTTCTCTTCTTCTTCTGGAACCCCTATAATTCGAATGTTGATGCATTTAATGTTGTCCCCGAGGTCTCTGAGACTGTCCTCAGTTCTTTTCATTCTTTTTTCTTCATTCTGCTCTGCAGTAGTTATTTCCACTATTTTATCTTCCAGGTCACTTATCCGTTCTTCTGCCTCAGTTATTCTGCTCTTGATCCCATCTAGAGTACTTTTAATTTCATTTATTGTGTTGTTCATCGTTGCTTGTTTCATCTTTATTTCTTCTAGGTCCTTGTTAACTGTTTCTTGCATTTTGTCCATTCGATTTCCAAGATTTTGGATCATCCTTACTATCAGTATTCTGAATTCTTTTTCAGGTAGACTGCCTATTTCCTCTTCATTTGTTAGGTGTGGTGGGTTTTTATCTTGCTCCTTCATCTGCTGTGTGTTTTTCTGTCTTCTCTTTTTGCTTATCTTACTGTGTTTGGGGTCTCCTTTTTGCAGGCTGCAGGTTCGTAGTTCCCGCTGTTTTTGAAGTCTGTCTCCAGTGGCTAAGGTTGGTTCAGTGGGTTGTGTAGGCTTCCTGGTGGAGGGGACTAGTGCCTGTGTTGTGGTGGATGAGGTTGGATCTTGTCTCTCTAGAGGGCAGGTTCACGTCTGGTGGTGTGTTTTGGGGTGTCTGTGGCCTTATTATGATTTTAGGCAGCCTCTCTGCTAATGGGTGGGGTTGTGTTCCTGTTTTGCTAGTTGTTTGGCATAGGTTGTCCAGCACTGTAGCTTGTTGGTCATTGAGTGAAGCTGGGTGCTGGTGTTAAGATGGAGGTCTCTGGGAGATTTTCACCGTTTGATATTATGTGGAGCTGGGAGGTCTGTTGTTGACCAGTGTCGTGAAGTTGGCTCTCCTACCTCAGAGGCAGAGCCGTGACTCCTGGCTGGAGCAGCAAGAGCCTTTCATCCACACGGCTCAGAATAAAAGGGAGAAAAAGTAGAGAGAATTAGTAGAAGTATGAAGAAAGAAAGAAAGGAGGAAAGGAAGGAAGGAAGGAAGGAAGGAAGGAAGGAAAGAAGAAAGAAAGAAAGAAAAGCAAAGAAGGAAAGAAGGCAAGAAGGAAAGAAAGGAGGGAGGGAGGAAGGAAGGAGGGAAGGAAGGAAAAAAGACAGAAAGAAAGAAGATACAGTAAAATAAAATAAAGTATAATAAAGTTATTGAATTAAAAAATAATTATTTAGAAAAAAAAAGGGACGGATAGAACCTTAGGACAAATGTTGGAAGCAAAGCTATACAGACAAAACCTTACACAGAAGCATACACATACACCCTCACAAAAAGAGGTAAAGGGGAAAAAATCATAAATCTTGCTCTCAGAGACCACCTCCTCAATTTGGGATGATTCGTTGTCTAAAGGAGGGAAGGAAGGAAGGAAGGAAAGAAAGAAAGAACGAAGGTAAAGTATAATAAAGTTATTAAAATTAAAATTATTAAGAAAAAAAAAAACATGGACGGATAGAACCCTAGGACAAATGGTGGAAGCAAAATTATACATACAAGATCTCACACAGAAGCATACACATACACATTCACAAAAAGAGGAAAAGGGGAAAAAATCATAGATCTTGCTCTCGAAGCCCACCTCCTCAATTTGGGATGATTCGTTGTCTGTTCATGTATTCCACAGATGCAGGGTACATCAAGTTGATTGTGGAGCTTTAATCCGCTGTTTCTGAGGCTGCTGGGAGAGATTTCCCTTTCTCTTCTTTGTTCTCACTGCTCACAGGGGCTCAGCTTTGGATTTGGCCCTGCCTCTGCGTGTAGGTCGCTGGAGGGCGTCTGTTTTTTGCTCAGACCGGACGGGGTTAAAGGAGCCGCTGATTCGGGGGCTCTGGCGCACTCAGGCCAGGGGGAGGGAGGGGCACTGCGTGCAGGGTGGGCCTGCAGTGGCAGAGGCCGGCGTGACGTTGCACAAGCCTGAGGCTCGCCGTGTGTTCTCCCGGGGAAGTTGTCCCTGGATCCCGGGAACCTGGCAGTGGTGGGCTGCACAGGCTCCCCAGAAGAGGGGTGTGGATAGTGACCTGTGCTTGCACACAGGCCCCTTGGTGGCGGCAGCAGCAGCCTTAGCGTCTCCCGCCCGTCCCTGGGGTCCGTGCTTTTAGCCGCGGCTCACGCCCGTCTCTGGAGTTCCTTTAAAAAGCCCTCTTAAACCCCTCTTCTCGCGCACCAGGAAACAAAGAGGGAAGAAAAAGTCTCTTTCCTCTTCGGCAGGTGCAGACTTTTCCCCAGACTCCCTCCCAGCTAGCCGTGGTGCAATAACCCCTTCAGGGTATGTTCAATCCGCCAACCCCAGTCCTCTCCCTGCGCTCCGACCGAAACCCGAGCCTCAGCTCACAGCCCACAGCCCCGCCCGCCTCGGCGGGTGAGCAGACAAGCCTCTCGGGCTGGTGAGGGCCGGCCGATCCTCTGTGCAGGAATCTCCCCACTTTGCCCACCGCACCCCTGTTGCTGTGCCCTCCTCCGCGGCTTCGAAGCTCCCCCTCCGCCTCCCACAGTCTCCGCCCGCGAAGGGGCTTCCTAGTGTGTGGAAACTTTTCCTCCTTCACAGCTCCCTCCCACTAGTGCAGGTGCTGTCCCTATTCTTTTGTCTCTGTTTTTCCTTTTTTTCATTTGCCCTACCCAGGTACGTGGGGAGTTTCTTGCCTTTTGGGAGGTCTGAGGTCTTCTGCCAGCCTTCAGTAGGTGTTCTGTAGGAGTTGTTCCACGTGTAGATGTATTTCTGGTGTATCTGTGGGGAGGAAGGTGATCTCCGCATCTTACTCTTCTGCCATCTTCAAGGTCCCCCCTCACATTAGCTCTTGAGAGAAACATTATCAACATCATGTAATGAATATGATAAATTCATTTCAGTTTTGTCCAAACTAAACTACTTGCTACTCAGTAGAGAGTATAGGCCCTATTTCTACATCAAAATATATATTTTTGAGAGTACATAAGTAGTAGCATTGGTTTTATGTTATTGGGTTCACTAATCTATGTATTTGAAAATATTATATATGCTATTGTGTTTATATTTGAGAAACACTAATAAAATGAACTAACTAGACCTAAATTAAGGAAATAAAATTTGACAATAAGGAAGAAAATGTGTTCATTTCAAATGTATTATTCATAAAAAGTAGCTTTCATGGTAAGAAATTAATTTTGTAATTAAACTAATAAACATCATAAAATTCAAATTTTACACTTGCTAGTATGTTATCACATAACTTTGAGTATGGGAATCTTCAGCATCTCAAAATAGCAAGATGACAATAACATTTAGTATGAATTAAATATTTGACATGAATTATCTTGTTAAATCTCTATAACAAATTATGAAATCATGTTATTATATTTAAAATATAAAGCTGAGACTTGTAGAGATTAGATACTCATTTAAGCTTAGAAATTTTGTAAGTAGCAAAAGTAAAATTCAAATTTAGCACAGACCTGTGAGAACATAAAATGTATTCTCTTGACCACTGTGCATCAACTGATATAACATTACACGTTGATATTGATCACATAAGTTATCCGTTGTCTCTATATACACATCAGTATTATACAAAACTTATGTTTTGCCAGTGATTGTCAGAATCTCTATTGTCTGGGTGTTATATAGTATTTTTGAAACCTGAGCTGGTTACCTTAGACTGGTTCTTGAAAACAAAAACATAAAAGAGGTATAATATCTAATATCATATTTAAAATGTGATTTAGTCTAATACTCTCCCTTTTGAAGAGTTTTGGGTTGCTAACATGGGATTTTTTTACTATAATGTTCATGGTTTTACTTTTTAGTTTCATCTTTTATTCAGAGAAGTTATAGTAAATTCTAATAACAGCCTGAGACTTGAATTAAGCTAAAATGCTATTACTTTCTAAGGAGACATTTTTCTTTGAGGTTCAGATGGTCATTTTAGAAGGTTCATAGTTAATTTTTAATCAGTGTCAGTCACCTTCCAACTACACAGACAATTTCCAAAATATAAAGCATCCAGGACTGGCAAAACAACAAACATTTTATCATTGACTCCTTGATACAGGTTGAAAAGTTTTATACACAACCTCCTTCCTCATGAATGAGGTGACATGACTCTCTCCTTTTGAATTATTTTTTATTTTTCCCTTGTGATTCATAATCATGATTGGGGTGAATGTTCTCCAGTCAATAAAATCCTGAAACACTTGCCTTTTACTTATTTCTGCCTTATTTAGTAATGTGCCTAGCTCATTCTTTTGTATCTTATACATTAATTATTGACAAATGTCTCTATATTCTCAAATTTTATTTGAGCAAACTTTACTCTTTCAATTAAAGTGAAATATTTATTTACCTGAAGTCTTAAAATTCTTGCTCTATCTGCTATTTTCTGGTATTATTAAGCCAAAAATAGGGGAATTTTCTCATTCTCTAGTGCTACCTTTTCACCACTTTTCTAACACCTTATTCAACAATCTGTCCTCACTCTAAATCTATACCATTTCTTATCATTTATAAACTTATACACCTCCCCCAACATTTTTCAAGGATTTCCATTTTCAGAAATATTGCTCTTGACCCTGATAGTAATAATGACAGCAACTTTGCAGGCAGCAACTTTGCAGGCAGTAACAACTCAACTATTATGCTTTTAACTTAAGAAGAGTGGGCCCCAATCCCTGATCCAGCTTTCATTCTTTAATCTTTAGCTGCTTCCATATTTTCTTTGTCATTATTTTGTTCTCTAATCTGATAACTATTTTCCTAACAGTTATCTTTTCTAAACATTCTCCTTAACCAGATACATTAAATAAGTTTTTCCTTGACTAAACTAATTCCAGCATTTTAATGATTATATCATACCCACACTGACAATTCCAAATTTGATACAAATTTAAGAATCTATTTTCTTTTCTACATTTTAAGGTAATTAAGCATTGAAGATAAAGGTCACCTTGCAACGTGGACTATATTAAAAAACAAATTTTAAAAATTCTTCTAATTAATTCACAGTGTTTCTCCTAGTATTTGACTAATCTCTTTATTCAAATCAAATTAATTTCGTTCTTCTCATCAAAGAAAGAATTCCAAACATTTACTAACTTTCCAGAGAGGAGTGGGGTGAGGTTTCCAGGCAATAAAAAGGACTTATATTTAATTCTGAATGCCAGATAAACAACACATTTTTTTTTTAGTATAAGCACATCCCACATATTACACAAACATACTCACTAAAAATTATATATATAATGTTTCTATAATGCAAATATATGTATGTGTATATGTATTTCTTATTCATATGAGATTCAATTTAACTATGGGTCCTGTATTTTCATTTGCTATATCTGGCAACCCTAAGGTGGAAGAACACCAAATCTTATCATCTCAGAAATTAAGCTCACCTTCAATTTTACTATGAAGATCAAAAGAGCCTCTCTTTACATCTTTATTATTCTTGTCTTCTTCTTCAAATGTATTCTAGAAGGCATAGTTTGCTCTTTCTCCTGGGAGTAACTACCACCTTCCCATATTTACATATTTTTAGATTTTTGCATTGCATCTGGAAACATATGGAAAATTTACCTTTTCCACAAATGTGTGTGTGCTTATTTACTTGAATATATATATATATATATATATATATATATATATATTCTCTCTGTTTTATTCTGGACAAAAACCATGTTTTTGAATTGGTTTTAATTTTTACACCAAAGAATTCCTGAAAGAAGTCTGGTTTCAAAATATCTATATTCATATGATCTATGAGCTTATATACAATGCAATTGTTACATTTAGAAAATTATTGAAGTTCTCCAGTTTAAAAACATGGTAAGCTTTCCCTTAATTATTTCAAAATACTATTTTTTTCCTTTACATTGATTAGTCAATTAAATATCAAATTTTTACTTTCCAAATTAATATTTAGAATCAAATATAACCATATATCCATACTGTATAAAAAATAATTTAAGTAGAAATGTTTGTATTATAAGCTTCAGTTCAACTTTTGTTGCAAAGAGTTTCAAAGCTAAGACCTTCTATATATACATACAGTGGTTTTCTGGGGAAAAAAAGGAAATTTCAGCAACTTATGTGAGAGCCCAAGAGTTAAAAATAAATCTAGAATATATGGTTGGCTTTATGAGGAAAATATTTCACAAAAAATATTATCAAGTAAAGAAATTCAAACTAATTTGATTCCTATTTCCTTTTTTCCTAGATTACATGGTTTGCTATATGATTGGATGCTGAATTGGAATAGTTAGTGGATTTGAATATATAAATGTTATGTAACATATGGTTTACATTTTCTATCAGACCTTCTCAGCCCATTATACATTTTTAGCCTCACCTCTGTATCCAGTTCAATAATTTATAGCTCAATTTTTAAAAAAACTATGGCCCATAATAAGAAATATATCATGCATCAAAAATAATAAATGTAAACACACAGACAATTCGAACAAGTTTTGTCTAATAATTATTCTTACTATATTCTTGCACTCTGATACTTTCATTCTGTGATTTTATTTGAAAATGTTAAGCCAATAATGACTAAATAGTTGGATTTTAATAATCACTGATAGATTATGGTTCAGGTTTGAAAAATACTACCTTAGAAATTTTGAGTGTCTTATTCTACAAATTTATCTAATCCTTTTTAGGAATTTTTCAGTCTTTGCAGCTTGCCATTGCAAAGAGAAGACTGAGTCTCTAGAGAAGGTATGTCTAAACTCACCTGGCACCTAAACACATCCCATTTCTCAACAACTGCCCTTCCTAATGTCTGTTTTATATAATGTCTAAATGATAAAAGGAAGATCTTTAACATCTCTGCTGTTGAATAAGACTTTTCCAAAGCAACTTCTCTGCTAGAACTTAATTACTAGACAGTTCCCTGGGAGAAATATTACTCAGTATATAAACAATACGTCCTTATTAGTGACCTCACAAAAGGTAAAATCTTGATGGATCCCTGAAACCCATATCAGCTCCTGTTATATTTTATATGCTCAATAATTTTGGTTTTATAAATTTTCTCGCTGCATTTGACTTTTTACACTGGTCTAAAACTATGGCAAGTGAATGTCATCTGTGGCAACAGAATGTCAGCACAAAGGAAGAATAGAGTTAAGTACTGATGGAATTTTTTGAAGTATTTTAGGGGGGACGCTTATGAATAGGAACTATGACCACTTGTGATATCACAGACTGATGCTCTGAAACATGACATAATTAAAATATAATTTAGTGTAGGAAAGATGCAGAGGCCAGGCTCTATATCTAAGCAAGAAAATCAAAGCTAAAGATGAACACTTACAAACAGAAAGATGTTCCAGAATTTGGAGATGAACTTAAGATACAGGGGGTGAATGTCAACAGTGAGAAATGCATAGCCAAATTATTTTTGAGAATTTGAGACATCCAGAGGCAAGTGAGATGAGCAAATATGTGCTGAGAATACTAATCAGGTTATTATTTAAAATGTTAGTATGACAGGGTAGGATATTTTGGTGCAAGGCCAGGTCATTATTTCAGTGTCCCTAAAATATTATTATATTAACAATCACCTACTCTTGCTTATAAGCATGGTCAATTCTGCTAATAAAGCATTAAAATAACAGGCCAGGGCTTCTCTGGTGGTGCAGTGGTTGAGAGTCTGCCTGCCGATGCAGGGGACACGGGTTCGTGCCCCATTCCGGGAAGATCCCACATGCCGCGGAGTGGCTGTGCCCGTGAGCCATGGCCACTGAGCCTGCGCGTCCGGAGCTTGTGCTCCGCAACGGGAGCAACAGGAGAGGCCACAACAGTGAGAGGCCCGTGTACCGTAAAAAAATAAAAAAATAAAAATAACAGGCCATGTGTAAAGTTAGTAGAAGCCAAGAAAATTGGCACTGTTTTTGCCACTTCTTTGACAAAGTTTTGAAAAGTTAAAAAAATAAAAATAGAAATAAAAACCAAACACTGTGTTTGTAAATAATTTTTTTGTCTTATTGTCAATAGATACAAGTTAGTAGCACAATAATCACACATTAAAAATGAAAATAAAAATCACATTTCTATAGATGTATATATATCAATAAAGGAAATATAAATAATGAAAAGGATGAAGAACATAGAACTGTAGAATTGTACAAAACTTTTTTGGAAGTGTAGGCTAAATTATAATCTTGAAAACAAACAATTTGACACAATTTATGATGTGGAAAAAATTTTAAATGATACTGGATCACATTAAATAAAATTATTTATTAACAGTTAAAATGCTTAAAGTTTTATTAAATTTTTACATATATTTATTGTGTTTTATGAGTATTATCCTACAAAAGGGGTGGATTTGAGCTAATTTAAGTATTTTTAAATAATCTTTCTCTTAAGCAAGTTAATCACACAGTTTTTGTGTAAAAAAGGAATTGATATTATATATTTGAAAACCAAGCAGGGAAGCAACAGTAACAAAACCTTTAATAGATGTAATTTCATCATCTTCCTACTGCTACTGTTTTTACTTCCTTTAGACCATCCTCTCTTCTTTGCTATGTAGAATAATCTTTTTACTTCTGCACTACTCAGAACTATTTATCTTCTCTCTCTAACATAAAATGTTTTCCTGAATGGTTACTTCTTCACTGTCAACTAAAAATAGAAAAATATTAAAAATTAGCATATTGTGTTTAATGTCACACTTTGATATAATCCAAAAGGCAGAACAACTTAGTTGTTATAAATAGAATATTTGAGAAGAGGGATTTATTCAAGGTATATAAGACTAATTCAACATCCAAAAATCAATTAATGTATTTCATCACGTCAAAAATCATGATTGGGCTTCCCTGGTGGTGCAGTGGTTGAGAGTCCGCCTACCGATGCAGGGGCACGAGTTTGTGCCCCGGTCCGGGAGGATCCCACATGCCGCAGAGCGGCTGGGCCTGTGAGCCATGGCCGCTGAGCCTGCGCATCCGGATCCTGTGCTCCGCAACGGGAGAGGCCACAACAGTGAGAGGCCCGCGTACCGCAAAAAAAAAAAAAAAAAAAAATCATATGATTATATCAATAGAAGCAGAAAAAGCACTTGACAATTAACCAACGCCCATATATGATAAAAATTTAGAAAATGAAATCAAGAGGAATTTCCTCAACTGGATAAATTACATCTATAAAACATCTACAGCTCACAACACACTTATTGCTGAGAAACTAGATGTTTTTCCCTTAATATCAGGGACAAGGTAAAGACATCCCTTCTCACCAAACTCATTCAACATAGATGTAAAAGTCCTAGCTAATGCAGTAAGACAGAAACGCAAATGAAAGGCATAAAGATTGGGAAGGAAGAAATGCAACTATGTTTGTTTGCAGATGATATGATTGTATATTTAGAAAATCCCAAAGAATAAGGAAAAACAGAAAACAAAAACTGGAAGTGATAAATGATGATACAAAGTTGCAGCATATAATATTAATACACAAAAGTCCTTTACTTTCCTATGTACCAGCAATGGACAATTGGAATTTGAAAAAAAAAAAAAAAAGACACTATTTACACTAGCACTGCCCCCTCAAAAAGTAAATTACATACTTTTTGTGAAATTCATTATATAATTGCAAGGAAAATAAACAACATCAGGTATATGGGTTGGGACAAATAGGCAGCAGAGAGGAAACTGGTTTGTACAGTGTGCAGGAAAAGCATGGAAGCTTGAGTAGTCCAGGAAAATACGATAAGAGAGAAACAGCTGAGGAAAAACTATTTCCTCAGGAGCAGGACTGCCATAACTAACAAATAAAAATACAAAATGCTTAGTTCAATTTGAATTTCAGATAAACAGCTATTTGGGGGGTGAGTATAAAGTACGTACAATATTTGGGACATATATTAAAATTTATTAAGTATTTAACTGAAATTCAAATTGAATTGGGCATCTGGATTTTATCTGGCATTGCTACTCAGGAAGGAACCCCCTGATTTTCACTGTTTAACCTCATTTTTTTTCCCTGGGAAATGTCTTAGAAGCTCAGAGAGTATAACTATGTTCTCACTGGCTGGGCAGTAAATATAGAAAACAGCTCCATCTACAAAGCATGGCTGCATCTACATAGTACTTGCTTCATTGGCCTTCCTGCTTCTGAGCTGTGACTGCTATAGTTTTTTAATACTGTGACAAGAGGAGAAGGTGAAGACATTCTCACTTCCTCCATTTTTAAACGATAACCACAAATATTTCTGCCACTATCAAGAGCAGGAGATCCTTTCAAAATATTTTCCCATCCTTGCATTACTGTATTGCTGCTTGTTTTTTGTTTAATTAGCCCTCTTTAATTAGCCCTCCACGTAAGACCTGGGTGTGTGTATAGGATGTGCATTTCTAAAGCCTTGGTCTGGCAGTGTATGTTTCCAGGCATAGGAGTCCGAAACAGAGAAATGTAAAAACAAGAAGGATATTTGGATGGAATATATCTAGGATAAAGTTACTCTGGGTGAATATAGTTTTGATAAAATGAAACTGCAGTATCACGAAAAGAAATTAGTTTTTCTGAGAAACCCTGTCAATCAGTCATATTGAATGTTAAGAATTACAGTACTGAAAGTAATATCAAAAGATATTGCATTCTCTCCAATCAAGAGGTATGCTGTGTGTGATAATATTTTATATGACAATGAAAACAAGATGAAAAGGTTGTGAGATGTATGCTAGAAGATAGATTGTCTATTTCAGAGAAAAAGATAGTGACAGGGTAAGGAATTTATTAACTGTCTTTTAACATATTTTTGCTTAGTTTTATTTTTTAATAATGCTCATGTATTCTTTTTATAATTTAAGAAAAAAAATTCCTTCTGAAAATTCAATTCAAAATATAAATTTTATATATCTGTGTATATCTGTGTGTACATAAAATTAAAAACTCGTTTATAACATTGTGTTTTTCATGCGTTACCATAATGTGAAAGATATTTTTCAACTGCAAATTGACTGTACCCATTTTCATAAGTTTAAAGTCAAAGAAATCTGGGAATCAAAAATCACAAGAGCCCCAGGCATAGTGTTACTAGGAGAAATGAAAACTACCAGAGAACTTAGTTTTGTTTTTGAATGGGGAACATTGTTCTCAATGTTCTTCCATTAGAATAATGCCAAGATCAAGGAGGAGATTAAAATTTAGGGAGGTAAAAGGATCAGACAGCCTTGTAACAATTAAGTAAAGTGTCAGTAAGTATAGTCTAAAAGAAGAGAATAGAGAAACAGCATTTTAAAGATACCTCACATTCAAATCAAGCTATTCTTTTTTTTTTAATTTTATTTTTGGCTGTGTGTGTGCGGGCTTTCTCTAGTTGCGGCGAGCAGGGGTTACTCTTCGTTGAGGTGCGCATACTTCTTATTGCTGTGGCTTCTCTTGTTGCGGATCACGGCCTCTAGGCATGCGGGCTTCAGTAGTTGTGGCTCACAGACTCTAGAGTGCAGGCTCAGTAGTTGTGGCGCATGGACTTAGTTGCTCCGTGGCATGTGGGATCTTCCCAGACCAGGGCTCGAACCCTTGTCCCCTACATTAGCAGGCGTATTCTTAATCACTGCACCACTATGGAAGTCCCCAAATCAAGCTATTTTTGGTTTTTAGTTTTTACTTCATTTTATTTCACACCTATCATTCTATAACTCAGTAATCTAATTCTACCAATTAATAATTAGACTTGAGAATTATGGTGCCCATGTGAAGAAGTGTGGCAATAAAAAATATCATTGAGTTGGTTTTTTAAAAAATGGAAGGAAGGAAGGAAAGAAAGAAGAAAGAAGGAAAGAAAGGAAGATAATACAGAAGAAAAACAGGAATTTTACTAGGAAAAGAATGTTTTCTGGTCACTGTATCTTATTTTGTATAAAGACCATATTGGATGGCCAAATACTGTCAGAAATATGTTTTATTAGCAAGTGACAAGTCATGGAGAATAACTACATAAAACTATAATTATTTACTTTTTCTCCCAAGAGAATTAGAATCCTACAACCATTTTATCAGACTATGCTGTTTCTTAGAAAGTGCTGGAGATATACTGACAAATCCCAATTCTTTAAGATCCTCTCTTTGCAGCTTCTGTTGAAAAGCATCATCCTTCCATTAATCCAGCATCGCTTCAGAAAGCAAGGTTACAACAAAACTGATCAGGCCAACACTTTCTTTAGTTACACTGCAGTCGATAACATCAGGTTGCCCTAACTGGATTTAGGTTTTCAAAAGACTCCTCAGGAAAACATATACAAACCATTTCTTAAAGTGGTTTTCTATACATTACCAAAGACACTCCCTATGTGCTAAATGTTATTATTTTCAATATTGAAGAGTGATTTTCCACTGACATTGTCCCCAGTTTCTCACTTGAAATGTCTCTCTGTAGTCCTTGTTAAATATTCCAAAAAGTGATGAGTAAAATGTCCATTCTTGTGTTTCAGCCCTTGACTCGTACACTTTTGATTTCTGCAGATCTCTGAATGTGTACTTTTTTCCACAAGAGATAAATTGAAAAATAAATGAATTGGAAGACTATATTCTCTATCATTGCTTTTCTCACAATTGTTTCAGACGTGTCACACATTATTTGTATCACACTGTTTTTCACATGGCTTGTAAAATGACATATATTTACTAATTTCTATAGAAGCTCTTACTACTAATAATTGCATTTTAATGCATTATTTCTTTTTGAGAAGTTAGTAGTTATAACAAAGTCCTTTTATTAAAATAAATTGAATATCTTTTATAGAACCATAAGCTGTTGGCATACTATCTTAAAATTTTCTTTTAAAAGAGGAATCATTAACACAACTTTAAATAATTTGTGTGTCTCCACTCTGAATTTAGTAAACTTAGTTTTTTAATTATAGTAATAATGACAAACATGTATTCTGTAATTTTTATGGAAAAGATTGAGAATAATGTGTTGTCACAGATGAAAAGAAGCTATGAGTGCTGAAGAAGTTCTGTTTTCCTAAGAAATTATAAATTCTGAATGAAAGAATTTCATCTACTCAATATAATGAAACTACAATATCACTCAGCTATTTTTAAGTAACATACATGGGAATAAAAATCTATATAAAAGAATTTTGTGATATCAGTAAGTACAAAACTTTAGGAAAAATTAAATGGCATGAAAAATCTTGAAAGTCCATCTTACATGATCAGTATTTTGTAATTAAACTCTTAGTGTGAGAGTAAGGAATTGACCCTAGAAGAAAGAAATCAATGTATTCAATTTTCCCACTTAATAGTTCTCATGTACACATTCTAAGAACATATACCAATTTTATTAGCTCTTTCCAGATTTTTGAGCTCATATGGCAATGACAGTATCCAAAGTATAAGTTTAAGGTTTCTGCTTTTACTGAATTGAGGACAATGGCTTATTCTTTAATTTCTGTTGAAGTAACTGAGACTGTCAATGCATAGCTGAAACGATCTCCCAAGGACTTTTCCTGGAGACAATCATTGGTTGGACATTGTTGCAGCAGAAATACTTATACATATACCCATTTTTTTGCACAGAATATTAAAATGATATATTCTCAAAGTTGGGATTTAACAAAAGTAATAACATTTACTGCTTCATCAAGGACATGCTCAGGTGAAATTGACAGTTTTAAAAAAGTATTTTGTAAGTATTTTGTAATATATTTTTTTATACAGCAGGTTCTTATTAGTTATCCATTTTATACATAATAGTGTATATATGTCTCCCAATTGGGAGATTGGGATTGAGATATAATACTTTCTTTAAAAAAGTATCTATGTGACAATGAAGAATACAGTGACTTCTAGTTATTAGCATAAAGTGCTTCATGGATGCTATGTTAGCCATCCTTAGAGCACAGATAAAATTTTCCTAAGTGAAGTAAACAAAGATTAGATATGGTGTAATCAGAATTTAGGAGCTATTAGTTCATTGAGATCAGTGTGATATTGTCTTCTTTTGCCCACCAAGACATAGTGGCTGAAGATCCAAGAGCAGAAAAATACTTTAAGCCACCCTCCTCTGGAATTTTGAGAAGTAGCATTCTTACACATAGGTCATTGAAAAAGACTAGAAAAGGTAGCTTGAAGTGTATGGGGAAAAAAGAAACTTGAAACAGATGGCTGACACTTTCAAAGACCCCATGGAATGGGAAAGCAACTAAAATCCCCTTTGCTTCTCATCTCCAAGAGATGTATAGGAAGGCTAAGGATGTACTGAAACCTTTGAGGGAATTGAATGATCAGGATGAGGAGAACACAAAAGGCCTACATGGATGTGACAACCAGACATGGTAGTTATGTGATCATGGAGACCCATACCCAAAAACCCAGCCAAGTAAATGAGTTATGTTATAGTCAAAGAAGACAGAAAATAGCTGTGAAGTGGATGCTCTTCCACAAATACTCTGATGCTAAGTAAGCACATTACCACTCTCATCTAGAACTTATATTTTAACCTACAGTAGGATTTATAGTCTTTTTATTCCATTATCATCCCCCCTAAGGACCCATTTATATATATATTTTTCTAATTGTCACAATCTTGCATGGAATTTTAATACCAGATATACTTGTATATCCGTTCATGTATTATATGTGTGTCTGTGCTTCATAAAAGAAAAGAATAAGATACTTTCACCCAACTCCAGGAACCACTTTTCACTCCCTTGGAAACTATATTGTTCCCACTGAAATTTCAAAGGCAAGCCTGTGTGCAATGATTCACAAGTTTTCTGATCTTGGAAATACCTTGTACTCTTAAAAATTCCTGAGGACACCAAAGAGCTTCTGTGTATGTGGCTTATATGCATCAATACTTACAATATTTATAATGAAAAGTAATTTAAAATCTATTTATAAATTTATTTTAGTATAACAATAATAAATTTATTCCATATTAATGTAAATTACATACATTTTTGTGAAAATCACTTTATAATCCAAAACAAAAAACATGTAAGAAGAGTGGCATTTATTACATTTTTGCAAATTTTTAAAATTTCTTCAAAGTACATATAACCTGGATTCTTATATCTGCTTCTGATTCCATAATTTAGGATTCCATAATATTATTTCTTTCAACTAAATAAAAATGTTGTGGGACTTATACAATTTTTTGGTACTATAGTATATATAAATACGATGACTGAAATGACTATATGTAGTGTGGGTTTGTGTATAGTATATACTTTTATATTTTTGAATATTCATCTTTTAAGAATTTAATAATAACTAACAAATTATATATCTTTGGGCAAGACATTCTATTAAACATTGTATCACAAAATCTTATTAGAGATTTCTAGAAGAGTAACTATTTTAATAATATACTATCCATAGAAATTAAATAATATACTCTTTATATAATTTATTAAGAAATGTTTCAATAGTCCATAACTTGTTTATTGGTTCTAATTTAACTGGAGTTTATAATGTGATACTCTAAAAGTAACCTAGATTATGAAGGAATTAATATATTTCTAAGAAGTGTTGATTTTTTAATTGGAATATATTTGATTTAAAATGTTTCATTAGTTTCAGGTGTAAAGCAAAGTAAATCAGTTATGCATATACATATATACATATACATATAATTTTTTAAGATTCTTTTCCCATATAGGTCATTACAGAGTATTGAGTGCAGTTCCCTGTGCTATACAGTATGTCCTTTATTAGTTATCTATGACATTTTAATTATAAATTAGATGTCTAATACAAATAATGATAGATTTAATTTCAAACAAAAATCATCTTAAATCTCACAAATTCTAGGTATTAAAGTTCACAACACATACATTAAAAAATATAGAAGTGCCGTTTAGTCAACTCATTTAGCTACCTATCTCCCTAAAACTTGTAAGTGGGCACCAAGATTTACCTATGGATCGACATCAGTTGCTCCAGATGGATTCCTTGGGGGTAAGTCTAAACTTCACATATGGTCTTAATTCAGACAGAGCAGTTACAACATGTAAGAAGCTCCTGAGTTAGAATAAGGTAGAAATGTTCTTAAATAGTTCAAAGAATTGTAACCAGATGCATATTCAACATATTAATGATTTGGCTTCCAAGTTTAATTTTACCTGCAATTGTAATTGATTCTACAAGTTTTCCCAATCTCCCACTGATGTACTTGCCACCTGGAGATGCCACATATAGTGACAGTGTTAGCTCTGTGCATAATAAGTGAGTAGAAAATGTGCAGAACTTAGTTTTCTCATTTATTACATATATGTTATTTTCAAATCCAAGGAATGACCTTCAGCATTCAAGTCATATATTCAATTAGAAAACTGTGTTCAAATATCTAGTGTCAATAGTACACAATGTTACTTAACAGAAATTTTAAAAACTGCCAATAATCAATAAATATTTATGAAGTTTAATTTCAATAAATATTTCCTTAAGCTAAACACTAATATTCTATAATAAAGTTTGAGAATATGATACAAATACGTATTTCTAAAAGTTTTCATACCTTTTATTGAACAATAAATTTGTTATACAAGTGTTTATGCATTCCTGACATATGTAAAAGTTTAGTATAAGCAACACATTTCAACTTTAAAGAAGATTTTGTGGGGAAAATAATCACTGCTAGATAAAATTATAAGATATTTATTTAAAAACTCTGTTGTTCAGTATTTGAAAATATTAATATTAAATATTAAATAAAATATTAAAATATTTTAAAAATATTAAATTTTAAAATTTAATTAAAATTTTAAAAAATTTAATTAAAATTAAAAATATTAAAAATATTTAATATTTTAAAAATAATATTAAAATATTAAAATATTAAAAATAAAATATTAAATTTGAGTGGGGCAGGATAACTATATTTTCAAAGTGCTCCCTTTTTAAAGATTTCTACATGGTAAGATGTCTCTAGAGACTTATGCTTGAATTCTTTGTGAATAATAATCCATGACACTGAATTAAATGTCATGTAAGGAACTATCACATTCAAAGCAACTCTCTACTGTAGATTAGATCTCAGTTTAGATAATTCTTATGAAAATCATTTCCAGGGTAAATCTTAAAAGAACTTTTAAATCCTTTGCATGAATTTTCACTGATATAATATGTGTAAGCTGAAGAGCAAGTGATGTACATTAATGATGGAGTGAAAACTTCTTTGAACTTTCCATTTTGTTTGTGGTGATTGATATTCATTTTAGTCCATTTTGTACCATTTCATGGAACAGCTAAGGGTAACTGAAAGACTCAGTGCAGTCACTTGAACTTCAAGGGGAATGCGGAATCAAAATAGACATATTATAATATAATGAATGGCATGTATCTGGAGTTTCTAGTAATAGTAACACTAAAAACATACTATACCCAAATGTGGCAAATATATGAAATGGTGATCACAACCTTTTTCAGTAATATAGTCTGGCCTTATGTTTCTAGTAGCACTGTTTAAATAGGAAAGGGGAAAATGAATAATACATACTGGACTGGAATAAAAAAAGATTTTTTATTTTTTGTTTGCATATTTTGAAGTTTTTATAGTACTGATGAGAACGATTGTTTTTCTAAAAAATTCTCCAATACTGCTTCATGAGAACAGTCAAGAAGAGGAAAAGTTCTGAAGCCTGTAACCAATTTTTAATAATTGTGTGACATTAGGCAAAAATTTGATATTACTGCCACAGATTCCTTATCTGTAAAATGGAGATGTTGGTAATACCTTTTAATATATTAAAAAAAATTAAATGGGTTTAAAAGGGCATAAATACTTTGATCTTTACTGGTACATAGTAAACACTCAATGAGTATGTTATTCACCATATTCACTTAAAAGGAAGCATTCAAAACAAGTATATTTTATACTATGAGTAATACTTTCTTCAAATACATTCAGTGAGACACACAAATTATGCATTTCTGAAGATTTTTGTATGTGTAATTTTTATTCTACCTTTAATTTGGTTTTAAAGAAATTTGGAGAATAATATGAAATAAATATAATTTTATTTTATCTCAATCTGTACATAATAGTACTTTCCCCATAAACTGATTATTTCAAATGAATCGCAATTGCACCATTTATTTGTGAGTGGCAAATTACTGTCTCCAGTGAACAGCCAGTACACAGAGAAAGTTTGCACCAATAGAAACAATGCCTGAATAAGAATATACTTATTAAATGTGAAAATTCTCATATAAATGAGAGATTAAACAGGAGTTATATGAGTAGACATTTTGTAATCTATAATTCTCATTACAATACATTTAGAAAGGTCTAAAGTGTAATTTGCACAGAGTAGTTTAATAGGGAATGGGAAATACAGAGTGGCTGGGCTTCTTAAATTAACAGATGCAATGGATTGTGCTATATGGGTAGAGTTTTAGACAGAATAATGACACTTTATGACAGATTTTTCACATAAAAATTGAAAGTGAATGGAGTTTGATTCATTACAAAATTATGAAAAGGGTATACAGAAGGTAAAATATCAAGTGATACCTGGAAAGTTTAGAGTGTAGTGCTATGTACTTTTATTTTATTTTTTAATTGAAATATACTTCATATCCCATAATATTCACTATTTTATAGTGTGCAATTCAGTGATTTTAAATATATTCTCAAAGTTTTGCAATCATCACTGCTATCTAGTTTGAAAATACTTTCACCATCCCAAAATGAAACTCTATACCTTAGAAGTCACACTCATTCTCTCTTTGCCTTAGCCCCTGGCAACCACTAATCTAATATCTATCTCTATGGATATGCCTATTCTGGACATTTAATATAAACACAATTAATTATAACATACATGGTCTTTGGAGTCTGGTTTCTTTTACTTAGCATACTATTTTCAAGATTCATCCGTGCTACAGCATGCAACATTATTTAATTCCTTTTTATATGCATATTATATTCTATTGTTTACCACATTTGTTTATCCATTC
Source organism: Lagenorhynchus albirostris (assembly GCF_949774975.1). Taxonomy (NCBI): domain Eukaryota; kingdom Metazoa; phylum Chordata; class Mammalia; order Artiodactyla; family Delphinidae; genus Lagenorhynchus; species Lagenorhynchus albirostris. Next base: position 44,359,812 of record NC_083112.1, on the reverse strand, counting down.
ATCAATTGATGGACATTTGGGTTTCCACTTTTTAGTAATTATGTATGATTATTGTATGAACATTTATGTCTGAGATTTTGTATGGACATGTTTTGTTTTTGTTTTTTTTTTTTTGCTGTACGCGGGTCTCTCACTGTTGTGGCCTTTCCCGTTGCGGAGCACAGGCTCCAGACACACAGGCTAAGCGGCCATGGTTCACAGGCCTAGCCACTCTGCGGCATGTGGGATCTTCCTGGACCAGGGCACGAACCCGTGTCCCCTGCAATGGCAGGCAGACTCTCAACACTGCGCCACCAGGGAAGCCCTCTCCTTCATTTTTGAAAGATATTTATGCTAGATATAGAATTATTGGTTAAGAGTTTTTTCTTGTTTTTGTTTGTTTTTGTTTTCCCTAACACACTGAATATGTAATCCTATATTGGCCTGCATGGTTCCTGGTGAGAAACTGGTTGTTAAATTTATTGAGGTTTCCTTTTCACATGAGGAATCACTTCTTTCTTGCTACTTTCAGGATTCTTTCTTTGTATTTGGCTTTCAGTAGTTTGATTACAGTGTGTCTATGTATGTATTTTTAGAGACTAATATTTATCATGCAATTTTGGAAGCTTTGGCCATTTGACTTTAAATATTCTTTTTAACTTTTTATCCCACTCTTCTTCTGGAGCTTCCATTTTATGAATTTTGGTATGTTTGATACTGTTTACAGGGTCTAGGAAACTCTGTTCATTTCCTTCATTCTTTTTCTTTCTGTCCCTCGCATTAGGTAATCTAAATTGATCTATCTTCAAGTTTGCCAATTCTTTCTTATGCCAGTTCAAATATACTATGAGACATCTAGTGATGTTTTTTTAAAATTTTATTTATACTTTTCAACTCCAGAATTTCTATTAGGTTCTTTTTAATAATGTCTATAAATTTATTGTCATCCTTTATTTAGTGAGGCATTGTTCTCATATTTTCCTTTATTTATTTAGATATGTCTTCCTGATTTTGTCATATTTAAATTAAATAATGTAATGGTTTTGTTTAGAAAATAATATCTTTTGTATATGGACCATACATTCTAGTTTCTTAGCATGTTTCATTATTTCCTGTTGAAACCTGGACATTTTAAATAACAAACTCTTGAAGTCAGTTTTTTCCTCTTCCCCAGGAATAGTTGTTGTTGTTTTTAAGTTATTTACACTTCTTATTCAAAGTGTGTATTTTTTGTTATGTGCAATCTCTGAGTTTCTGCTCATTTAGTTTAATGGTTAGTTAGTGAATGAAGAAATTTCCTTCCATTCTTAGAACCAATAAGTCTCTTGGTTTTTGCTGAGAGCTTCTCTCTGTATTGAGGCATACCGTCAATTCTCAGATAGGGATTTAGTTACAACTCTGTGTTAGCTTTTACTTCCTTTTTGTGCAGATCCTCAAGGAGAGCCAGAGCTGAGAGTTTAGGGCCTTCTCATGTCTTTCCTGAACATGCATACAGCCTTCCATGTGTGCATGGACTTCTTGATCCCCAGAAATAGGTCTTCTTTTCAAAGTCCCCTGTGGACATCTTATTTACTAGCTTTACTTTTGAAGTTTTTTGCTGAGTTTGTTGTTTGCCCCAACTGTTATCACTGCCTCAGAAAGCTGCTATATTAAACAATTTCTGCTGATTGTTTCTGACAAGCACCACTGAGAACAAGTTGTTCACACAGGAGGAGCTTCAACACAGATGAAATAAAATCAACCTTTAGGAGTGGTGGTGGTTTCAAGGAAATTTTCAGACAGGTTAAGCAGTGACAGTCCTCAGGGAGTGCAGCTTTGGGGAGATCCAATTCATTTCTACTCCTTTCAGTGGCTGCTAGATTGCTGACTTTCACCATGATTGTAGATGAGGACAGTTTCAAGGTTACTGTGGGACTGAGGAAAGGAGGACAGAACTAGTGTTGGTTAAATGCCACAAAGTTCAGTTTTCTTAGAGTTATTTTTCTTCAAAAAATGCTCCCTGGAATTTTGCAAGCCAAGGGTTAATTTCCAGAGTTTTTAAAAAGTTTTGACAATTTTCGTCATTCTAATAGTTTCTATGAAAGGGAGATTTTTCTGGAGTTCAGACTCCATTGTTCCCTCTAAAATGCCCTTATATACTTTTTAAATTTCCTCCATGAGGTTCACTTCAGCATTATCAAGTAATTTTGTTTAGTTTAATATCACTTCTGTAATTTAACTTAGTTTTATCAATAATGTAGATAAGAGAGACAGTTAAGACTCCTTACCTGATGTAACAAAATGTAGGTTGTGGTAAAACAATTATTCATCACTCTGATAGACAAATAATTTGAAGGGTTATAGAAAACTGTCTTACAGTGTCACAGTTTTGACCACTAGAAATTATAAAGTGGTATCATGAGATAATTATAGAAGCATTTAATTAAAAACACTGAGATAATGATTGATAAAAATTTGCACACAGTGTGACATGGTAAAAATGAACAAAATAAGCCAAATCAGACTGAAACTGGGTCATGCAGTATCAGAGCCTCAATAGTAGTGAGTGGGTGTGTGTTCCAAGAGGTATTATAGTGGAAATGTTGAGAATCAGGATACCTTTGGAAAAAGTAGCAATCAAAAGAAAAAGAGAAGGCAGAGCTACAGAAATCAATCACCAAAGTCATATTTAGTGACCAAAGATAAGGGTTGAAATAATTAAAGACAGTTTTAACAGATGATCATAGAACCAGTTCACCCTAATTCTGCCATCCTATACATTTTTACCTAGGGCTGATATTAACTAAAATTGTTTTTAGATAGATTCTTAAGGCACATGTCCTCTAAAAAGGCTTTGTTCAACAGACATGATACACTTATATGTTTTATCTTACAAACTTTTTAGTCTACACTTTGTACAGGTGAGTGAAAACAGGAGGTTAACTCCTAGTGGTCAATCAGCATAGCACAGAGGAAACAGCATACACTTTAGTCTAATGATAATATAGGAAAATATATGTATTGAGCACATATTATATGGCAGGCTATGCATTAAATGCTACCTAACTCAATCATCATGGCAAGTTCATTGGGTAGGTTTTATTATTATCTTTATTTTAAAGATATGGAAATTGCAGTTTAGAGAGATTAAATAACTTGTAAAACGTGTAGTAAGTGGAATCATCATTCAAATCCATATCTGTCTGATTCCAGACCCCAAGCTATTATTTACTAATATTTATGGCCTTTCAAATCAAGCATTACAAAAAGTATATGTTTAAATCTAAATTCCTATAATTTCCAAGGGGAAATTACTTAAACCTTAGTTTCCACATCTGTTCATTGTGGTAATATTCAACCTCAGTATTTTGTTTTGGGGGAATTAAATGAGATCATGCATGTGAATTGCTAGACACAATAAAAAAGATTATAAATATTTTTAACCCCTTCATTACATGATTAGGAGCCTTAATATTAGAAACAATTTGGACTTAAAGGGGAAAAAAAGGAAGTACAAAATTCAGGAAATTCTCAGAAAAATTTGATTGGAAACTAGCAAATAACTTCAATATTTGCCTCAGAAACTTCCCCAAAATGCATTTATCTGAAAAATAGCCTGCTGAGCTAGCCCCCTCATCAGGAAAATAGGTTGCTTAGCTGGTTAGTCAACCTCAGTCTGATAATATTTTGCTCAACTACTCAATTATTATTCAACTATGTACTCATCAAGACTTGTTTCAACCAGAGACTTTGTTAAGAACCTTCCCACTGGTGCTCAGAAGGAGATGATTCTGATCACATCGAGACAGCAGGATAGAAGGACATGAGCTCACCCCCTTCTTAAAAAACACAAAAATCACAACTAACTACTGAACAACCATCAACAAAAAAATATTGGAACCTACCAAAAAAAGATACCCTACATCCAGAGACAAAGAGGAACCCACAGTGAGATAGTAGGAGAGGCACAATCTCAATAAAATCAAATCCTATACCTGCCGGGTGGGCAACGCACAAACTGGAAAACAATTATGCAACAGAAGTTATCCCACAGAAGGGAAAGTTCTAAGCCCCATGTCAGGCTTTCCAGCCTGGGGGTCCAGCAATGGGAGGAGGGGTTCCCAGAGAATCTAGCTTTGAAAGCTCATGGGTTTGAATGTAGGACTTCCATAGGACTGGGGGAAACAGAAATTTCACTCTTGGAGGGTACAAACAAAGTCTCATGTGCACCAGGACCCGGGGGGGGGGGGAAGGAAGCGACCCCATAAGAGACTGGACCAGACCTCTGCTAGTATTGAAGCGTCTCTGCAGAGGTGGAGGGCAGCTGGGGCTTACTGCAGGGACAAGGACACTGGCAGCATCAATTCTGGGAAGTGACCATTGGCGTGAGCCTTCCATTAGTCCCACCAAAGTGCCTATAGGCTCCAGTGTTGGGTTGCCTCAGGCCAAACAACCAACAGGAAGGGAACACAGCCCCACCCATATGCAGAAAAACAGATTAAAGTTTTACTGAGCCCTGCTCACCAGAGGGACAAGACCCACCACCACCAGTCCCTCCAATCAGGAAGCTTGCACAAGCCTCTTAGATAGCCTCATCCACCAGAGGGCAGACAGCAGAAGCAAGAAGAACTACAATCCAGCAGTATACAGAATGGAAATCACAATCACAGAAAATTAAACAAAATGAAACAGCAAAGGTATATGTCCCAGATGAAGAAACAAGATAAAACCCCAGAAAAACAACTAAGTGAAATGGAGTTAGGCAACCTTCTGGAAAAATAATTCAGAATGATAGTGAAGATGATCCAGGATCTCAGAAAAAGAATGGAGAAAAGGATCGATAGATGCAAGAAAAGTTTAACAAAGACCTAGAAGACTAATGAACAAACGAGCAGAGATGAACAATATAATAACTGAAATGAAAAATACACTAGAGGAATCAATAGCAGAATAACTGAGGCAGAGGAACAAATAAGTGACCTTGAAGACAGAATGGTGGAAATTACTGCTGCAGAACAGAATAAAGAAAAAAGAATGAAAAGACATGAAGACCGTCTAAGACACTTCTGGAACAACATTAAAAACAGCAACATTCACATTATGGGTCCCAGAAGGAGAAGGGAGAGAGAAAGGACCAAAGAAAATATTTGAAGAGATAAGCTGAAAACTTCCCTAACATGGGAAAGGAAACAGTCACCCAAGTCGAGGAAGCACAGAGAATCCCAGGCAGGATAAACCAAAGGAGGAACACACCAAGACACATAGTAATCAGAAGGATAAAAATCAAAGACAAAGAAAAAATATTAAAAGCAACAAGGGAAAAAAGGCAACATACAAGGAACTCCCCTAAGGTTATCAGCTGATATTTTCATCAGAAAATCTGCAGGTCAGGAGGGGGTGGCACAATATATTTGAAGTGATGAAAAGGAAGAACTTACAACCAAGAATACTCTACCCAGCAAGGTTCTCATTCAGATTTGACAGAGAAATAAAAAGCTTCACAGACAATCAAGCTAAGAGAGTTCAGCACCACCAGACCAGCTTTTCAACAAATGCTAAAGGAACTTCTCTAGGCAAGAAAGAGACCAGCAACTTAAAACAACTTTATACCGATATAGACTGCTATATCAAAACCTCATGGGAAAAGTAAATCCAAAAACTACAATAGATACACACACACACACACACACACACACAAAAGAAAAGAAAAAGAATAGAAAAACGAAAATACAACCCAAACACAACACTAAAGATCGTCATCAAAACACAAGAGAAGAGAATAAGAGAGGAAGGGAAGAAAAAAAACGCTACAAAAACAAACCCAAAACGATTAAGAAAATGGCAATAGGAGCTTACATATTGATAATTACCTTAAGTGCAAATGGATTAAATGACCCAACAAAAAACATAAACTGGCTGAATGGATACAAAAACAGGACCCATATATATGCCGTCTACAAGAGACCGACTTCACACCTAGGGACACATACAGACTGAAAGTGAGGTGATGGTAAAAGGTATTCCATGCAAATGGAGATCAAAAGAAAGCTGCAGTAGCAATACTCATATCAGATAAAATAGACTTTCAAATAAAGACTGTAACAAGAGACAAAGAAGGACACTACAGAATGATCAAGGGATCAATCCAAGAAGAAGATATAACAATTGTAAATATATATGCAACCAACATAGGAGCACGTCAATATATAAGGCAGATTCTAACAGCCGTAAAAGGAGAAATCAACTGTAACACAATAATATTGGGGGACTTTAACACCTTGTTTTCATCAATGGACAAATCATCCAGACAGAAAATCAATAAGGAAAAACAGGCCTTAAATGACACATTAGGTCAGATGGACTTAATTGATATTTATAGAGTATTCCATCCAAAAGCAACAGAATAAGGTTTCTTCTCAAGTGCTCAGAGAACATTCTCCAGAATAGATCATATCTTGTGTCACAAATCAAGACTTGGTTAATTTAAGAAAACTGAAATCATATCAAACTTCTTTTCTGACCACAATGCTATGAGATTAGAAATAAACTACAAGAAAAAAAACTGTAAAAAACACAAACACATGGAGGCTAAACAATATGTTACTAAACAAAGAGCAGATCACTGAAGAAGTCAAAGAGAAAATCAAAAAACACCTAGAGACTAATGATAATGAAAGCCCAATGATCCAAAACCTATGAGATGCAGCAAAAGCAGTTCTAATAGGGAAGTTTATAGCAATACAATCTTACCTCAGGATACAAGAAAAATTTCAAATAAATGACCTAACCTTACAACTAAAACAACTAGAGAAAGAGGAACAAGCAAAATCTAGTTAATAGAAGGAAAGAAATCATAAAGACCAGAGCAGAAGTAAATGAAATAGAGATGAAGAAAACAATAGCAAAGATCAGTGAAAGTAAATGCTCGTTGTTTAAAAAGATTTTAAAAAATTGATAATCCTTTAGCCAGACTCATCAAGAAAAAAAAGGAGAGGACTCAAGTCAATAAAATTAGAAATGAAAAGAAGAAATTACTATGGACATGACAGAAATATAAAGGATCATAAGAGACTACTACAAGAAAATGTATGTCAATGAAACAGACAACCTGGAAATATGGACAAATTCTTAGAAAGGCACAATCTCTCAAGACTGAACCAGGAAGAAATAGAAAATATGAACAGACCAATAACAAGTACTGAAATTCAAACTGTGATTTAAAAACTCCCAACAGAGAGACGGGCGCGAGCCGTGGCTAAAAGCGTGGACCCCAGAGATGGGTGTGAGCTGCGGCTAAAAGCATGGACCCCAGGGATGGGCGGGAGACGCTAAGGCGGCTGCTGCCACCACCAAGGGGCCTGTGTGCAAGCACAGGTCACTATCCACACCCCTCTTCTGGGGAGCCTGTGCAGCCCACCACTGCCAGGTTCCCGGGATCCAGGGACAACTTCCCCGGGAGAACGCACAGTGAGCCTCAGGCTGGTGCAATGTCACGCCGGCCTCTGCCACTGCAGGCCTGCCCTGCACGCAGTGCCCCTCCCTCCCCCTGGCCTGAGTGCGCCAGAGCCCCCGAATCAGTGGCTCCTTTAACCCTGTCCTGTCGGAGCAAAAAACAGACGCCCTCCAGCGACCTACACACAGAGGCAGGGCCAAATCCAAAGCTGAGCCCCTGTGAGCAGTGAGAACAAAGAGAAAGGGAAATCTCTCCCAGCAGCCTCAGAAACAGCAGATTAAAGCTCCACAATCAACTGGATGTACCCTGCATCTGTGGAATACATGAATAGACAACGAGTCATCCCAAATTGAGGAGGTGGGCTTCGAGAGCAAGATCTATGATTTTTTCCCCTTTTCCTCTTTTTGTGAATGTGTATGTGTATGCTTCTGTGTGAGATCTTGTATGTATAATTTTGCTTCCACCATTTGTCCTAGGGTTCTATCCGTCCATGTTTTTTTTTTCTTAATAATTTTAATTTTAATAACTTTATTATACTTTACCTTCGTTCTTTCTTTCTTTCCTTCCTTCCTTCCTTCCCTCCTTTAGACAACGAATCATCCCAAATTGAGGAGGTGGTCTCTGAGAGCAAGATTTATGATTTTTTCCCCTTTACCTCTTTTTGTGAGGGTGTATGTGTATGCTTCTGTGTAAGGTTTTGTCTGTATAGCTTTGCTTCCAACATTTGTCCTAAGGTTCTATCCGTCCCTTTTTTTTTCTAAATAATTATTTTTTAATTCAATAACTTTATTATACTTTATTTTATTTTACTGTATCTTCTTTCTTTCTGTCTTTTTTCCTTCCTTCCCTCCTTCCTTCCTCCCTCCCTCCTTTCTTTCCTTCTTGCCTTCTTTCCTTCTTTGCTTTTCTTTCTTTCTTTCTTCTTTCCTTCCTTCCTTCCTTCCTTCCTTCCTTCCTTTCCTCCTTTCTTTCTTTCTTCATACTTCTACTAATTCTCTCTACTTTTTCTCCCTTTTATTCTGAGCCGTGTGGATGAAAGGCTCTTGCTGCTCCAGCCAGGAGTCACGGCTCTGCCTCTGAGGTAGGAGAGCCAACTTCACGACACTGGTCAACAACAGACCTCCCAGCTCCACATAATATCAAACGGTGAAAATCTCCCAGAGACCTCCATCTTAACACCAGCACCCAGCTTCACTCAATGACCAACAAGCTACAGTGCTGGACAACCTATGCCAAACAACTAGCAAAACAGGAACACAACCCCACCCATTAGCAGAGAGGCTGCCTAAAATCATAATAAGGCCACAGACACCCCAAAACACACCACCAGACGTGAACCTGCCCTCTAGAGAGACAAGATCCAACCTCATCCACCACAACACAGGCACTAGTCCCCTCCACCAGGAAGCCTACACAACCCACTGAACCAACCTTAGCCACTGGAGACAGACTTCAAAAACAGCGGGAACTACGAACCTGCAGCCTGCAAAAAGGAGACCCCAAACACAGTAAGATAAGCAAAAAGAGAAGACAGAAAAACACACAGCAGATAAAGGAGCAAGATAAAAATGCACCAGACCTAACAAATGAAGAGGAAATAGGCAGTCTACCTGAAAAAGAATTCAGAATACTGATAGTAAGGATGATCCAAAATCTTGGAAATCGAATGGACAAAATGCAAGAAACAGTTAACAAGGACCTAGAAGAAATAAAGATGAAACAAGCAACGATGAACAACACAATAAATGAAATTAAAAGTACTCTAGATGGGATCAAGAGCAGAATAACTGAGGCAGAAGAACGGATAAGTGACCTAGAAGATAAAATAGTGGAAATAACTACTGCAGAGCAGAATGAAGAAAAAAGAATGAAAAGAACTGAGGACAGTCTCAGAGACCTCTGGGACAACATTAAACGCACCAACATTCGAATTATAGGGGTTCCAGAAGAAGAAGAGAAAAAGAAAGGGACTGAGAAAATATTTGAAGAGATTATAGTTGAAAACTTCCCTAATATGGGAAAAGAAATAGCTAATCAAGTCCAGGAAGCACAGAGAGTCCCATACAGGATAAATCCAAAGAGAAATACGCCAAGACACATATTAATCAAACTGTCAAAAATTAAATACAAAGAAAGCATATTAAAAGCAGCAAGGGAAAAACAACAAATAACACACAAGGGAATCCCCATAAGGTTAACAGCTGATCTCTCAGCAGAAGCCCTGCAAGCCAGAAGGGAGTGGCAGGACATACTGAAAGTGATGAAGGAGAAAAACCTGCAACCAAGATTACTCTACCCAGCAAGGATCTCATTCAGATTTGATGGAGAAATTAAAACCTTTACAGACAAGCAAAAGCTGAGAGAGTTCAGCACCACCAAACCAGCTTTACAACAAATGCTAAAGGAACTTCTCTAGACAAGAAACACAAGAGAAGGAAAAGACCTATAATAACGAACCCAAAACAATTTAGAAAATGGGACTAGCAACATACATATTGATAATTACCTTAAATGTAAATGGACTAAATGCTCCCACCAAAAGACACAGATAGGCTGAATGGATACAAAAACAAGACCCTTATATATGCTGTCTACAAGAGACCCACTTCGGACCTAGAGACACATACAGACTGAAAGCAAGGGGATGGAAAAAGATATTCCATGCAAATGGAAACCAAAAGAAAGCTGGAGTAGCAATTCTCATATCAGACAAAATAGACTTTAAAATAAGGACTATTAGAAGAGACAAAGAAGGACACTACAGAATGATCAAGGGATCGATCCAAGAAGAAGATACAACAATTGTAAATATTTATGCACCCAACATAGGAGCACCACAATACATAAGGCAAATACTAACAGCCATAAAAGGGGAAATCGACAGTAACACATTCATAGTAGGGGACTTTAACACCCCACTTTCACCCATGGACAGATTATCCAAAATAAAAATAAATATGGAAACACAAGCTTTAAATGATACATTAAACAAGATAGACTTAATTGATATTTACAGAGTATTCCATCCAAAAACAACAGAATACACATTTTTCTCAAGTGCTCATGGAACATTCTCCAGGACAGATCATATCTTGGGTCACAAATCAAGGCTTGGTAAATTTAAGAAAATTGAAATTGTATCAAGTATCTTTTCCGACCACAACGCAATGAGACTAGATATCAATTACAGGAAAAGCTCTGTAAAAAATACAAACACATGGAGGCTAAACAATACACTACTTAATAACGAAGTGATCACTGAAGAAATCAAAGAGGAAATAAACAAATACCTAGAAACAAATGACAATGGAGACACAACGACCCAAGACCTATGGAATGCAGCAAAAGCAGTTCTAAGGGGGAAATTTATAGCAATACAAGCCCACCTTAAGAAGCAGGAAACATCTCGAATAAACAACCTAACCTTGCACCTCAAGCAATTAGAGAAAGAAGAACAAAAAAAACCCAAAGCTAGCAGAAGGAAAGAAATCATAAAAATCAGATCAGAAGTAAATGAAAACGAAATGAAGGAAACAATAGCAAAGATCAATAAAACTAAAAGCTGGTTCTTTGAGAAGATAAACAAAATAGATAAACCACTAGCCAGACTCATCAAGAAAAAAAGGGAGAAGACTCAAATCAATAGAATTAGAAATGAAAAAGGAGAAGTAACAACTGACACTGCAGAAATAAAAAAGATCATGAGAGATTACTACAAGCAACTCTATGCCAATAAAATGGACAATCTGGAAGAAATGGACACATTCTTAGAAATGCACAACCTGCCAAGACTGAATCGGAAGAAATAGAAAATATGAACAGACCAATCACAAGCACTGAAATTGAAACTGTGATTAAAAATCTTCCAACAAACAAAAGCCCAGGACCAGATGGCTTCACAGGCGAATTCTATCAAACATTTAGAGAAGAGCTAACACCTATCCTTCTCAAACTCTTCCAAAATATAGCAGAGGGAGGAACACTCCCAAATTCCTTCTACGAGGCCACCATCACCTTGATACCAAAACCAGACAAGGATGTCACAAAGAAAGAAAACTACAGGCCAATATCACTGATGAACATAGATGCAAAAATACTCAACAAAATACTAGCAAACATAATCCAACAGCACATTAAAAGGATCATACACCATGATCAAGTGGGGTTTATTCCAGGAATGCAAGGATTCTTCAATATATGCAAATCTATCAATGTGATACACCATATTAACAAATTGAAGGAGAAAAACCATATGATCATCTCAATAGATGCAGAGAAAGCTTTTGACAAAATTCAACACCCATTTATGATAAAAACCCTGCAGAAAGTAGGCATAGAGGGAACTTTCCTCAACATAATAAAGGCCGTATATGACAAGCCCACAGCCAACATCATCCTCAATGGTGAAAAACTGAAAGCATTTCCACTAAGATCAGGAACAAGACAAGGTTGCCCAGTCTCACCACTCTTATTCAACATAGTTTTGGAAGTTTTAGCCACAGCAATCAGAGAAGAAAAGGAAATAAAAGGAATCCAAATCGGAAAAGAAGAAGTAAAGCTGTCACTGTTTGCTGATGACATGATCCTATACATAGAGAATCCTAAAGATGCTTCCAGAAAACTACTAGAGCTAATCAATGACTTTGGTAAAGTAGCAGGATACAAAATTAATGCACAGAAATCTCTGGCATTCCTATATACTAATGATGAAAAATCTGAAAGTGAAATCAAGAAAACACTCCCATTTACCACTGCAATAAAAAGAATAAAATATCTAGGAATAAACCTACCTAAGGAGACAAAAGACCTGTATGCAGAAAATTATGACACTGATGAAAGAAATTAAAGATGATACAAATAGATGGAGAGATATACCATGTTCTTGGATTGGAAGAATCAACATTGTGAAAATGACTCTACTACCCAAAGCAATCTACAGATTCAATGCAATCCCTATCAAACTACCACTGGCATTTTTCACAGAACTAGAACAAAAAATTTCACAATTTGTATGGAAACACAAAAGACCCCGAATAGCCAAAGCAATCTTGAGAACGAAAAATGGAGCTGGAGGAGTCAGGCTCCCTGACTTCAGACTATACTACAAAGCTACAGTAATCAAGACAGTATGGTACTGGCACAAAAACAGAAAGATATATCAATGGAACAGGATAGAAAGCCCAGAGATAAACCCACACACATATGGACACCTTATCTTCGATAAAGGTGGCAGGAATGTACAGTGGAGAAAGGACAGCCTCTTCAATAAGTGGTGCTGGGAAAACTGGACAGATACATGTAAAAGTATGAGATTAGATCACTCCCTAACACCATACACAAAAATAAGATCAAAATGGATTAAAGACCTAAATGTAAGGCCAGAAACTATCAAACTCTTAGAGGAAAACATAGGCAGAACACTCTATGATATAAATCACAGCAAGATCCTTTCTGACCCACCTACTAGAGTAATGATAATAAAAACAAAAATAAACAAATGGGACCTAATGAAACTTCAAAGCTTTTGCACAGCAAAGGAAAGCATAAACAAGACCAAAAGACAACCCTCAGAATGGGAGAAAATATTTGCAAACGAAACAACTGACAAAGAATTAATCTCCAGAATTTACAAGCAGCTCATGCAGCTCAATAACAAAAAACAAACAACCCAATCCATAAATGGGCAGAAGACCTAAATAGACATTTCTCCAAACAAGATATGCAGACTGCCAACAAACACATGAAAGAATGCTCAACACCATTAATCATTAGAGAAATGCAAATCAAAACTACAATGAGATATCATCTCACACCAGTCAGAATGGCCATCATCAAATAGTCTAGAAACCATAAATGCTGGAGAGGATGTGGAGAAAAGGGAACACTCTTGCACTGCTGGTGGGAATGTGAATTGGTTCAGCCACTACAGAGAACAGTATGGAGGTTCCTTAAAAAACTACAAATAGAACTACCGTATGACACAGCAATCCCACTACTGGGCATATACCCTGAGAAAACCAAAATTTAAAAAGAGTCATGTACCAAAATGTTCATTGCAGCTCTATTTACAATAGCCCGGAGATGGAAACAACCTAAGTGCCCATCATCGGATGAATGGATAAAGAAGATGTGGCACATATATACAATGGAATGTTACTCAGCCATAAAAAGAAACGAAATTGAGCTATTTGTAATGAGGTGGATAGACCTAGTGTCTGTCATACAGAGTGAAGTAAGTCAGAAAGAAAAAGACAAATACCGTATGCTAACACATATATATGGAATTTAAGAAGAAAAGAAGAACCTAGGGGTAAGACAGGGATAACGACACAGACCTACTGGAGAACGGACTTGAAGATATGGGGAGGGGGAAGGCTGAGCTGCGACAGGGTGAGAGAGAGTCATGGACATATATACACTAACAAACGTAAGGTAGATAGCTAGTGGGAAGCAGCCGCATAGCACAGGGATATCGGCTTGGTGCTTTGTGACTGCCTGGATGGGTGGGATAGGGAGGGTGGGAGGGAGGGAGACGGAAGAGGGAAGATATATGGGAACATATATATATGTATAACTGATTCACTTTGTTATAAAGCAGAAAGTAACACACCATTGTAAAGAAATTATACCCCAATAAAGATGTCAAAAAAAAAAAAAAGCTAATGTGAGCCAAACACCACTGGGTTTTACTAATGAAGATATTTTCTGAATATTTAAAAATAAGAACAGTAATATAAAAATGTAGTACTTCTATTAATAAACTTATGTTTATCAGAAAATGGTATATCTACACTATGTAAAACAGCTGCCAGAAATAAATTTTAAAATATTACTCAGCCATAAAAAAGAACAAAATAATGCTATTTGCAGTGACATGGATGGACCTAGAAATTGTCATACTGAGTGAAGTAAGTCAGACAGAGAAAGACAAATACCATATGCTATCCTTTATATGTGGAATCTTTAAAAAATTGTACAAATGGGAACTTGTTTACAAAACAGAGTCACAGATATAGAAAACAAACTTATGCTTACCAGGGGGGAAAGCAGGATGGAGGAGAGATAAATTGGGAGACTGGGATCAACATATACACACTACTATGTATAAAATAGATAACTAGTAAGAACCTGCTGAATAGCACAGGGAACTCGTCTCAGTATTCTGTAATGACCTATATGGGAAAATAATCTAAAAAATAGTGGAAATATGTATATATACAACTGATTCACTGTGCTGTACATCAGAAACTAACACACCATTGTTAACCAACTATACTCCAATAAAATTTTTTTAAAAGACACCTTCTTAAATAAGAAAATATATAAATAAGTAAAATATAGTTTAGATAATAAATTTTAAAAAAACTAAATAGAAATTTTATTTTCAACAAACTGGGTATAGAAGGTTTGTACATAAACATAATACAAGCCATTACGACAAGCCCACAGCTAACATCACACTTGATACCTAATAATAAATTTAACCAAGGAGGTGAAAGATCTCTACACTGAAAACTATAAAACAATCATGAAAAATTAAAGATCACCATAATAAGGCTAGTTACCATGTAATAACATATAAAGATACTACATTATTATTGACTGTATTTCTCACACTGTGCATTTCAGACGTGACTAATTTATTTTGAAACTGGAAGTTCGTACCTCTTTTTTTTTTTTTTTTTTTTTTTGTGGTACACGGGCCTCTCACTGTTGTGGCCTCTCCCGTTGCAGAGCACAGGCTCCGGACGTGCAGGCTCAGCGGCCATGGCTCACGGGCCTAGCCTCTCTGCGGCATGTGGGATCTTCCCAGACTGGGGCACGAACCCGTGTCCCCTGCATTGGCAGGCGGACTCTCAACCACTGCGCCACCAGGGAAGCCCCTATCTCTTAATCTTTCTCACCTATTTCTTACATCCCCCATTCCCTTCCCCTCTGGCAAACACCTGTTTGATATCTGTATCTATGACTCTGTTTCTGTTTTCTTATGTTTGTTCATTCATTTGTTTTTCAGACTCTACATATAATTAAAATCATGCAGTATTTGTCTTTCTCTGGCTGACTTATTTCACTTAGCATAATACCCTCTAGGTCTAACCTTGTTGTTACAAATGGCAAGATTTCATTCTTTTTATAGTTGAGTAATATTCCACTATATATATATCACATCTTCTTTATACATTTAATTTTTTATGGCCGCTTAAATTGCTTCCTTATCTTGGCTATTGTAAATAATGCTGCAGTGAACATAGTGGTGCACATATCTTATCGAATTTAGTTTTTTCATTTTCTTTGGGTAAATACCCAAGAGTGGAATTGCTGGATGATATGGTAGTTCTATTTTTAATTTTTTGAAGAAACTCCATACTGTTTTCCATAGTGACCACTAATTTACATATAAAAAGAGATAAGAGTCGTGATTACCAGAGGCAGGGGTTGAGGGGTGGGGAAGTTGGATGTAAGTGGTCAAAAGGTACAAACTTCTAGTTATAAGATAAATAAGTACTTGGGTTGTAATGTACAACAAAACTAATATAATTAACACTGCTTTATTTATATTTTATAGTTGTTAAGAGAGTAAATCCTAAGAGTTCTCATCATAAAGAAAAAAATATCATATATTCTTTCTTTTTCTTTTGTATCTATATATGAGATGATGGATTTTGACAATAAACTTATTTTTATCATCATTTCATTACGTATGTAAGTCAAATCATTATACTGTATGTACACCTTAAACTTATGCAGCGTTGTATGTCAATTATATCTTTTAAAAAGTGGGGAAAAAAGAAACTTCAAGAAGACAAAAATAAAAAGAAAGATAGTCTGTGCTCATGGACTGGAAGAATTGCTAAACTGTCCACTCTACCCAAAGCACTAAACATTCAAAGCAATGCCTATCAAAATTCCAGTGGTATTTTTTACAGAAATAGCAAAAACAATCCTAAAATATGTTTGGAGCCACAAAAGACCCTGCATAGCTAAAGCAATCTTGAACAAGAAGAGAAAGCTGGAGGCATCACATTTCTCGATTTCAAACTATATTACAAAGCTATAGTAAACAAAACAGGAATAAAAGCAGACACATAGATGGATGGAACAGAAATAAAAAGCCCCAAAATAAACTCATGCATATAAGGACAATTAATTTTTCGGCCCAGAAATACACGCATGTGTATTTGTCAATTAATGTTTCTCTTCAAACTGATTTAATTAGACATGTTAAGGTACCACTGTTGTTAGGACTCTGTTTGTAAATATTTTCTGCCATAATTATAAATTCTTCCAGGTATCACACTCAGTTTCAACTATCATAGAATCAGAAGTATTTCTCCCAGGCTCTCCTCCATATAGAGAAGTAATATGTATAATAATTTTAAAATAGTCCTCCTAACTTTGGGAAAACTTTGTCATACCCCAACATACACACACACACACACACACACACACACACACACCAATTTTTTCAAGCCAAGAATATATTACAGGGAAGGGATAATCTCTTTAAAAACTGGTTCTGGGAAAACTGGATGGCCACATGAAAAAGAATGAAACTGAACACTATCTTATACCATATACAAAAGTAAAAAGTCAACCCAAAATGGATTAAGGAGTTGAATATCAGCCCTAAAGCAATAAAACTACTTGGAAAAAACATAGGGGATAAGGTCTTTGACATTGGTCTTGGCATCAATTTTATGGACTTGGCACCAAAAGCAAAAATAAACAAGTGGGACTACATCAAACTAAAATGCTTCTGCATAGCAAAGGAAACCATCAACAAGTGGGAAATGCAACTTATAAAGTGGGGAAAAAATATTTGCAAACTACATGTCTGATAAAGGCTTAATATCCAAAATATATGAGACACATACAAAAAACAGAAGCTTAATGAAAAGGTAAGCAAAGGACCTGAACAGACATTTTTTTTTCAAAGAAGACATACAAAGGGCCAACGGATACATTAAAAGGTGCTCAACATCACTCATCATCAGAGAAATGCAATTAAAAATCACCGTAATGTATCACCTGACATTTGTTGGTATATCTATTGTCAGTGAGACAAGAGATAACAAATGCTGGCAAGGATGTGGAGAAAAGGAAACTCTTGTACACTGTTGCTGGAAATGTAAACTGGTACAGCTGCTATGGAAGATACTATGAAGTTTCCTCAAGAAACTGAAAACAGAGCTATCATAAGATCAAGCAAACCTACTTCTGGGTATACATACAAAGGAAACAAAATCACTATCTTGAAGAAATACTTGTGCTACCATGTTCATTGCATCATTATTCACAAAAGTCAAGGTATAGAAACAACCTAAGTATCCATAAACAAATGAATGGATTTTACAAATGTGAGATATAGATTAAATATATATATATGTATATATACATATACAGTAAGTCACCTACATACAAACCTTCAAGTTGAGAAATTTCAAAGTTGCGAACGTGCATTCACATGTCCAATCAAGTAAGTCAGTTCACATGTCTGACATACATTGTCATGTGCATGCATCCTCTACAAGTGGTTGTGCTTTTGTGTACTTTACTCTGCAGTACTGTATACAGTATAGTAGTAGAGTGTCTTTATTTTAAGCCCAGGATGTCCAGAAGCAAGCATAAAAGCAGTGGTGATGTAGCTGGTACACAAAGGTTGCAGCAGCTGTTCAGAATGTAATCCAGTGCTACCATGTTATCTACGGTGAGAAAAGAAGAGTTATTACCCAGATATCACTGGATCATTTTTTTCAAGAGGGTAGATAGAATCGAATACAGCAAGGAACCAGAACCTATGCCATCAGTGTCAGGCATGAGTGAAACTGCAGCTTGCCTTCCAGCTCCTATTGCTGATGATCCTTCAGCTCTACCATCTCCCACCTCCTCTCCCTACTCCAGTCTTCTTGCTTGTTCACTCGATGCCAGACCCTGTATGCCAGCTATTGTATTGTACTACTGTACTTTTCAAGGTATGGTACTGTAGATTAAAAATGTTTTCTTTATTTTTTGTGTTTGTTTTTTATGTGTTATTTGTGTGAAAAGTATTATAAACCTATTACAGTACAGTACTATATAGCTGATTGTGTTAGCTGGGAACCTAGGCTAACACTGTTGGACTTACAAACGTGCTCTCAGAACAGAACTCATTCGTATGTAGGGGACTTTCTATATATATATATATATATATATATATAAATATATATGTGTGTGTGTGTGTGTGTGTGTGTGTGTGTGTGTGTGAGTGTGTGTGTATATATGTATGTCAGCCTTAAAAATAGAAATAAATCTATAGATAAACCTGGAGGGAATTGTGCTAGGTGAAATATACCAGACTAAGAAAGACAAATACTACATAATATCACTTAAATGTGTAATCTAAAAAAAACGGTCAAACTCATAGAAACAGAGACTAGAATGGTTGTTGCCAGGTTCTGGGAAGTAGAGGAACTAGGGAGAAGATGGAAAAAGAGTGCAAATTTTCAGTAATAAGATGAATAAGATCTGAAGATACAATATGTTATATGGTGACTAAAGTTGATAATACTCTTTGGTACTGTGTAAATGAAATTTGCTAGAAGAGTAAAACTTGTATTCTCAACAACAACAAAAAGTAAGTATGTGAAATGATAAAGGAATGGATATGTTAATTAACTCAGTGATGGGAATTCATTTACAATGTATATTAAATCATGTTCACACCTTATATCACAATTTTAATTTTCAATTATATTTCAAAAAATTAAAATAAATAATAGAAGCTTTACTTTCAGATAAATAAAGAGCTGACAGTAATCATTCTAAAATGTATTAGGTGTTGCCGATATTGAGATTTAGGAAGACTCATCAGTTTTTCTTCAAATTTTATTAAGATATAATTGGCATACAGCACTGTGTAAGTTTACAGTATGCAGCATAATGATTTGATTTACATATGTCATGAAGTGATTATCACAATAAGTTTACTGGATATCCATCATTTCATATAGGTACAAAATTAAAATAGAAAAAAATTATTCTTATGAAGAGAACTCTTAGGATTTACTTTCTTAACAACTTTCATATATAACATAGAGCAGTGTTAATGATTCATGAGTTTTAAATTGCCAAAATGGCATAACTAACCTATTTAGCGAGTGTCTTCAACTTGACTTTAATTTAGGTAGCAGTGATATACGAGCATTCTAACATCAGCAAAGATGCTTGATGACTAGTGAAGATAAAAGTTTCCTGTGTTTTCATTCCTACTCAGTAGGTTGAGAGCATTCTTTAAAGAGTTAGAACACGTGATATAAAATACTGAAGTTTGTCTATCTTCTGTGCACTCCAAGTATCCACTTAGGACTGAAGTATGACCAGGAAATAACTACACCATTGAATATCTATGCCCTTGCTTTTTAAGATTATATCTTTTTATTTCAGAATTTTTGAAGTCCTTAAATTTATTTGGTTTATCATCCTTCCCTATATATATATATCACATACTGTAAATTATACATACTTAAATGATAAGAGTTTAAAGAAAGTTAAACCACCTGGATATTCACTAGATTTTTGAGAGTAGAATATACTTTTATATGCTTATGTAATTTATCTTATTTCTTTCATAGTATCCATACTAGAGAGAAATCTCAAAAATCTCAGTTTTTCATAGATCAACCTATATATAACAATAAAATTAAATTTAGGCTCTTTTTTCTTTTAAAATAATCCTCTTTAATAGTGTAAGATTTATATATTCTGAGTCAGTATAGAAAACTTTAAATAGGTAATAGAGTAGCTGATTGAAGGAGAGTTCAAATACATATGTTTTTATTTCATTCCAAAGAAGAAATTATCACTTTAGAAAGGTGAAAAAATCTGAGATTTTTCTACACAATCATGACTCTTTTATATTAACTCAGTTTGCTACCCTTGTATGTATTTGTACTGATAATCAGAATGTAAGATGAAGTAGTTGAAGAGACAGAAGTGTAATTAAGGAATCTTTCATTCTGTAAATATCAGGAACTTTAAAGTCTTAGCTCCAACTCTTTTGAGAGTTCCACCTCATCATCCCCAATTGATAGATATGTAGTTCTGTCTATATCACGTTTATTCATATAGGACCCATATAATTAAAAAATTCTAAGAGGCTTAAAAAAATAAGACAACACAACACTTCAAGGAGAATCAGCTTGATTTTATTTTGCTGAAAGGAGAATGGAAAGTGAATGAGGGGTAAGAGAGTGAGTGAGAGACAGAGAGACCCATCGTATTACTGACCTAAGATAAATTGTAGAACAAACTAATACTAACATCTGCTTAACTCATTCTTTGATTCTAAAAGAAATGATGAAGAATCTTACATTATCTGATATTTTTGCCACTTAGTAATGTTCTACCAAAATTCTCAGAAACATCCTTTCCTTTAAAAACTAAAGACCTAGAGCTCTTAACCCAGTATCATGTCTGAAGAACAAGATTTTAGGTACTAATATTATACTGTAAATAATGCTACCACCTCATCTTCCTACAGGATTATACAACATTAATATTAAATTCCATGGACACTCTTCAAGCTGACTTTTTTTCTGAATTTTGTAAGATTATTTAAAATACAGGATAAATAAAGATCTCATCCTTCAGGAAAATAACTTAAAACATTTTTTTTTTGCGGTACGCAGGCCTGTCACTGTTGTGGCCTCTCCCATTGTGGAGCACAGGCTCCGCACGTGCAGGCTCAGCGGCCATGGCTCATAGGCCTAGCTGCTCTGTGGCATCTTCCCGGACCGGGGCACGAACCCGCGTCCCCTGCATCGGCAGGTGGACTCTCAACCACTGCGCCACCAGGGAAGCCCAACTTAAAACATTTTTAATGGACTTTTAAAATACTTCAAATACCTCATTATTTTTTGAAAACTATATCTGATGTCTTCATCGTTCTTTATATTTGTATACTTAATGTTTCACATAATATGTATTAATATAAAGACAAGCAGAAGTAATATTAGCTAAAGGAAACCAGCATGTTAAAACATTTAATATGCCATCAGCATTGTGATAGGTACTTTAACATATTATTTGACTTAATTATTACAAAGATTCTCTAAGGAAACATTAAGTGCGTTTTACAGGTCAATTAACTCAAGAGATGTTTTATACCTTGCTGAAGGACACAAAACTAATTGAAAACCCCATTTCCCTGACTCAAGTCTATATGTTTAAATTTAACTAAACTATAATTCCCAGAAGTTAATCACAGATTTTGTAGTAAAAAGCCTTGACATATAAATGGTAATTCCCTGCTTCCATTCAAAATTGTCTTCCTCTATTCTTCATCCATATTTTACTGTAAACACTCACTCATATGTTCAGGACTACCTGTGTTTGAAACCAATTCTAAAATTGGGAAGAAGATATATATCAAGATTCCTTAAAACTTGAGCTATCAAGATATTGTTACTTAGGCTTTCAGTTTCTTATTCAAAACCTTTGACTATATCCCTACTTCTTCTGCCCAAGATAGGTGGAATTCCTTATCTCAGGTGATTATCACTCTAATCTGGATCCAGGTGATCTATGTATCTTTTCCTTGTCTTAGTTAAGTTTCTTCAATCTGAGATCTTGCTTGGTTGGATATATATTAACTGTTTTCAGAATTTGAAATTCCTCTTGACCAGGTTAATTATTAATCTCTATTTTCCTCATTTTGATGTAAATTCTTTAGATGTGAGCTCCACCTCTTTGCCATATCATTCCTTTCATTATTACTATTATCAAGCAAACTTTGAAGTTCCATCCAGACTTCCTCTGTGACTAATGGATGATTCTGTTAATTTTCTTCTCACTTTTAACATGAATTTTCAACAAAGTCTCCAGGTTTTTAAAATTCTATATATTTTAAACAGTATAAAGTTTGAAAATTCTATATATTTTCTCTTCACCTTTTCTCCCTTCCCTTATAATCCTACTTACAGAAACAGTACACTTAACATAATTATAATTTTACTTCATTCATATAGTTTCAGGTGAATAATATTCTCTTGTGAAAAATGAGCTACTTAACCATTCATTACCAAATATATAAATTATATGATAGACTGTCAATGAAAAATTAATTTCCTCTTAAGCCCTAGATAAAATCATTTGATCATGTATATTCAAAGAATAATTAAAATATACATATATTGAATGCAATTCAAATGAAACATTTGTACTATTTCTTTGATATTCTTTTTATGTAACTTAATTATGATTATAAGTAAACCAGTCAGTTAGCATAGTAAATTACATATTTATATAATTTTTCAAGTCAAAGATCAAATAACTCTCCTATGTGCTAATATATTAAAAATAAATTTTCTATTCTGAAAATTTTTATGCATTAAATTATTTTAGTATGTTTTTGTAATTCAGTGTGGATAAATTGACAAAATGAATAAATGAGTTGAGGATATAAAACCTAAGGGTGACACAAAAAAAGACTTCTTTTAAGTTGTGACTTAATTAAATTATCATTCAGTACAATACTTATGATAACATGTTTATTGCTCATTCCATGTCCTGCTGCGCAATGAGACACGAGACAGTAAATATGGAATTAAATGCCAATAGGTTGCAGCTTTGTAAACATATAAAATCCAAAATGGCATAAAAGCTCTTGAGTCCTGCTGATTCCTAATTGTCGTCTGTGGCATGCTTTATTCTACATCGCTTTAAAGTAGCTGATATTACATTAAGCTCCAAATACCTTGTACTTAAGAAAAACTAATTCTTTAAATTATGATAATTCTTAGAAATTATACTGATTTTTTACTTAGTTAATAAAATGTATTCTTAATAATTACTTTCAAGTGGCAGATTTTAATAGAAAGCCCTTTATATGGATTGAAAATGGTAGGAAAAAAGTATACTAGCAAATCATTATCACTTTTTTTTTTTTTTTTTTTGTGGTACACGGGCCTCTAACTGCTGCGGTCTCTCCCGCTGTGGAGCACAGGCTGCAGATGCGCAGGCTCAGCGGATATGGCCCACAGGCCCAGCCGCTCTGTGGCATGCGGGATCCTCCCGGACCGGGGCACGAACCCGCGTCCGCTACATTCGCAGGCAGATTCTCAACCACTGCACCACCAGGGAAGCCCCCATTATCACTTTTTAAAAGCACTCCTATTTTTTATTAGCAATAATTTTTTAAGTATCAAAAAGTTTCTTCATGTCTATAAATTATATTTCTCCTACTTATGGTTTATTTAACCTCATCACCAATCAGGAAAGATACATTCTGGGTTTTTTTCAAATTTTATTTTGTGACATTAGTCAAATATAAACAAGTATTCTTATGACTTTTTAAAATTTTTTCTCCTGAGAAATGCAAACATTCTTGGGGCTACTGATAAATTGGCTCTCACAGTAAACAATCAGTACTAGAGTACCAGCAAACAAAAAAGGTTAATCTGAATTAGACAAAGTAAATCTTATCAAGTTATCATTCTGAACTTCATTCCTTTCTTTTTGAGAAATTACGCCATTCCTAAACTTTATATCTGTGAATCCATAAATTTTTTTTGTTTGTTCCATCCTTTTATATATTTTTTAATTTATTGTTCACATACAATATTATATTAGTTTTAGGTGTACAACATACTGATTTGACTTTTCTATGCATTATGAATTGATCTCAACAGTAAGTCTAGTCTGTCTCTATACAAAGTATTACAATATTATCAGCTATATACTCTATACTGTACATTACATCCCTGTGACTTATTTATTTTATAACTGGAAGTTTGTGCTTCTTAATCCCCTCCACATATTTTGCCCAACCCCCTAACCCCCACCCCTCTGACAACCACCAATTTGTTCTCTGTATCTATGACTCTGTTTTTGTTTCCTTATGTTTGTTCATTTGTCTTGTTTTTTAGATTCCACATAAATGTGAAATCATATGGCATTTGTCTTTCTCTCTCTGACTTATTTCACTTAGCTTAATTTCCTCTAGGTCCATCCATGTTCTTGCAAATGGTAAGATTTCATTCTTTTTTTTATCACTGTGTAATAGTCCATTTCATATTTGTGTGTGTGTGTGTATGTATGTGTGTGTGTGTGTGTGTGTGTGTGTGTATACATATCAATCATATCTTCTTTACCCATTCATCTATCAATGGACACTTCAGTTGCTTCCATATCTTGGCTATTGTAAATAATGCTGCTATGAACATAAGGGTGTATATATCTTTTAAAATTAATGTTTTCATTTTCTTCTGATAAATACCAAGAGGTGGAATTGCTTGATCATATAGTTCTATTTTCAATTTTTTGAGGAAACTTCATACTGTTTTCAATAGTGACTGTACCAATTTACATTCCTATCAGCAGTGCACAAGGGTTTCCTTTTCTCCACATCCTCACTAGTATTTGTTATTTGTTGTCTTTTTGATAAGAGCAGTTCTGACAGGTGTGAGGTGATATTTCATTGTGGTTTTGATTTGCTTTTCCCTGATTAGAAATGTTGAACATCTTCTCATGTGTCTGTTAGCTATGAGCATGTCTTCTTTGGAAAAAAAATGTCTATTCAAGCCCTCTGCCCAATTTTTGAACGAGATTGTTTAATTTTTTGATGTTGAGTTGTGTAAATTCTTCATATATTTTGGATATGAACCTCCTAACAGATATATCATTTGCAAATGTTTTCTCCCATTCAGTAGACTGCCCTTTTTCTTTTTGTTGAAGGTGTCCTTCACTATGCAAAAACTTTTTAGTTTGATGCAATCTGATTTATTTTTTCTTTTGTTTCCCTTGCCTGAGGAGACTGAAATTTTAAAATATTGCAGAGAGTGACCAAGATGGTGGAGTACAGTGATCCTGAGCTCACCTCCTCTCACAAGCACACCAAAATCACAACGATCTGCAGAACATCATTGATGAAAAAGACTGGAACCTACCAGAAAATATTTTCTACAACTAAGGACATAAAGAAAGAACCACAATGAGACAGGTAGGAAAGGCAGAATCATGGTATAATAAAATACCATAACCCCTGGATGGGTGACCCACAAACTGGAGAATAATTGTATTGCAGAGGTTCTCCCACAGGAGTGAGAGTTCTGAGGCTCACATCAGGCTCCCCAGTCTGGGAGGTCAAGCACTGGGAGAATGAGACCCAGAGCATTTGGTTTGAAGGCCAGTGGGGCTTAATTGCAGAAACCCCACAGGACTGGAAGAACTAGAGACTTCACTCTTAAAGGGCACACACAAAATCTCACATGCACCAGGACCCAGGGCAAGAGCAGTGATTTGATAAGACTGTGGGCCAGAACTACCTGCTGGTCTTGGAGAATCTCCTGGAAAGGTGGGGGGGGTGGTTTGTGGCTCCCCCAGGGGACATGGGCACTGGTAGTAAACATATTTGGGAAAGTTCAATTACATGAACATCTCTGCTGGTTGCTACCATCTTGGCTCATTAGTGTTAAGGCCTGGCCCCACCCAACAGCCTGTAGGTGCCAGTGCAGGGATGCCTCAAACAAACAACTAAATGGGTAGAGACACAGCCCTACCTATTAGCAGGTAGGCTGCCTAAAGACTTTCTGAGCCCAAAACCACCTCTAGACAAGCCCCTATACAAGGTCCTGCTCACCAGAAGCCCAAGACCCAGTTCCACTCACCGGTGGGCAGACACCTGCCCTTCCCTCCAGGAAATCTGCACTCATCTTTGTTTATCTTTTTTTTTTTTTAATTTGTGATACATGGGCCTCTCACTGTTGTGGCTTCTCCTGTTGCAGAGCACAGGCTCTGGACGTGAAGGCTCAGTGGCCATGGCTCACAGGCCCAGCTGCTCTGTGGCATGTGGGATCTTCCCAGACCGGGGCACGAACCCGTGTCCCCTGCATCAGCAGGCAGACTCTCAACCACTGAGCCACCAGGGAAGCCCTGCACTCATCTTTAAACCAGCCTCACACACCAGACCCACCACCAGGGAGACAACAGACACAGAAAACTATGATCCTAAAGCCTGCAGACTCAGCCCAGCCACAGCATTCCAGACTCTACTCTGGGACCAGATGGGTCCTGGCCCTGGCCACTAGCAAGCCAACAAAACCTTAGGGACACACCAAACCCCATACCCAGCTGTGTCAGGAACTGCCCACCCAACCAACAATCTAAAACAAGCTCTGGTGATCCCTGGTCTCCGCAGCCAGACTACAGGAACCAGCTCTGCCTGCCATTAGTCCATCACTAATGCAAGGACCTAGCTCCAATTGCCAGTGACTGGGCAGCAGCCTTTGGGACTTGATTCTGACCACCAGTGAGGTAGCACTAACCCCAGCACAAATTAGGCTTCTGAAACCAGCCACCACATGACCAGGTCCTACAGCAGCCAGCAGCATTCACACAAGGCATGGTCTAGCAACCAACCAGGCTAGAGGCCAATCAAGCCTACCAGACTACACACACAGTCAGCCCACCCCAACAGAAGGACCCATGCAGCCTTCTAAGGGGGAACCCCTAGAGTATATAGTTTGGGTGACAAGATGAGAGTATACTGCTGGGATACATAGGTTGTCTCCTACAGAAGGACACTTCTCCAAGGTTGAGAAACATAACTAACCTACCACATACATAAAAATACAAATAGCAACTTAGACAAAATGAAGTGGTAGAAGAATACATTTCAGATGATGGAAAAAGATAAAACCCCAGAAGAAGAATTAAGTGAAGTGGAGATAGGCAATCTACCTGAGAAAGAGTTCAGAGTAATGATAATAAAAATAATCAAAGAACTCGGGAGAAGAATAAATGCACAGAGTCAGAAGTTTTTAACAAAGAGTTAGAAAATATAAACAAAAACCAAACAGATGAAAATACAATAACTAAAATGAAAAACACACTAAAAGGAATCAATAGTAGACTAAATGATTCAGAAGAATAAATCAGTGAGCTGGAAGATAGAGTAGTGGAAATCACAGCCACTGAACAGAAAAAAGAATTTAAAAAAATGAGGACAGTTTAAGAGACCTATGGGACAATATCAAGTGCATGAATATTCTCATTATAGAGGTCCCAGGAGAAGAGAGATAGAAAGTGCCTGAGAAAATATTTGAAGACATAATAACTGAAAACCTCCTTAATCAGGGAAAGGATACCATCACTCAAGTCAAGGAAATGCAGAGTCCCATATAGGATTAACTCAAAGAGGAACACACCAAGACACATTGTAATCAAAATGACAAAATGATAAACAGAGAAAATTAAAAGCAGCAAGAGAAAAGCAACAAATAACATACACAGGAACTCTGATAAGGCTATCAGCTGATTTTTCAGGATAAACTCTGCAGGCCAGAAGGAAATAGCACAACATATTTAAAGTGATAAAAGGGAAAAATCTACAACCAAGAAAATTCTACCCAGCAAGGCTCTCATTCATTGATTTGATGGAGAAATCAAAGGCTTTACAGACAAGCAAAAGCAAAAAGAATTCAACATCACCAAACCAGATTTACAACAAATATTAAAGGAACTTCTGTTGGTGAAAAAGAAAAGACCACTACTGGAAACAAGAAAATTACAAAATGAAAAAGCACACCAGTAAAAGTAAATATTCAGTAAAGGTAGGAAATCATCCACATGCAAATCTAGTAGGAAGGTTAAAAGACAAAAGTAGTAAAATTGTCTGTATCCCACAATAAGCAGTTAAGGGATACATAAGACAATTAGATGTAAAATATATCAAAAACAGTAGCCATGAGGGCAGGAGAGTACAAATGCAATGTTTTTAAATGCATTTGAAATTAAGAGATCATTGACTTAAAACAATCATGTATATATATAGACAGCTATACAAAAATTTTATGGTCATTGCAAACCAAAAATCTATAATAGATATACTCACAAAGAAGTAAAAGGAATCCAAACATAACACTAAAGATAGTCATCAAATCACAAGAGAAGAAAACAAAAGAAGGAAGGGAAATAAAACCCTACAAAGACAAATCCAAAGCAATGAACAAAATAGCAATAAGAATATACATATCAATAACTACTTTAAATTTATTTATTTATTTATTTAATTTATTTTTGGCTGTGTTGGGTCTTCATTGCTGCCCGCGGGCTTTCTCTAGTTATGCGGTGAGTGGGGGCTACTCTTCATCATGGTGCACGGGGTTCTCATTGCAGTGGCTTCTCTTGTTGCCGAGCAGAGGCTCTAGGCAGGCGGGCTTCAGTAGCTGTGGCACATGGGCTCAGTAGTTGTGACTTGCAGGCTCTAGAGTGCAGGCTCAGTAGTTGTGGTGCATGGGCTTAGTTGCTCCACAGCATGTGGGATCTTCATGGACCAGGGCTCGAACCCGTGTCCCCTGCATTGGCAGGCAGATTCTTAACCACTGCACCACCAAGGAAGCCTTCAATAATTACTTTAAATGTAAATGGATTAAATGACCCAACCAAAAGATATAGAGTGGCTGAATGGATAGAAAAACAAGACCCACATATATGCTGTTTACAAGAGACCCACTTCAGATCTAGAGACAAATACAGACTGAAAGTGAGGGGATGGAAAAAGGTATTCCATACAAATGGAGATCAAAAGAAAGCTGATGTAGCAATACTTATATAAGACAAAATTGACTCTAAAATAAAGACTGTTACAAGAGACAAAGAAAGACACTTCCTAGTGATCAAAGGATCAATCCAAGAAGAAGATATAACAATTGTAAATATATAGGCAGCCTACATAGGAGCACCTAAATGTATAAGGCAAATATTAGCAGACACAAAAGGAGACATCAACAGTAACACAATAATAGTAGGGATAAATTAGGAGTTTGGGATTAACAGATAAACACTACTATATATAGAATAAACAACAAGGGCCTATGGTATAGCACAAGGAACTATATTCAATATCTTGTAATAAGCTGTAATAGAAAAGAATCTGAAAAAAAAATATATATATATATATACACACACACATATACACACACAAACACACACACACACACACACACAAAACTAAATCAGATTACTGTACACCTGAAACTAATACACTATGAATAAACTATACTTCAATAAAAAAACTTAAAAATTAAATTTAAAAAATGACTCAAAATCAAACAGTACACAAAAGTTGATTAGTAGTTGCCTAGAGTTAAAGTTAGTGGGGGGTAGGGAATAGATATTAACTGCTAATGGGCATGGAGTTTTTTGAGGGATGAGGAAATTATTCTAAATTTGATTATTGCTAAGGTTGCTGAACTTTTAACCATACTAAAAAAAGTTGAATTGTACATTAAATGGGTGAGCTGTATGATATATTAGTTATATCTCAATAAAACTGTTAAAATATCAAATAGTAAATTAAGGAGCCAACATTCAATGAGAGTGTAATATCTCAAAAATGTGTGAAACTATCTGTCTATATACAACAGGGAGAGCTTGAGTTTCCTGAAAAATACTCAATGCATAAATTTATATACAGGAAAATGATCTGCTGTATGGTGTGAAGACAAAGCAGACATCAGACCAGGAGAAACTGAGAGGACAGAAAAGATAACTTTAATCTATTCAAAAATGTTTATGGGAGTCAGTATCAAGATGGCAGAATAGGAAGATTCTGAGCTTACCTCCACTCACAGACACACCAAAACTACAACTACATTTAGAACAACTATCTCTGAGAATGACTTGAAGACAAACAGAACAGATTGTCTATAACTAAGGATATAAAGAAAAGGCCACAATAACAGATAGTAGAGATGTACTCAGAAACCATACCTCTAATATGGCGACCCACAGGAGGGCTACCACAACCATGGAGGTCCCCCCTAAGGAGGAAGGGTTCTGAGTTAACAATCAGGCTTCCCAGCCCAGGGGACCACTATCAAGAAAATGAACCCCACATTATCTGGCTTTGAAAACCAACAGGGCTTATGTCTAGGAAACCAAGACTCTGCTCTTGAAAGCCTCATACACAAACTCACTTTTACATAACATTGTTCCAGCACAGATGCAGCAGCTTGAAACGTACCTGGGTCATATGAGAAGGAGATTAATGGGCTAATATTAGGGTGGTGCCAGAGGGGTAGGGATCTGGTGGAGCTTTCTCCAGAGATGAAAGATTGGCCAGTGTCATTATCTTTTTCTTTTCTTTTTAACTTTCCTTCCACCTAGCTGGCCTGGTGCTGGAGAGTGTCATATCTATCACTCTCAATTACCCAAGCTACAACTGTGTGCCCTGCCCCACCCTACACTGATGCTCTGGCTGGGCCCTCCAAACTGGCTCCCAGCTCACCCCACCCAGTGGACTACACCAGGTGGCACCAGCACCCCTTCAAAGTGGCTTTTGCTCTGGGGGACCCAGCCACATACACCCAGAATAGTCTTAACTGGTCCTAGGCAAATGAGGAGAAAAAGAATACCTTCCAAATGAAAAAACAAGACTAAAGCCCAGAAAAAGAACTAAATAAAATAGAAATAAATACTTCACCAATACATAGTTCAAAGAAATAGTCATAAAAATGTCACCAAACTCAGGAGAAAAATGGATGAACTCAGTGAGAACTTCAACAAAGAGATAGAAAATATAAAACAGGAACCAATCAGAACTAAAGAATACAATACATGAAATGAAAAATACAATAAAGGGAAACAATAGCAGATTACAACATGCAGAATAAGGGATCAGTAATCTGGAAGACAGGTTACTGAAAAATCACCCAGTTGGAACATTAAAAAGAAAAAAGTATTTAAACAAATGAGGATAGATTAAGGGACCTGTAAGGCAACATCAAGCATACTAATATTTATATTATAGTGGTTGCAGAAGAAGAAGAGAGAAAAAGGGACAGAAGACCTATTAAAAGAAACAATGGTTGAAAACTTTCCTAACTTGGCAAAAGAAACAAACATCCAAGTCCAGAAATCACAGAGTTCCAAACAAGAAGAACCCAAGGAGACCCACACCAATACATATTATCATTAAGACATCAAAAGTTAAAAGACAAATAGAGACTCTTGAAAGCAGAAGAGAAAAACAACTACTTATGAACAAGGGAACCCCCATGAGACTTTCAATTCATTTCTCAGCTGAAACTTTACTGGCCAGAAGGACTAGAATGATATATTTAAAGGGTTGAAAGAAAAAAAAAACTACAACCAAGAAAACTCTACCTGGAAAAGTGATTATTCAGAATTGAAGGATATATAGAGTTCTCCAGACAAGCTAAAACTAAAGGAGCCATTGCCACTAACCTAGTCTTACTAGAAATGTGAAAAGGACTTATTTAAATGAAAAAGATACCATAACTAGAAACAAGAAAATTATGAAAAATATATCACTGGAAAAGACAAACATATAATAAAGGTAGTGGATCAACCACCTATAAAGCTAGCATAAAAGTTAAAAGTAGTATGAAGTAGTAAAATCATATACATCTAAAATAATAAGTTTAACAATACACAAAATAAAAAGATGTATAATATGATCAAAAACATAAAACATGGGGGGAATGGAGTAAATATGTAGTACTATTAGAATATGCTCAATCTTAAGTAACTATCAACCTAAAATAGACTGTTACATATGTAGGTTATTATATATCAATGTCACAAACCAAAAACCTACAACAAATACAAAAAGAAATAAAGAGAAAGGAAGATAAACATAAAATTAAAGAAAGCTCTATAAAATCACAAGGGAAGATAGGAAGAAATAAAAAGAGAAGAACAACAAAATTAACCAGAAAACAATTGACAAAATGGCTATAAATACATACGTGTCAATAATTACTCTAAATATAAATGGACTGAATGCTCCAATCAAAAGCCATAAGAATTAAAATAAGAAGCCCCCTATTTATATTGCCTACAAAAGATTCACTTCAGATATAAAGATACAGGGCTTCCCTGGTGGTCCAGTTGTTGAGAGTCCGCCTGCCGATGCAGGGGATACGGGTTCATGCCCCGGTCCAGGAAGATCCCACATGCCGTGGAGCAGCTAGGCCTGTGAACCATGGCTGCTGAGCCTGTGCGTCTGGAGCCTGTGCTCCGCAACGGGAGAGGCCACAACAGTGAGAGGCCCGCATACCAAAAAAAAAAAAAAAAAAAAAACATAAAATATACACATAGAGGGATGCAAAAAGATATTCCAAGAAAATAGAAATGAAAAGCAGGTGTAGCAATATTTATATCAGACAAAATAGACTTTAAAACTGCTGATACAATTAAACATCCATTTATGATAACAACTCTTAACAATGTGAGTATAGAGGAATATACCTTAACATAGTAAAGGTGATATATGACAAACCGTCAGCTAACATAATAATCAACAGTGAAAGAAACATTCAGAAAGAGAAATTAAAAAAAGCAATCCCATTTACAATTGCATCAGAAAGAATAAAATACCTAGGAATAATTTTAAGCAAGGAAATGACAGACCTATACTCTGAAAAATATAAAATACTGATTAAAGAAATTAAAGACAATACAAATTAATGTTAAGATGCTCATCGATTGCAAGAATTAATATGGTTAAACTGCCCGTACTACAAGAGGCAATCTACAGATTCAATTGTAATTCCTATCAAAATACCAATGACATTTTTCATAGAACTGGAACAAATAATCCTAAAATTTGTATCAAATCACAAAGGACTCTGAATAGCCAAAACAACCTTAAGAAAGAAAAAAAGGTGGAGTCAAGACAGTAGAATAGGAGGACATGGAATCCAACTCTCCCCACAAGTACATCAAGAATATATCTATTATACAAATAGAAAAATACTCACAGAGCACTTGCTGAACATGAGCAGAGAAACTTGGACACCTAAAAGGACAAGAAAAAATCCACACACTACCAGGTAGGATGAAAGAAAGAAAAAAAGAAAAGAGGATACACGATGGGACATGCACCCCTGTGTGGGGGGAGCTGAAGGAAAGGAGAGGTTCCCACACTCAGTGAAGCCCTGTCACCAGTGGGAAGATCACCTGGGACAGAGAGGGCGCTTCGGGGACTCAAAAGACAGCGCAGCATCCCGTCTGACAGGCAAGACAAAGTAAGACTTACATGGATGGTTCCTGCTGCAGCCCTGCATGCTCCAGCCTGAGTTGTGTGTCTGCTGGTGTGGAAGGGGGCTGTGTGCTGGGATGTGGGGTTTGGAGAGTGGACCCAGGGAGGGGACAGCTGCTGGTTATGAACAGACAGCTTGAAAGGAGAGGAGTAAGAAGATCCACAACCAGGAAAGTTTGTGGAAGAAGCCCGAGCCGCCATAGAAGCAGGTTGTCATTGTTGAAAGGTGCACAAGGGGCACGGTAGCCATTGCAGCCCTCTTCCCCATGCACTGACTCTGCCTCTGTGAGCACTAGGAGGGTTGCCCGCCTGAGAAGCCTCACCCACCCCTCTCCCCAGTGTCCTCTGGTCCTGTGGTCCTGGCAGGCTGGCTTGTCTTCCCTGCCAAAGCCTCCTCTGAACTGCTAGTCCTGGTGGGCTCATGTGCCATACCCCTCGATGCCTCTGCCCCCGCCTGCCTGGGTGGGTGCCTGTGCTCTGGGGCTGCCTCAGGAACAGACACTGGTGGGAGGAACACATGCAGAGGAGGGACTGAAAAAACTGCTGAGCTCTACGGGCTATGCAACTAAGGAAGAAAAGCTGAAATCTCTCCTACAGGAACCACAGACTCACAACCCTCTTACTGTCTTCATAAACTCAGGATCTGCAGAATGTTCAAATGGACGAGTGCTCTTGCAGCTGAGACAGGTTTAGGTTTAGCAGCTGTGGACTTTGTGGGCACCCACATGTGGGGATTGGACCCAGTCAGAATCAGAGCTACCTCCATTGCTCCCACAGCAGGTCCAGGTACAAGATTATTACAGTCCTGGGACATGAATTCAGTGGATCTGCACTGGTGGTCTGATGAAAACAATGCCTGAGAGACACCAGGGCCAAGCACTGGCATACCCATCGTTAAGGTGGGGCTGAAAGCAGTTTCAGCAACAGTGTAATTTGTGAGCCAGCACAATGGGTGAAAAGTGACACAACAGAGTACACTCACAAGTGAACAGCTCCAGAGTAGGAAAACTCAGTGGCTTCTCTCCCAGTACAAATACTCCAGTCCCACCTACCTCACACCAAGGATCACAGCTCAGAAACATATCTGAGAGCCTCTACTCCAACAAATAGGGAGACAGCCCTGCCCCTGACAGGGCAGTAACAACCAGAGAGCAAAGGGGAGACCCCACTCAATATCCAGTGCAGGCTCAGTTCACCACATCAGTCACACCTCCAATCAATAGGACAACGTCCAGCATACGCTGAGAAAAGAGGTGGCAGACATCCATACTAAAAACAGCCCTCACACCAAAAAATATTAAACATACAGAGACTACACAGGGATGTTCCCAGGTAAAAATAGCCATCCAAGATATTCTGTGGGTCAGGTATCAGGAAGAAGAACCACCAGAGCATTTAGCTTTGAAGGCCATTGGGACCTGAGTTCAGGAGCTTCACAGGGCTGAGAGAAACAGAGACCCCACTCTTGGAAGGTGCACACAAGGCCTCACATGATTTGGTACCCAGCACAAAGCACTACCTCCATAGGAACCAGGGCTAGACCTAACTAGGGGTCTGGGAGGGTCTCCTTAGGAGGTGGGGGTTAGATGTAGGTCACTGTAAGGGCAAGGACACGGGTGGCAGAAGCTTCAGAGAATATTGATAGTCATGAGCTCTCCTGGAGGTCTCTATTTCGGCACCAAGACCCAACCCCAAACAACAACCTTTTGGCTCCAGAGCTAGAACACCTCAGGCCAATCAACCAGCAAGAAAAGAACCCAGCCCCAGCCATAAGCAGACAGGCTACCTACAGTCTTACTGAGCTCAAAACTACCTCAAACCACACTCCTTTACATTGCCCTGCACATCAGAGGGACAAGACCTGGCTCCACACATCAGAGGGCAGTCACAAGTTACTCCGAACAGGAAGCCTGCACAGGGCCCTAAACCAACCTCATCCACCAGGGGGCAGACACCAGAAGCAAGAGAAACTACAATCCTGCAACCCTTGGAAAGAAGACCACAAACACAGAAAGTTAGACAAAATGATATGATAGAGAAATATGTTGCAAATGAATGAACAATCTAAAAACCCCAAAGAACAACTAAATGAAGCAGAGATAGTCAACCTACCTGAAAAAGAATTCAGTGTAATGATAGTAAAGATGATCCAAAATCTCAGAAAAAAGATGGAGGCCCATATCAAGAAGATACAAGAAATGTTTAACAAGGAGCTAGAAGATTTAAAAAACAAACAAACTGATACGAATGATATATTAACTGAAATGAAAAATACACTAGAAGGAATCAATAGCAGAATAACTGAGGCAGAGGAACAAATAAGTGAGCTGGAAGACAGGGTGGTGGAAATCACTGCCACAAAACAGAATACAGAAAAAAGAATGAAAAGAAATGAGGATAGTCTCAGAGATTTCTGGGACAACACTAAACGCACCTACATTCACATTATAGGGGTCCCCGAAGAAGAGAAAGAAGAAGGGCCTGAGAAAATATTTGAAGATATTATAACCAAAAACTTCCCTAATATGAGAAAGAAAACCTTCACTCAAGTCCAGGAAGCCCAGATAATCCCATGCAAGATGAACCCAAGGAGGAACACACTGAGACACATATTAATCAAACTGACAAAAAATAAAGGCATAGAAAAAATATTCAAAACAACAAGGGAAAAGAAACAAACCACATACAAGGGAATCCCTGTAAGGTTATCAGCTGATTTTTCAGCAGAAACTCTGCAGGCCAGAAAGGAGTGGCACAATATATTTAAAGTGATGAAAGGGAAAAATATTATATCCAAGAACACTCTACCCTGCAAGGTTCTCATTCGGATTCCACAGAGAAACAAAAGCTTTACAAAACACATGGGACCCAATTAAACTTAAAACTTTTGCACAGCAAGAGAATCCTTAAACAAAATGAAAAGATAACCCAAAGAATGGGAGAAAATATTTGCAAATGAAGCAACTCACAAGGAATTAATCTTCAAAATATACAACAATTAATGCAGCTCAATAACAAACAATCCCATCAAAAAATGGACAGAAAATCTAAATAGACATTTCTCCAAAGAAGGCATACAGAGGGACAACAAGCACATGAAAAGAAGCTGAACATAACTAATTACTAGAGAAATGCAAATCAAAACAAAATGAGGTATCACCTCACACTGGTCAGATTGGCCAACATCAAATTATCTACAAATTATCTACAAAAAATAAATGCTGAAGAGCATGTAGAGAAAAGGTAACCCTTCTACACTGTTACGGGGAATGTAAATTGATACAGCCTATGGAGAACAGTATGGAGGTTCCTTAAAAAATAATTTTATTTATTTATTTTTTAGCAACATGGATGGACCTAGAGATTGTTATACTGAGTGAAGTAAGTCAGACAGAGAAGGACAAATATCATATGATGTCACTTATATGTGGAATCTATAAAAATGGTACAAATGAACTTATTTACAAAACAGAAATAGAGTTAAAGATATGGTACAAATAAACTTACTTACAAAACAGAAATAGAGTTACAGATGTAGAAAATAATCTAATGGTTACCAGGGGTGAAAGCAGGGGAGGGATAAATTGGGAAATTAGGGTTGACATATACATAATACTATATATAAACTAGATAACTAATAAGGACATACTGTATAGCACAGGGAACTCTACTCAATACTCTGTAATGACCTGTATTGGTAAAAAATCTAAAAAAGAGTGGATATATGTATATGTATAACTGTGTTGGACAGCAGAAAGTAACACAACATTGTAAATCAACTATACACCAATAAAAATAAAAAAATAAAAACTATGAACAAATGAAAAAGATTTATTATGGAAAAAAGACAGAAGACAAACTGTCACACAGTTTTACACTTGCTAACTAGATATGAAATACATTACTAATACAACAAATAAATACTGCAATGCTATAATATGTACTGCAATACTACAATAAATAAATACTACAGCTTGGTAAAAAAAAGAGAAAAGAAAAACAAAGTTGGAGGTATTACTCTTTTTGATTTCAAACTATAATAAAAAGGTATAGTAATCAAAACTGTATGGTCCTGGTGCAAAAACAGATACATATATATCAATGGAACTGAATACAGATTCCAGAAATAAACCCATGTTTGTATATGACCAATTTGCTACTAAGGAGCCAATAATATACAGTGGGTAAAGGACAGTCTATTCAATAAATGGTTTTGGGAAAACTGGACAGCCACATGCAAAAGAGTGAAACTGGATCACTTTCTTACACCATATACAAAAATAAACTCAAAATTGATTAAAGACTTAAATGTAAGATCAGAAACCATAAAACTCCTAGAAAAAATTATATGTAGTATGCTCTTTGACATAGGTCTTAGCAATTTATTTTTACTTTTTTTTAATTGAAGTATAGCTGACTTACAACATTGTATTAGTTTCAAGTGTACAGCAAAGTGATTCAGTTATATATACATATATATTCTTTAACAGATTCTTTTCCATTATAGGTTATTACAAGATATTGAATATAGTTCCCTGTGCCTTACAGTAGGTTTTTGTTGTTTATCTATTCTAAGTATAATAGTGTGTGTTTGTTAATCTCAAAGTCCTAACTTATCCTTCCCCAACTTTCCCCTTTGGTAACCATGTTTGTTTTCTATTTTTCTGAGTTTAATTCTGTTTTGTAAATCAGTTTGTTTGTATCATCCTTTTAGATTCCACATATAAGGGATATCATATGATATATGTCTTTCTTTGACTTACTTTGTTTAGTATGATAATCTCTAGGTCTATCCATGTTACTACAAATGACGTTATTTCATTCTTTTTATGACTAATATTCCATTGTGTATATACATATATAGATACACATGTGTCTATATATATACAATATCTTTTTATCCATTCATCAATGAATATTTGGGTTGCTTCCATGTCTTGACTCTTGTAAATAGGCTGCTATGAACATTGGGGTGCATGTATTTTTTCAAATTGGAGTTTTTGCCTTTTCTGGTTATATGTCCAAGAGTGGAATTGTTAGATCAGATGTTAACTCTATTTTTCATGTTTTAAGAAACCTCCATACTATTCTCCGTAGTGGCTGCACTAATTTATATTCTGTGTAGGAGGGTTATGTAGGAGGGTTCCCTTTTCTCCAAACTCTCCAACATTTATTATTTTTAGTCTTTTTTGATGATGGCCATTCTTACTGATGTGAGGTGATACCTCACTGTAGTTTTGACTTGTGTTTATTTAATAATTAGCGATGTTGAGCACCTTTTCATGTTTCTGCTGGCCATCTGTGTGTCTTCTTTGGAGAAGTGTTTATTTAGATCTTCCCATTTTTTTGTTTGGGTTGGTTGTTCACAACATCTGCAAATATTTTCTCCCATTCCATAGGCTGTCTTTTCATCTTGTTTATGGTTTCTTTTACTGTGCAAAAGCTTTTATGTATAATTAGGTTCCATTCATTTATTTTTGCTTTTATTTTCAATACTCTAGGAGGTGGATCAAAAAAGATCTTGCTGTGATTTATGTCAGAGAGTGTTCTGCCTATGTTTTCCTCTTAAGAGTTCTATAGTATCTGGCCTTACATTTAGGTTTCTATCCATTTTGAGTTTATTTTTGTGTATAGTGTTATGGTGTGTTCTAATTTCATTCTTTTACATGTAGATCTCCAGTTTTCCAAGCACAACTTATGGAAGCGACTACCTTTTTTCCACTATATATTCTTGCCTCCTTTGTCATAGATTAGTTGACCATAAGTGTATGGGTCCATCTCTGGACTTTCTCTCCTGTTCCATTGATCTATATGTCTGTTTTTCTGCCAAGACCATACTGTTTTGATTAATGTGGCTTTATAGTATAGTCTGAAGTCAGGGAGAGTGATTCCTCCAGCTCTGTTTTCTTTCTCAAGATTTTTTTTTCTATCTGGTGCCTTTTGTGTTTCCATATAAATTTTGAAATTATTTGTTCTAGTTCTGTGGAAAAATTCCATTGGCAATATGATAGGGATTCCATTGAATATGTAGATTGCCTTGGGTAGTATGGTCATTGTAACAATATTGATTCTTCCAATCCAAGAACATGGTATATCTTTCCACCTGTTTGTGTCATCTTCAGTTTCTTTCATCAGCATCTCATAGTTTTTGGTAGTTCTGGTCTTTTAGTCTCTTTTGGCCCAAAAGTTTTTGGTCTTTTGTCTCCTTAGATAGTTTATTCCTCTGTATTTTATTCTTTGATATGATTTCATGAAGTTAAAAACTGAAGAGAGTTTTCATTTGCTATTTATAAATATTAAAAAGTTCTTTTCTTTCATATATTATACTCATTTAACAAGAACCTACAATTATGTTATTTCATCGTATGTAATATTAATGGTGTCTTAGTACCATAGCAATTTAACCAGCTTCCTACTTGCAAAATTAAAGTACACATGAGTGAGAAGTGGCTAAAGATTGCCTTATGATTAATAGTAACAGACTAATGTAGACCTTAAATGAAAATTTCTTTACCAAAAAACTTTTTAAAGAAAGATTAAATACTAAGAAGTTTAATAATCTGTTTGCTTCTTCTCATTTCTATGGGTAAGTAATTTCAACAACATTCTTATCTAGGTGTAAACTTTAAACTTGAACACAATTTTCTTTTACTTTCATACTTCTGTGCCTTCGGCCATGTCTTCTCTTTTAACTTAATGGGTAGAAGTATATTATGGTGAACCTGTTCATTTTAGGTACATGGATTACACATGTCTATCAAAGTAAAGAAGTTTTGTCAAAATAATTTAGGCCTACAATTTACCTCCTGCTAAAGCTACCTTTTTTTTTTCTTTTGTGATACGCAGGCCTCTCACTGTTGTGGCCTCTCCCGTTGTGGAGCACAGGCTCCGGACGCACAGGTTCAGCGGCCATGGCTCACGGGACCAGCCGCTCCGTGGCATGTGGGATCTTCCTGGACTGGGGCATGAACCCACGTCTCCTGCATCAGCAGGCAGACTCTCAACCACTGCACCACCAGGGAAGCCCTAAAGCTACCTTTTTGATGCTGCCATTTAAAATTGATGCTGCTTCATTTGGGGATTAAGGAGGAGTTGATTTTGTCAACTCTGGAAGTTCCAAGTTAACTGGACTCTCAGGTGATTTATATTGGTGAACACAGGCAGTGAGTACAATCCTTATTAAAGGTATCTTTCCTTCCTTCCTGTTTTCAGACCAGCTAGTGCTAACATGAACCCATTTATGCCTTGGAGGACTTGGAAAAAAGCTGCCAATAAACTGTAATAGTCTGAATATTTTCTGTAATTTTTCCTCGTGCTACAGCTTTAGGTAGTGGTTGTACTCTTTCTACCAAGGTACAGCTGGTAAAAGTTTAATCAAATATTTTCCCACTTTATATCAAGAGCTGCCATGTTATAACATAAGTTGCCAGCTTTCAAGTTTGAGATAGGTGAGTTTTTAATTGCCAGCTCCCCAATCACCTCAATAAGACAATGAAATATTATTATTATTATTATTTTACATTCTGTCATTTATAGTACTTAAAACTGATTGAGATTTAGGTAGAGAAGATCAAAAGTATATTTTTAACATGTTTATTCTGAGATACATATGTGACTTCTAATTTGCAACATTATAAAGGCAATTGGATATATGAGCCTAAAATACAGAAGAAAGACATGAACCAAGATAAAAATTTAGTGTGTCATCAACATTTAGAAATACAGAGCTTAATGCCAAGAGACTAATAAACTAAATTTTCTATTTAATAATCATTGGATTATAGAACATAATCAAAATTATGTGGCATTTTAGAAGATACTCTACCAAAACACAAGAATCCCAGAAAGTTGAAAAGATGGGAAAAGTATGCCTAATGGTATTGTGAAAGCTTTAGGCACATATCTCTCAATAATTATAGAATAAAGAACAACAAAAATATTACAACATATTTTTCAGGAATTCATGTTTCTATTCAATCTTAGAAAAGTCTTCAAAATATGTTAAAATCACATTATCATACAGACTTTTTGATCATATGTAAATAAATTAGAAAAAATAACTAAAAAATAATTCAGGTTTCTTAAGATTATTTTTTAGGCAAAAAAACAACCATCTGAAACACACTCATAGAAGGAATCCTGGGACATTAATTCACCATTCCATAAATATCATATAAAACATCCTCTACATATGAAAAAAAAACCAAAAAAACTTCTTGTTAATTATATCACATACAAATTGTAGCCAGAAATTATTAGTCATAGTTTTCTTATTAAAACATTGTAAATGTATTAATTTCCAAAATGCCCCATTTTTTGTCCTTTTTTAAAATGCTCTCTGCTTTTATTACATTTAAGTGGCATGTGTAAGAAGTCAATATAGGAAAGGAGGACTTTTATCAAGTGAACTTTATCACATAAAAAAAAATCACACTCATTTCTTCAAGTAGTGGAATGAAATTAAATTCATTTTTTTTTTGGCTTGAAGGAGTGATAGTGTAATTCAGAAAAATAAGTATAAGCACACTTACAAAAATAAGTTCAAGTATTATTCCCCCCACAAGTCAGAATCACTGCTTTCTAACTATTGAAATAAACTATGTATAAGTATTGTACTAGATTTGCAGTAACTTTTGTTATCCTCTGAGAAAAACAGCAGCTTAGCTTAATTATTTGAAAATTTAATTATATTATTCTTATTATTTCTTTACTATTTCTTACTCAATACTTTCTAAGAAAACAAATTGATAGCAAATATTCACCAAGTATAAAAAAATTTCTTTAGGTCTTCACATGTAAATTGCTTTTTGAAAGTGGAATAAAAGATATCAACC
This sequence comes from Lagenorhynchus albirostris, assembly GCF_949774975.1. NCBI lineage: Eukaryota > Metazoa > Chordata > Mammalia > Artiodactyla > Delphinidae > Lagenorhynchus > Lagenorhynchus albirostris. Next base: position 44,317,523 of record NC_083112.1, on the reverse strand, counting down.
CTTAATCAGTTTGAATTTTATCAAGAGACAAAAATTTAAAATACATATAGCCATTGTAAAATGGGTGCCAAATGAGTTAACGCAGTAACTGTTAATTGGAATTTAGCGTAAAAGTTTGTATAGAAAAGCTAAGCCTAGATAAGTGGATAATGTATGATCAGTTTTATATATTTTAACATCCTCATGTAGTCATTGGCAAATAATACAGAGTTGAGACAGATTTAAGTGAAGGGCATAAAATATTTAAAGTGGAAGGAAGAGTGTGGATGCAAGGCAAAATCAGGAAATAATAGACCACCTGATGAAATAAATTGCCTTTTAAACTCCATGTATGCAGTGTCCTATTCTCAAAAAGTAGCCTTGAAAAGTTGGAGAGAAATGAGGCTGAGATAGGCATCAATATGTCTATCAATATGTCTATAAGGCTATGATATGCAGAATAAATGGGTGATAACAAAGACTTAAAAGACAAGAAATCTAATAAAATGTACAGGTAGCTTTGCCATGTAAGAGTCTAAAATAGAATTATCTGAGGGAAAGGAAAGCAAAATGATGTCTTAGATATATCAGCTAGGTAAAAGAATAGACATGGCCAATTTGCTATACATGGATATCTATCTAATTGTGTGGATGAGAAGCAAAAGACAGTTTTAGTGGTCAAAATTGTTGCCCTGAGAGTCAGACTCCAAAGTTAAATCTTATTTCCACATTATTATTTTGGGCAAGTGACCTAACGTATTTATATCTTAATTTACTTATCTGTAAAATGAGTATAATAGCCACATCTCTTGATAGGATTCTTGTATGATAAACAAGATAATATTTTAAAGCATTAAGAAAGTTCATGGTTCATGATAACAACTCAGAGTATTAGTAATTATTATTGGTAACATTATTTAAAACTTTATGACAGTAGTATATATTATATTCATCACATCATATTAATTCATGGGATATGGATGTGAATTAATTCCCTTTCTTTCTGTGTTTCACTTTCACTTATCCAAATATGCCTCACTTCTACTAGTTGCACTTTTGCATTTAATATCTAATGATATTTCTAATGTTCTTAAAACATTAATATGATGCTATCTTTTCACAAATATTTTAAAAATTGCTTTAAAATCATACAAATGATGCTTATACATCTTAAATTTTGTACTGGCAAATTATACAAAATTTAACAAGGATAGAAAATGAATAAGAAATTAATACAGAAAGTAATGAATAAGAAATTAATACAGAAAGTAACACATTTAATACCAACCTCTTATAAAACAGAAATGTATAAATTAATTGTTATGCTTTACCTATTTCATTCATATAAGTAATGGTGAGTGACCAAGAAAGATTGTTACAAAAAATAATACTTAAATATAGCAAAACTCATAAGAGGTATACTTCAGGGGTGTAAATATGGAACTTGTTAGCTTTATTTTTCAGGAAAAATGGTATCCTTCAAAGCTACTCTTCTGCAGTATTCCTAAGTACAATCAAAGTGGACTCCCAGAATTTCATGGTGCATTGTATATTTCCTAGCTTTTGTGAAGTAGAATGACAGTCAGTTCTATACCATCAACTCTTAACTAAGATCTTAAATCAGGTCTAACAATTGTAATGCTGAAAGTAAGGTCATAGGAAAACAATTTTTCATGGGAAATGGCTAGCAATTAAGAACATTCTAAAACTGAAGACTCAGAACACATTAGCTTCTATAGATAGAAAGAGCAAAACAAACAATATTTACCTATGTGTTTAAGGAGAAAAGAATCACTTTCTTTTAGAACGGATTATTTATCAGTCTCACTGCTCCGGTGATGTATTGAATGCTTGACATTGTTATAGAAAATCAATTGGATTCAATCTGAGAAAGTTGTGTTATATGCATTCATACCTGACAGTCACATAAATCAGTAATTTTTGAGAAAAAGTCGACCCAAAATAAAAATGAAATTCATTTGTTTACTTCTTAAGCCAGATGTGATTGCTACTTTATTTTCCTTTAAAAGGCATTATAATACAAATTGACTTTGAACTGCCCAGTAAAGTTGAGCAGTGCAGAATATGTCTATAAAAATCTGATTAGAAAACATATTTTCAAAGCATTTGCATCTTGTTCATAGAACAAAAAAGGTGAAAAGCTTTTTTTTCTTTTCTAGGAAAAAAATAACCATTTAAAAATGCAAAGCCAAGAATTTAATGAAAACTTATAAAAGCATCAACTGATAATACATAACTAAAATAAACAATTACTCATGACACTCTCATCCAGCATTATAATCGAAAATGTTGAGTTGGATTGGATGTTGATTAGTGCCAAAATGGATTTAGAAATTCAAAATCAAACTTCCATCATGACATTTTCCTTGAAGTTTTACATATGCAGATACTTAGAAGTTATGGTGAATCATATCTGACCATTATATATTTAGTCAATGCAAGCATGATTTCGGAGAATCCCTCCCTGCTTACAGCCTGAGATCCAAAGAGTAACTTTATCAGAATAATCAGGGGTCAAGATATTTTTGCTTTGTTTTGTCTTCAGTGCAAATCTGAGACCCTACCTCAGATCTAAATAGGATCGTCTGGAGGTACAACACAAATATACAAATTGTTAACAAGCTTGCAGGTGGTTTTCATGTTCACCAAAGTTTGAAAACCACAATACTATATATTTAAATGAACTGCTCTTCTTGCCCCTTAATCTCTTTGCACCTTACCGATCCTTCAAGAGAAATTTCAACTTCCAGTATCCTCATAGAATTGTCTCTGACAATCTCAGACAACAGTGCCCTCTTTCCTGAACTGTGGTAATTTCTAATTTTAATCTATATATTCTGCATGGTTCAAACAAGTTATATTAACTTGAACTGTAGTTCAAGTTTTAGTAGGTTTATAATGAGCATTTTTAAGGGTACAATTTAATAAATTTTATAATATGCATACACTCAAGAAAGCTTCTTCACAATCAGCATAGTGAACATATGCTCACACCCAAACTTTTCCTCCCACCTTTCCCATATACAGGTAATCAGAAATCTTTTTTAATTAGCTGAAGAGGCTGATTTGTAACTTTCTTATATTTTGATTTTAGCTCAGTCTTTACAGCTCTTAGTATATATGACTGAATGCTCATTAAGAAAAACTAGTGTTTAATTTTGTTCTGTTTATTCCCAGAGACTTTAACTGTGCCTAATACATATTAAGTTCTTGATAAGTTTTTTGTTTTTAACTTTTTGTTTTATATTAGGGTATAGCTGATTAACAATGATATGATAGTTTCAGGTGCACAACAAAGTTACTAAGCCATACATATACATGTATTCATTCTACCCCAAACTCCCCTCCCATCCAGGGTGCCACATAACATTGAGCAGAGTTCCCTGTGCTATACAGTAGGTCCTTACTGGTTATCTGTCTTAAATATAGCAGTGTGTACATATCAATCCCAAACTCCCTAACTATCCCTTCCCCCTACCCTTCACCCCTGGTAACCATAAGTTCATTCTCTAGGTCTATGAGTCTGTTTCTGTTTTGTAAATAAGTTCATTGTTATCATTTCTTTTAGGATTCTTTATATAAGGACTATCATATGATATTTCTCTTTCTACATCTGACTTACTTCACTCAATATGGCAATCTCTAAGTCCATCCACGTTACTGCAAATGGCATTATTTCATTCTTTTTAATGGCTGAGGAACATTCCATTGTGTATATATATATATATATATATATATATATATATATATATATATATATATATATATATACCACATCTTCTTTATCCATTCTGGAACAAATTAGTGAGCAGCTAGTTATGAAAATCTATTATACAGGAAAATAAGTGGTAAGACATTTACACTTAATAGCATAAGAGCATAGATTGTGGTTATTTGATTAGTGTTAGACAACACTACAAACAAGATAAGGGCTGGTCAGTAACTATTTTGATTATAAATAATAAATAGGTAATTATAATGAGCACTGTTAAGCATTATAATGAGAAAAAATAGTGATACTTTATGGTTTATGAAAAGGGTACTTAGTAGAAGCCTGAACTTATGAGATAATTATATAAGGTCACTGGAATTAGCCTAAGTGCTTTCCTACAGCACAAGCCTTGCTCCAATTTTATAAGAAAGTGCCAAGTAAACAAAAACCAAATTAATTTAAAAATAGGTAATGTGAGAATTGAAGAAGTCAAAACTTAAGTATCAACTCCTATCATATATTTTAATGTAAATATAGAGGTATTACATTATTGAAAATATTGACAAATTAGCAATTAAATTATTTAAAGATAATGCAGGTTTTATGTAATCAATTTGCACAAAGCATTAGATGTTATCTTGGTCAACTGTCATTCAAGGGTTTATGCCACTCTCTAATTTCATAAATAAAAAATTGGCAAGTAAGCAAAAAATACATTAAAAAGATAAAGTTATAGCACCACACCATATATTTTCAAAATTGTAATAATAGAAATATTATGTTTTAGAGAATATTGATAATTCAATTATTTAGATATAAGTTCTACTATTTAAAATTAATCTTCTTTCAAGAAAATATTTAAATACACTTCTAAGATAAACTTTGAGAAGCTATAGTCCATGTTATATAAAAGCATTACAGTTAAAATATAACTTCTGGGGCTTCCCTGGTGGCGCAGTGGTTGAGAGTCCGCCTACCGATGCAGGGGACACGGGTTCGTGCCCCGGTCCGGGAGGATCCCACATGCCACGGAGCGGCTGGGCCCGTGAGCCATGGCTGCTGAGCCTGTGCATCTGGAGCCTGTGCTCCGCAACGGGAGAGGCCACAACAGTGAGAGGCCCACGTACAGCCAAATATATATATATGTATATAACTTCTGTTTTTAGCAGCATTTTATTTTGTTTAACCTAAAATAAAGTTAAAATATTAATTAAAACACAATACTGTAAAATAGACTTATTTTAATTTCATTTGTGACCTTTAATTAGCATGGTGTATTGGGTTAAGATCTAGAGTTCCAGAGACAAAATGCTTTGGTTCAGATCTGAGCTAAGTCACTTTCTGGCTGTGTGGCCCTATGCAAGTTCCTTAGCCTCTCTGTGCTTTATGATTATCATATGTAAAATTGTTTAAGAAGTAGTACTTTCCTTAAAACTGTTGAGAGTACTAAAAGGCAATGAATGTAAAGAAGTTAGTCTAATACAATAAAATGGAATTAATTGTGTTTCTTACTATTAAGCACAAAAAATAAATGGGCTAACATTTAACTGTATACAAAACCAAACGGTGGTTGCAAGTAGCATTTTTTAAAATTTGTCTAGATAATGTAATTTAGTGAAAATTGGAATGAATTATTATCAAGGAAACTTGGGACCAATAGCTGTGAACTTGCTATTATATCACCTATTTTGAGGTAAAATAACCAGATAAAGGAGAAAGTTTCATTTTTAATGAACGACTATGTCTTCAAGATTTACCCTCTCAAACACCTTTTATTTATTTTCTGTTTAACAGCACATTTTATATGTTTTTAATACAATTTCTAGGAACATTGTAGTAAATATTATTTGATTGAGATTTAAACTTTTCCTGAAGTCATTTATTATTGTTATTATTAATTATCACTAATTGAATGCTTACCACTTTTCTAAGTGCTTTATATATGCTATTTCATTGAATAAGCAATTTTAAAATGTGGGAATTATCTTCATCTTAGAGATCAGAATATTGAGCCTCTGAAATCATAATAAATATGTTAAAGGCCACACAGCATAGTAGGTGAGCCAGGTTTGGAGTCAGGGCTTTTTGTCTTCAATGCCCTCTTCACGTGTACACACCAGACACATTCAATGATGGGACAAAGAAGGATGCAGTCTGCATTTAGTCATTAGCTGTAAATTTAATCCAACATTCTTGACAATTAATTTTTAGACATATATATGAAGGCTAGTTTGAATGGATATATCCAAATAATAAATATATATTAACATGTGAGCAAATTATTTTTTTCTCCTTCTGTAAAGTCAGAGACTATGTGTCAAATATTGAAAACAGTTTTGATGTGGAAATTTCTAGCCCTATAAGAAAAAAATTAAAACATTTTCTTTGGCTTTTTTTCTGATATTCCAGGAAATAGACAGAAACTTTTTTTTCTCTTCCAAGTGTTGTTCCCTATAATTTTTTCTATATTTTAATATAAAAATATTAAATATAGAGATGATAGCAGCTTCTCCATCAAAAATAGCTTCAATGAGAGTGATGATAACAATAAAGTTATAAAAATCAGAAAGGGAAACAAAAACACTTCTATTTCTATAGTCCTGCTGAGACCCCAAAATGGATTTCAGATAAGGCCAAAATGATGTCAGGTTAAGAAGGAAATATTTACTGACTTTGGTAAACTTTTAACCTATAGAATAACTCCCCATATCCCTTTTGTGTTGCAGAATAAAATCCAAATATAATAGTTCTGGAACATATTATTAAGTAATTGATTTTCAATTAAAGATTATTTTAGTATATTAGAAACTAATAAAAAATACACTTTAATGGTACAAACCAGAAAATAGTTCAGCATTACTAAAAAGCCTGTGGAAAATCAATGTACTTATATCTTTCTTTTTCTCTCAATGCAGAGCAGAACACTTGTGAATCCCCATGGAAGCAAGGTCAACTGCAAAATGTACAAAGACCCTTTTCTTTCCTTTGGGCATAACAAAATGCAATTTTACCTTTTTAATGTTAGTCTGAGAATGCCATGACCCTTAGGAAATTGTGCCTGCAAAGCATCAGTTCACCAATCATTAGCCTCTGACTGTCAGCCACAGATATTCACAGACCTGCAGTTTTATGTGGCATAAAGGTTAATACTGAATCCTTAGGTAAAATTTGAAAATTTTCTTGATCTTCAAAAGCCATGGGGAAACTAATAAAGTTCCAATATGGAATTCTGACTTAATTCAACCTTGTGATAAGTAGACTGACAGTTAAAATATCTACTGACTAAAAACTAATGAGCATATCATATATATGATATTGTGGGACAAATGCATGGCAGGCAATAATTATAAAATATGATATTTTAAAGAAACATTCACATACATTCTTTTCTGCTCTCTTTTCTCTCAATGTTTGTCTTAATAAATCTGCTGGAATAATAACAAAATCATAAAAGTCTTAGGGACATGTAAAAATGTATATTTCCAACAGTTTATTCAGTGAGATTATATAAATTAAATATTTTCCAATTCAACTCATGAGTTTAAGAAACTATTTTGCTTGAGTCTATATGTTTTACTGTATTTAAAAGGTGGAGGAAGAAATAAAAAGCAAAATCACCAAAGCATGAGCAATTAAACAGTATTTCCCTCTATAACTATTTAGGTCTTATATTTGCATTGATATGTTACATCTCTTTTTTAAAATAAAAATGGTGAATAATAGTGATGTCTAAATGATAAAATATTTAGTCATTCAATAGTTTCCTTAATTCTCTTGACAAAGCAAGTAAATTTTGACACTCAATTTTTTTAGTGCCACTCAGTATTAGCCAGCAAATGATTAAAATTTGAATGACATTTTCTTTTTCTTTTTTGGTATAGTTCTTTTCTAAAATGTGATCAACAATTTTATTTTGGAATTTTAAATAATGTTCATATTTATTTTTAATTCATAACTTAAATATGCATACAATTTTGCTGATATTGAAACAAAATGGCAAGATGAATATCTAACAAAATTGAAGAATATAACTTTTATTGTAAGTTATACAGCATATTAATAATTTTGCACAGTTTTGAGATGGCTTCCAGTTTCTGGTTACACATGAAGGAGCTTGGAAGTTGCCAATCCTTTGAACAACAAGTATGGAGTTGAATAGATTGAAAGATCAACAGCTCTTCTTGGATCCATAAGAGAGATGAGGACACTGCCCACAAGACTGGGGAGTCAAACACGCAAATACAGGGAGTCATTGCTTATTGGAAAAGAAATTCATGAAGAGAATCCATTACAGGAACCAGTACCAGGGGAGGAAAACCTGAACTGTAATTGATAAGTTGCTGGAGGCTCAGTGTGTACAAGTGTGGGAGTTAAAAACTCCAGGGGGACACAGTCTTAGGCAACCCTTCACACTTTTGTGAGTTTTACCTCCTGGAGCTCAACCAGTAGATATTGAAGAAAAATCTCCTTTTGCTTCCAGTAGGGGAAGAAGAAAAGGAACCACCTTAAAAAACATGAAAGTACTATGTTCTTTGAACAATGCCTGCCCTCAGGAGAAACTAGTTAATAAGAGTCTAACCTGTTGGGCATTACTAGAGCTTAACTAATCTTGAGGAAGAAAAATTCCCAACTCCAGTCAGCTATAACCTTCCACATGAGAGAAGGGTAATACCCAACTCTAATCCACTTTCTTCATCCTGTTCCATCTAAAAGGGGGAGGAAAAAACTGAGAAACACTTGTGAAGTTCACAGTCCAGAGGCATAGGCTTATTGAAGATTTTGACCTAATCATAGTACTATAGGATGTTTCCCCTCCCCCTAAAACTCATCAACACATTACTAAAGGCCTATTCATAGCAGTTCCTTTGACCTAGTACATCATGTCTGACTCTCAAAAAAAATTACAAGGCATACTTAAAGGCAAAAAACAATTTGAAGAGACAGAGCAAGCATTAGAACCAGACATGAATATTGTAATTATAAGACAGGGAATTTAAAAGATATCTGATTGATATGCTATAATGGATAAAGTAGACAGTATTTAATAAGAGATAGGCAATATAAGCAGAGAGGTGGAAATCCTAAGAAAGAACCAAAAAGAATACTATAGATCAAAAACACTATAATGGAAATGAATAATGTTTTTGATTGCCTCATTAATAAAATGGACATGGCTGAAGAAAAAAAAATCACTGAGCTTGAGTGTATCACAATAAAAACAACCCAAACTGAAAGGCAAAGAGAACAAAAACTGGGGGAAAAAAACATAATATCCAAGGACTCTGGCACAAGTACAAAATATGTAATATATTCATAATGGGAATACCAGAGGGAGAAAGAAGAGATAAAGAACAGAAGAAATATTTAAAACATTAATGACAGAAAATTTCTCCCAATTAATGTCAGACACCAAACTACAGATCCAGGAGGCTCAGAGAACATCATGCAGGATAAGTGCAAACAAAAATAGAAATAAAAACAAAAAGAACAAATAAAAACTGACAAACTACAGAGAATCAAAGATAAAGAAAAAAATCCTGAAGGAAGTCCAAAGAAAAGGAAATCACTTCACCTGTAAAAGGAATAAAGATAAGAAATACATTTGAATTCTCAGAAACTATGCAAACAAGGAGAGAGTTGGGTAAAATGTTTAAAGTGTTAAGATAAAAAAAACTACCAACCTAAAATTCTACACCCTGTGAATTTGTCCCTCAAAAGTGAAGTAAAAATAAAGATGTTCTCAGAGAAACAAAAATTGAGGGAATGTGTTGCCAGTAGACCTGCCTTGCAAGGAGTGTTAAAAGAAGTTCTTTAGAGAGAAGGAAAATAATGTAAGTCAGAAACTTAGATCTACATAAAGAAAAGAGCATAAAAGAAGGAATAAGTTAAGGGAAATTTTTTAAAATTTTATTTTTCTTATTCCTAATTGATCTAACAGATAATATTTTGTTAAAAATAATATCCACAATGTATTCACAAGTGACATTAGCAAGATGGCAGAATAATAGGCTCCCGACTATCTCTCTTCCCACAGACCCACCAAATATACAACTACAAATGGACCAATTCCCCCTAAGAGAAAACCAGAAATGAGTGATTCCTACACATCAGGCAACTGAGGAAACAACTACAGTGAAATGACACACACACCACAAACAACACTCCTGGCACAGTTCCTAGCAATTGGGAAGAAACCCCCAACTCTCAGTTTCTCCTTGAGAAGTGAAGGGTTTGGACCACACATCTAGCACCACAACTTTCATGGCTACAATCAGAGGGACTGGCTCCCAAATCACCTAACTTGGAGAAACAAGGGAGCATGGCATTTGCAGTTCCCAGGACCACATTAAACAAAATGGTGGCTTTTAAACTGAGCAGCAGGCACTTCCCATGGCTATCCCCCAACCTCAGCACAGAAGAAGTAGGAAAAAACATCAAGCATGCACTGGGAACTGACCAGGATCCTCCAGGGTGCCTGAAAGAACATGTGGACACTTCCTCTGTCTTCTTCCCTGGCTTGTTCCAACACTAAAACCAAGTCTCCAGCTTCTCCCTGGAAGAAGCTTGTCCACATATCTAGTGCCCCAACTTTTACAGCTGTCCCCCAAGGGCTAGGGTCCCAAATTACCTAACACTGAGAGCCTACGGGACTTTGCATCTGTGGATCCCCCAGGACCACATTAAGCAAAGAAGCAGTTTTTAAACAAGTCTCATAGTTATCCCTCAGGTTCAGTGCAGAGAGATTAGGCAAGAACACAAAGCTCCCAGTTTCTTCTTGGAAGGGGTCTGTCTGCATATTTTCTCAGCTGCTGCCCAAGGGCCAGGCTTCTAATCAACCTGCATCTGGGAGCTGACAGAGCACATAATTAGTAGTCCTCCAGGAGCTTGAAGAGATGTGTAGGATCTTCCTGAGCCTTCTCTCTCTTGATTCACCCCAGCAATAAAATCAAATCTCTGGCTTCTCCCAGAAAGGAGTTTATTGACACATCTAGCCCCTTGATTTCCACAGCTGCCACATGAGGGATTGGCTCCTGAATCACCTAGCTCTTGTTGATGATGGGGATTGAAATTTGAGAGTCTCCTGAGACCACAGAGAACAAAGGCGCCATTCTACGGGTACATACACCACTGTCAGCAGCTATTCCCCAGTCCCAGCACAGAACGAGTAGGCAAAAACACCCAGGTCGCAGTTTCTCCCCACAGTGGCTGGACTGCAATATTTAATGTCTCAACTTTCCCAGCTACTGCCCTAAACTTAGGCTTCCAATTAACTTGCATGTAAGAGATGCAGGGCAGGGATTTAGTAGCCCTCTGGAAGCCAGAACAAGTGTGTGGGCATTTCCTACACCTCTGGGGCACTGATGGGACTTGGCACACCCTAAGCACCTGGGAGCCAATTGCAGCAATGCAACTTGAGTAACATTACCTATTTTCCAAAATCCTCTCTAGAGATTTTTTATTTTTTTAAGACACTGGACTATATATACATAGAATCCATTGTTTTTACATTTTTAAATTATTGAGATATAATTGACGTACAACATTACATTAGTTTCAAGTGTACAACATAATAATTCCATATATGTATACATTGTGAAATGATTACAATATGTCTAGTTAGTATCCATCACCACTCATATTAAAATTTTTTTCTTGCGATGAAAACTTTTAAAATCTATTTTCTTAGCAAATTTAAAATAATCTCACTTATATGTTGAATCTAAAAAAGAATTATTGTCATATTTATCTGATGAATTTACTGTGGACGTCAGTGATGATCCAAGACATACACTTGGAAAGACAGAGGAAAGCATATAAGGGTAAATATTCTAAATTAGCCATCAGTGGTAGTAAGAGAATATTGTTTTACTCCTGGTAACATTCCATATCTTCACCACCACCAGAGATAACATGGATTTTTAGAGTGTGAACATTTAAAGGAAAATTTGTAAAATATTGTTATCAAAGAAGAAGTTTCAAAATATATTTCTTGAAAAGAAAGTTGAGATATTCCATCACTTTCCTTGTGATGTATCACTGGCTTTATAGTCATATTAAGTGCTGTTGCCAGCCCATTAGCCTTTGATTTTTAAGTCAAGTCACTACAGGGATAGCAAGAACCAAAATGTATTCCTGCTCAGGGTATCAAACTATTAATATATCCTGTTCCTCACCTAAACCTCTCCTCATCCACATTAATCAATTTCCTGAATTAGAATCCAGTGAGTCATCTTGGCTTCTTTCTTGTCACAGTGTGGCTGAATCTCTTATGAAGGTCTTTGAGGTTTTACTTGTTTGCTCCTGACTTTTTTCAGTGTTTACCCATTCCCAACTGATGCAATGATAATTTCACACCCTTGTGGTTTCTCGCCCAACGGTCATAACTGTTTAGCTAATTTCTCTGGCTCTAGTCTCTCCAAGGTAAATCCTTTCCTTAAACTGATCACAGAGTTCTCTTTCTATGACATTAACTTAATCGTCTGTAATTTATTGTTGATTTTTAAAAATTACTTATGGTTGACATTGTATTCTGAAGGGATACACTTTAAAATAGTATATGTTTCTGGAGATAATTTGAGTAGAGTTTCTGGAAAATATCCCATGATTATACCCTATTTTTAGCATCACCAACTCAGTTTTAGCCATGATGAAAAGAACAAATCTCTATGTATTAATTTATGGAAATCATGAGAGAGACTAGAACTGGAGATGGAGATGTTATATTACTTAGCTTACACAGGTTATATAAACCATAGTTGTGGATGAAGTCACACATTAAATGTGTAAAATAAGGTCATAAATGGACAAATATGAAATTTTAAGACCAGTTCTGATAGACATTGCCAATTATCTCCCAATATGTATCTATTTTTCTTTCTGGTAACAGAATTCCCCACAGTAAGTTTCAGCAAGGCATTTACCTACCCAGATAAAAATTACATTTCTCAATCTCCTTTGCAGCTAGGTATGGACATGTGACTAAATTATGACAACTGGAATGTAAATAAAAGGGATATGTGTAATTTCCACATTACTTCATTAAAATGTTTTTTTCTTTGCCTTTTTTTCTTTTCTCTCTTTATCCCTTCCTACTAGCTGGATGTGGAAATGATGGTGAGTGATTTAGATAAGAAACATCCATGAGATATGTTAAACCAAGAAGATAAAGCAAAGATGAGTTGCTGTATACTCTTTGGAAAGACCTGCCTATCCACTCTGGACCACCACCAACTCCTGGACAATTCTGTGATGAACAAGCACACTTCCAGGTTACTTGAGCCAATGTACTTTGGTCTCTCCATTAGCACAGCTTAGCCTGGACTCCATCAAGAGTAACATCATATGGAAAAGAAAAATTGATGAAGATGTAAGCATTCAGAAAATGGAGGAAATCAAACTAGAATGTTTCCACAAAGGCCAAAAGAGAACAGAATTATACTGAAGGAAGAGTGGTCAGTAGTACTAAATAATGAAGAGACATTATATGAGATAAAATATTGCAAGTGTATATTAAGATATTGGTGGGATAAGAAAATTAAGGACCCTGTTAAAGACTAGGGAAAACTTCTGTGGGAAATGATAGTTAGTAAGGAACACATGGAAAGTTTATCAAAGTGGAAGGTACAAAATAAATTATAAACTATGAATGTGTAGCACAACCTATCTGAAGAGTTTTGTAAATTTTTAATGAAATATTCAGCAGCCTCAATGTGGATCCCTATGTTAAAATCAAATATGTACAAGAGAATCAGTAACTTTCTGTCTCCACCAAAAAATTGATTGTATTTACCAGAGGGCAGTAAAGCACAGAGGCTAAGGAATAGGTTCTGGATTTAAATCTTAGCATTTAATGCTTTATAAATTTGATAAATTATTTAACCTCTTTAAGTGTTAATTTCTTCATCTGTGAAATGTGGATAACACAGTGCCTGGTGACTATAATCAACTTTGCTCTGGTAACAACAACTCTCTCAATGGCTTAAAATCACAAACACTTGTCTTGGACCTGCAGATTGCCTAGGACTCTGCTCCATTTGGATCTGCTCATCTTGGCCAGATTCCACTGGGCTTGATTCTAGGCTGAGGTTAACTTCAGGTCTATTACAGATGGTTTTTCTTTTCAGAATCCAGGCTGAAGAAAGGACCACTATCTGAGATATATTCTCAAAAAGCAGAAAGTCTAGAGCCCAAGCAGAAATTGACACTGCCTCTAAAAAACTTTTACTAGGACACGGTGTTCTTTGCAGGCTTCCATTCCATTGGCCAAAGTAGGTCATACAGCCATGCCAATGGTGGGGGAAAGGACACTAAATATAGCTGCAGTTAGTGTTAGATGATTTTATTTTTATTATTGCTATTTATAAAAATTTATTTATATTTTTGGTAGATATTGGGGTCTACATAGTATAGGAAATTAAGCAATACAATGAGGAAACTGATAGGTTGGGGGAAAATGGATTATTTCAGAAATGTGATAGACTAAAAGAGCAAAGTCTATGTTTATAGAGATACATATCATATTTTAGTATTTATATGAGTTCAAACCATTTATGGAATTTAGGTATTGAAATGGTGATAAGGTTATTGGCATTGAAGAAATCAAGGATATTTTAGATTGTATCATGAATAAATCAGGAACATGAAACTCCAAAGAGAAAAATAACTATAAAGTGAGTTCTAAACTCTGGACTAAATTAAGAGATTGATTCAGTGTGGTAACTTTAAACTACCAAAAATAATGACATGGAATAATATGAAACATACAGATGTAGGGTTTTTAAAATAAAAATTTGGAGATATGTTTTAGAAATAGTACTAGAGAGTTTAGAAAATGATGAAAGTGCATTGTTCTAGGCTTGGTGACACAGTAAGAAAGAAAAGATGAAAGAACAAGAGAACACAAAAGTAAATTGAGTATTAAGCACTGATACTTTACTTCCCACACTAAGACATAAAAAGCTATTCCTTTGCTCTTTGATCTGTTGGTTCCCTTAGCCTGTATGGCTTGCATTGACCACCAAACTTTGGATGTGTCACCATGACAAATCTGGAAGCATAGTCTAGCTACATCCACTCATTCATAATCATATATTTTATGTCCTTTGCATTGGTTATTTCCAGGTTGCTATTAAACTGAAGAGAATCATTCTCAATTTTTGGACCCAGAGCAGCTCTTTGTGATTTGACCTAGCTCACAGTCTTTTCCTTGATGTTGGGTTAAAACCAGGTCTCACCTGAAGAGGCTCCAGAGAAGACAAGAATTTTTTGTCTGCCTAGAGCTAAGAAAACAGTGGATAACTGAGAATAGTTTCTCTATTCTGAGAATAAGATGAAGTTACTGGGGTTATTTATGAAGAAACAGGAAATTCAGAAGCCCGCCTTCCTCCACACAGTATATAGTTAAAGGGGAAAGGGCTTCTAAAATGAATTCATTAAATGGGAGCATAAAAGAATTGTTTTTGAAAAGACTGTTTAAATTAATTTCAACTTTAACACAAACATCATTGGAATGTATTTGCTCAAATTTTCTTTTCATCTTCATTTTCCTTAGTCCTTTTTCTATTTTACAATTTCAAGATATTATGTTCTCTCCCTCCCCAATTCCTTATGTCATCACCACAAACTTTGCATTCTGTGAACCAATATGCAGAAATTCAGTGTTGTGTAAGTGTAATTGGCTCTGGAAGAACACGTTTCCTCCACATCTAAGTATGGGTTATGTGAGGTCCACATGTTGGTACTTATCAGGTACCATAAATATTTTCTGTCAAATGATCTGGAAGGCTTTAAGGAGCGACTCACAGGGTAACATTTTTATGCAAACTCAAGCATTTCATTTATGAAAAAATCAGTTTTTCTCTGTGTAATAACTTGCCAGGCCATTTCTTAGAAGCAGAGAAAGAGTGTTCTTGAATCTTAAATTACCAAGAGTGTTTAGATCCTAATTAATAAAGCTATTAAATTTGACATCATCACTTCATTGAATGCCAATTAACACAATGGCAATTAACACAAATGCTAATAATGGCTTACTCATTTAGAATAAATTAACATTTGTATTTAATAATCACTTGCATATATATTTAGTAAAATTAATTAGTAGAGAAACAATTACATATATGACATATAGTTACTTTTATTTGTAGTGATATCTATCTATTGTTAGCTTCAAAACAAAACTGGATAATTAGAAGGTTACTTTTCAATACATTTTATATTACATCAAAGCCAGTAAAATGCTTTAGTCCAAGTATACTTAGTCTGCCCTGATTATCATCTCAGCTTTTGAGGCACATACCTGCTATTTTCCAAGGAAACTGCTTTCATGCTTTTTCTTGGCTTCCAGGTGTCTAGTGCAGAACTCATAAAGATTTCCTGTGATTCAACCCAAGACACAAATATTGCTAAGCCATTCAATACTATCAATAAATTTCCTTTTCCATATATTTTGCAAACTCTTTTATAAGTTGACCCCCAACTCATTCTCTTCTCCTAGAATCATTTTAAAAACTAAACATATACAAATATAATTCAATTTGCTGTATATTAACATATTTTCAGATTTTAATTCAAACACTGGTATAAATATTTTACAATCACTTAAAAATGGCATTATGTATTCAAAATCTGCCTTCCTAAATGTTACTTATGACATTTTTTGACTTTTTTCCCCCAATGGATACTGAATCCATCGTAAATGACAGCCAAGTTCAAACTAAAATCCAATGCTATGTTCCATGCTGAAAAGTAAAATAAAATAGAACTCCTATGGATAGAACATAGGTATCATATACAGACTGACCTGGGTTCAAATAGGAACTGAACCACATACTAGTCAGATGGCTGTAATCAAGTTCTTAAACCAAGTCTCAGTTTTTTCACCTGTATATTGGATCTAATATAACAGATATTATCCAGTCAATACTTGATCTTAAGTCAAGTTTTTAAAGTGTATTAAGAATCATGTTATTACTATAGAAAAATTGTCAATTGTTTGTAAACTAGTTAATTTAAACCCTATCAGAAAATACATTATAACAGATGCATAATTGTGAAATTTTTTCTCAGAATGTCATTGTAAGACGTTAGATAATAGGTCTCTACCTAAGAACAAAAAGTAAAGAGTCAGGTCTTTTTTCCTTAACTTAAGAGAGGCCATACTTAAACATTCTAAAATTTGTAGTCTAAAGCCCCTTCTTTCCCAACCTGCTACACATTACCCTATTTTGTTTCCTTCAGAACACTAACTTCCAAGCATCTTGTTTCACTGCCCAGAGGATCATTTTCTGTCACCCCACTAGAGGACCCAGAGAAGTTCATGGCATAGAATACTCATTCAACACATATTTGCTGGATGAATGGACTGTCTATGTCTTAAAAGGGGATCTACTTTTGTTCTCAAGTTTGTGAATTGAGCCATACACCATAGGTACTTTACAAGTATCTGGTTGTTATACAAAATGGAAAGGAGATAAAAGAAATTCTTATAAAGAACTCTTTGTGTAGTGAGTGGTTCACACAAGAAAGTGAAAGTTATTTTGTCTTTTGGGACCTGACACATTTTGTGTGAATTTAATCATTTTTTTGTGTTGTATTGGTTTAAGCTATTTTTGTCACTTTATGGGTCTGCTGAGAACCACTAAGTTTAATTTTTTAAGGTAGAAATTTATAATGCCACTGCAATGATTTCTAGAAATTGCATTCTAATTGACTGGAGTACTCTATAAATGCGAATGTAAGATCTGCTGGAATAAAGAAAGAAGATTGGTGTTCTCTGGAGAGTAAATAAAAGTGAGCCTTCCCCTTCAACCTCCTGCTTCCTTGACTTCCCCCCCACCCCTCCCCACTTGTCTCCCACACCTTGTAAATTCTAGATAAATAAAAGTTGAAAGTAAAAAACAGCATGCTTTAGGGATAGTCATTTTTATCATGTTTACTTGAGAGAACTTGAAAAATCAAGATGGATAGTAACATTTTATTAATGAAGCAATCATCATTTAAAATTCCTCAGTGGTTACAAATCTTGAAATGTATTATATCATCAATTTAATCTTATATTAATATTTTATTTAATTCCATTAAAACTAATTATAATTCCTTGTAACAGCCCCAAGGAATTGTTTTTATTTCTTACAATTCTTACTTAACTCAGCTGCAGCTCAATGCACCTATAGTATCTGCTTGGCTATTTTTTAGCCAAGATATAGATTTTCTAATCTTTCCTAATAAACCACCCCATTTCATAACATCAATAGTTCTCCAGTATTTATGAATTTCATCTATTTTTTCACAAATTTAACTTTTTTCAGGAACTAAAGGAATTTAAAAAAAGAACTATTAATTTCTTCTCTATTAAATGAAATCTATTATTCTTTGCACTCTGGATTAAGGTGTGAAATTTTTGTTTCAATTCTGCTCTTATAAATGACCCTTAAATGATGTCCTTATTTTTGGAAAATTCTAGGCATTTTTAATTTCTAGATTTTCATTTTATGAACCTACTCATTTGCCTCCATTTAAGCACCCAGTGCTTGAATAAAGATAGTACTAAAGATAGTACCCAGTGCTCAATTAAGATTTTTTTGAATGTAAGCTCTTTTCTCCTAATAGCCTAGTTCAGCTAAAACTTTTTTCATTTGTATTATAACAGAGACAATGAACAGTTCCACAGAGTGCTCAGTACAATAAGAAGATTAAAAAAACACCAAAACTATCACAACAGAGATAAAGAATAGACACAAAGGTTTACAGAGAGAAACGAATAGGTCAGTTTCAATAAAACAAGGAAAAATATGACATCAGATTGGGCAATTGTAACACTAGATATTAGAAAACAACAAAATAAAACTTCAAGGATTCTGAGGGGTCCTAATTTTTATCCTAAATTTCTACATCCAGAAAAACTATAAGTGAATTTTGAAGATATAATTAAAACATTTTCATAAATGTGAACACTAGAACTATTTATTTCCCATTCATTCCTTCTTAGGATGTCCTCAAGCAGAATAAAGAAGAAAAAACATGCAACCCAGTAAAAGTAAAATAAAATAAATAATGGATAGAAAAGCATTGAAAGAAAGTTGTCTTTGCATCAAAGGAACTCTTAGAGGCCAACCAGCCATATTGGAGCAGAAGTATCTTGGAAATGATGGTTACTTAACAGACTATCTGATATACTGAAACATTTGGAAAAAATTAGGTTATAATAATGGATATTGAGAGCAAGAAAATAGCAAAGCATTTAAAATCTCTGGAGTGGGGAAGATGAAACCGAGCAGGCTGCTGTGGGGCCATCCTGGATACAAGTCCTTTCCATGTCCCCCATTTCTTGTTTGTGGGAAATAGGCTTCCTTCAGCCTCTTTGACCTT
Organism: Lagenorhynchus albirostris; assembly: GCF_949774975.1. Taxonomy (NCBI): domain Eukaryota; kingdom Metazoa; phylum Chordata; class Mammalia; order Artiodactyla; family Delphinidae; genus Lagenorhynchus; species Lagenorhynchus albirostris. The sequence goes on along the minus strand of NC_083112.1, from coordinate 44,298,442 downwards.
CCCTGTGTTCCAAAGGGCAGATGCAAACTGTTGCTAATCAGAAAAGTGAGGGACTACAGAAGCAAAGGGGGAGAAATTAAGAAACAATAGTGCAGTGATAAAGCAGGGTCCTGGTTTGTCCTCAACGGATTTTATATATATCTTTGAGTTATTCTGCAGGAACAGGTCCCCATCCAGGGGGGTGAATGATAACCTCAGGCTGAGAACAGGAGTCCTGGAGCACTGCCCTGTTACCTCACTATTGACCAATCAGAAGAAAGTCTGCACAAAACGGAAGATAACAAAGACTCTGACCCCCTCCCCAAATAATTAACTGCTATTAACTTACCTTTTCTCCCTTTAAAAACTTTCATGGTTAAACAGAATCTTCGGAGTTTTTTCTTGGACATGAGTCCACTTTCTTCCCTGGTTGCTGGCCTCCTGAATAGATCAATCTTTTCTTCCCAACCAACACTTGTCTTTCAATTATTGGCTTTCAAACAGCATCAGTTGAACCTGAGTTCGGCAACAAAGATATTAATATAATTATATTAAAATATTTGAATTTACAGCAAATAGTATTTGCATATGTAAAATTATATGGGAAAGGATAAGTTGAGGAGACTTAAGAGAGCTGTTTTTAGTAAAATGAGAAATCAGAAATCTAATTTTTAACCTCAATAAATATACTTTATAAGAAGAAATAAGCCTTTGGAGTGCAGTACTAGAAGAAGAAGTGAGGTAGAAAGCTACAGGTTTTCATTATAGACTGTCCTCCCCGACTTACAATGTTTTGACTTAAGATTTTTCGACTACATTGGTACCAATATGATACACAGTCAGTTGAAACTGTACTATGGATTTTAAATTTTGATTTTTTCCCAGGCTAGCAGTGATACTCTCTCATGAAGCTGGGCAGCTGCAGTGAGCCACAGCTTCCAGCCAGCCATTCGATCAGGGGGATAAACCACCTAAACACTTACAACCATTCTGTTTTTCACTTTCAGTACAGTATTTAATAAATTACAGGAAATATTCAACACTTTATTATAAAATAAGGTTTGCATTAGATCATTTTTCCTGAGAGTAGGCTAATGTAAATATTCTGAACATATTTAAAGTAGTCTAGACTAGGCAGTGATGTTTGGCAGGTTAGGTTATTAAATTCATTTTTGACAAACAATAGTTTCAACTTATGATGGGATTTTGGATACATACAACCGCACTGTAGGTTGAAGAAGATCTCTATTATCCTTTTGGGAATTGTAGAGGCATAATTCTAAGATGACCTTCAATGTACCTCACCCTTTATCTCCTGGAAAAACTTGTGAATATGATGAGGTATCCCTCTCATGATTCTGTTATTTTATACTAAAAAAAGGACTTTGAATATGTAAGTAGGGATTTGGAATTGGGTAGTGGGTGGGAAATGGAAAATTTTTGAGGACCATAAGAAAATCCTAGATCGTCTTGAACAAACTGTTAGTAGGAGTATGTATTTTAAAGATACTACCAGTGAATTAGAAGGAAGGGCAGGAAAAGCATGAAGAAGAAATACGAAATCACCTTTGAGAAATCCTAAATCACTGGATATAGACTGTTAGTAGAAATCTGAAGGGACATGGTTAACAAGGGCTCAAAAGGAAGTAAGGAAGTAAGGATTGGAAACTAGAAGACAGGGGATCTCTGTTATGTGGTAAAAAAAAAAAAAGCTCGGGGAAATTGTCTACTATGTTTATGTGGAAGGCAGAACTTATATGTGATAAATTATAATAAATATTGACCTGAGGAGATTTCTAACAAAAGCGTTAAAGGTGTGGCCTAGTTTTTTTTTTTTTGCTCATATAAAATATGAAAAAATAGAGATAAATAGAAGGAGGAACTGTTAAACAAAAGGCAAACCAACATGTGATAATTTAAGATTTTCAGTCTATCCATATGGCGAAATGCTAAAATTAAGTGGTTGCTTTAAATGTCATAGAGAAATAAATGAAGGTGTGACTGTACAACATTTTTCTAAAAACTCAAAAAGTCTGTACAGTGGCAGAAAGGCTCATTCAAGAAATTAAGGTTGTGTTTCACAGATCTTCTCATTTCAACCAGAGGACCTCCTCAAACTTAAGGTCATTATTCCTCAGCCATCTCAGTAGTTCAAGTTAAAGAAAGGATTATCCCCAAAAGATTTGTGGGTGTGGCTTTTATTTAATGAATTGGAATTTGGTGAAGTTTAGACAAAAAACTGCAAAATTTTGTGAAGTTTTCATCAGTAGAAACACTGCCAGCTTGAAATTAAAGGGGGGGAAAGAGTACAAAATAAAAAGGGGCTGTTGGGCTTCTAAAATCTACTGGCAGGAAGCAGGCTGATAAAACTACTCAGCTGCAAATAGTTGTTGTTATTCATGGACAAGGAAGAATGATGCAGCAGATAGAGCCAAGAGTCCAGAAGGGAAAAAGAAAAGCCAAGAGGATGGAGCTAAAAGACACAGAGAAAGATTATTCCAAGCCCTTGAAACCTAATGAAGGAACTCCAGCTGAGTTTACTTGATTGGATTTCAAATCCTGCTTTGGACTGGTGACTCTTTTACCTTCTATCTTCCCACTTTTTAAACCAGAATGTCTTTTACTGTTATCCCACACCTGTTACACCAATATATGTTGAAGCTTTGGGGGCAAATATTTAGTTACACAGGTTCAAAGGTTTTTAAATATTGTGCCCCAGAATGCATTAAACACAAAGACTCCTCCAAAATGAGTTAGAGAACTTAGATGATGAGATTTAGATTTAGATGAAAAGATTTGAACTTGAGCTGATGTTGTCATGGGGTTCTTTTTGGGGACCTAGAGTTGGAGTGAATGTATTTTGCTTGTGGAACAGATGTGGAATATTAGGGGCTGGGGATAATTGACACCTTTATAATATCATTTTCTCATCCAAGAGAATGAAATATCTTCCAAAAATTTTATTAAAATATTCCAATTCTGTACATAAGGCTTGTATTTTTAGGGTTAAGTTCATTCCTGTATATTTTATAAAGAATTTGTTGTTTTAGTTGTTATTTGAAAGGAATCTTAATATTTATTATATTCTATCATTTATTGTTTTATTTTTTATATAGAAAGATGCTAACAAGATTGATAAATAAATCTTATATACAGTAACTTTCCTAGCCTTACTTATTAATTCTTATAATTTGCAGGTTGATTCCAAAGGTTATCTGAAGTATCAATATATGATCTTATCATCTGAAAATATGAGTTTTACTTTTTAAATCCTTACATGACATTTTTCTTTTTCTTTCTTTGTAACATTGGCCAGGATCTTTAGTCCTAAATTTAACAGTAGTGATATTTATAAGAATATTTGTTTTATTCCCAAGAATAAATACATAACTCAACTTCAAATATGAAGTTCTCAATTGTTTGGGGATATATAAAATTAACCAAGCTAAGAGTTTACTCTACATTTCAGTTTTCTAAAAAAAAATAATCATAAATGGGTGCTAAATTTTCCAAACACTTTTTTTGATAATTGAGGCAACCATACCTTTGAATATTAATATGGTGAAATATACAATAATACACTTTTGGAGATTTAACTCTCCTTGTCATCTTAAGAAAAAAACTTCTTGATCAAGATGTATTATTTAATATTTGCCAATACTTAATTTAATATTTTACATTTAATGTTATAAACTTTTAAAAATGTTTACTTTCTCACCATTTTTTCTTTATTCTGGAGCAAACTGAATAAGGTGTCAAGTAACTGTTCACTAAAAATTTATTAGAACATGGTAATAATAAAAACATGTAACAGTGTTCTTTACTATTATTCAGATTTCTTCCAGTAAATTTTACATGACCAGTTCAGAATTTTGTTATATGATATCTTGTTTCATCTATATAGTTATTTTAAAAACATGGTAATTTTACATTTTCTTTGTATCTGCTCTTACTCAAAATTTTTTATTACCTATTATGTTCATTTTTATTTTTTCACTCTTTTTTCTTTGATCCTTCTAGCTAAAATCGTGTGCCCTGTATTGATTGCTTAAAAAAATTAGTTCCTTAAAAAAAATGTTCTTTAGTACTGCTCACGTTCTCTGTTTCACTGACTTTTGCACTTTGTTTTATTATTCCCTTTATTTGCTTTTTTGTTTGTGCTTTTTCCAAATTCTTGAGGTAAATGCTAAGCTTGTTTGCTTAACTAGTTTGCTTGTTACTTTACTCTTTTCCTGAAAAATAAATGTAAAGCTATAAAATTCTCTCTAAGAACTGTATTTGCTTTTTTAATTGTAATATTTTCACTACCTGTTAATTCTATGTGTTATATAACTTATTTTCTAATTTATTTAGAACCTAAAGTTTGTTTAGTAATATATTACTTAACTCTAAACATGTAAGAATATGTTTAGCTCTCCTTGGTATAATATCATATATTATTTCACTGTGGTAAGAAAAAATATTCTGGTGGCATTCATCTTTTGGAATTAATTGAGACTACTTTTGTAGCTTGATAGAAGTTCTATTTTTAAACGTTCTTCATGTGTTCAAAAGTAATTTGTATTCCATGTCGGTATCAGAGGGGAAAAACATTTTTTTTTATCTTAAGTTTCCAACTCTTACTCGTTTTTTTCTTCCTTCTAGTAGAATTATTTGATATATGACTTAGTTTGAAACAACTAATTTGTTGCACAACTTATTCATTCTGTCATCTAATACGTATACTGTGGTATTTACTTCTATTTCTCATATCAAATATTTGCAATTGTTACTTTTTAAATAACTTCATGCTCATATATTGTAAATATATTTCATAATTAGTTAAATATATCAATGTTTTTTGTTTTAAATTACTGATTTATCTATATCATTGATTCTTTTGCAGTTGATATATTTTGTTCATGTCCTCTTTCTTTTAGATTGGTTTTACTCTTCCATCACCTAGTCTTTTGACCTCTGATTTTTTAATTTCTCTTGAAGTAATGTTTCAGGTATGACCAATGTGTGTATCCTCCAGGTGTCTTAGATTACTGATAATATATAAACACAACTAATCAAAAAACAAAATCATTACCTATGCTGTTCCTCATCTTCTGAACAATTTTTTTCTCCTTTTCCATTTTTCCTATTTTGGGAAATTTTACCAACTTTTCTTCAACCTCTTTTTTTGAGGGATATCATTGGGGAATCCTAGCCTCTTCTTAAATTTAAAGAGTTCTGATCATTCTCTTTGATAAGTCTCTTTGATAAGGAGAGTTGAGAGGAGTGCTGAAGAGCTTAACTGCTGTGACCACTCCACTAGTCCACTCCAGTAGTGGACTAATGACTCCACAGTCATTCCACCAGATAATTTAAGATAGGAATTTATACTGTTAGAAACAGGCAGCTTCAGGAAGAGTAGTTTCCTTAATTTGTAATCCACCAACCAAATTGGTGGGATAGCAGATGTTGGAGAGGGAGAGTAGTAGAGAAGTGAATCCCAGAGAGCAAGTGATCTTCCCACACCAGTTTCACCAAATCCTCAATAAGTTTTTTTTACCTTAAATAACTTCAGTGACACTGGGCTCTCAACAGTGCAGAGATAGGGCAGTACTTGTTCCATAGCAATGGGGGAGAAGGTAAGAGCAAACCTTAAAAGCTTTCCTCCCATCTATGCTCCCTCTAAAACCTCTAGCGAAGGTTAGCCCTAGGCTGTAGATCTCCACAGAAGGATATAGAGATCCCTAGTAGTTCACCTTAGTTTTCAGCCTCCCCAAATATTTCTCAGGGCTTTTTAGTTCATTTCTCTTATCCATAATTCTCTCTTGTCTTTGTACTTTCTAGAGTGTTGATTAGGACAGGAGAAAGCCTGTAGCTGATGTTGCTTCCCATCCTAGGAAAAAAAAAGGATGAATTTTGTCCTGAAGATTATGAGGAGTTTTTTAAAATTCTAAATATCAGAGCAATCAACTCAAGGTAGCATGTCAGAAATATCATCTAGTAACCATTTGCTATAGGTTTTAGGTAAAGAAGGGACTATGGAAACTTGAGACAAGGAAACCGATTAGGTCATGTTCACAATATATTGGGTGAAAAGTAAGCATCCTGGAAATAAGAAGAGTTGACAGATTTATAACAGACTTATCAAAGAGAATGACCAGAACTCTTTAAATTTAAGAAGAGGCTAGGATTCCCCCACATTTCTCCCTAAAAAAAGAAGGATGGAGAAAAGTTGGTAAAATTTCTCAAAACAGAAAAAAAGGAAAAGGGAAAAAAATGTTCAGAAGATGAGGAACAGCATAGATAATGATTTTGGATTTTGACTAGTTGTGTTTACATATTTATCAGTAATCTAAGTACCATGTTTGCTATAGAGTAATAAAGCATAGGAAAGAAATCAACAAGTGGTTATTGAAGACAAAGTCTTCCAGAATGTTTCATGCATACAGAATGCTAAGTACAATGGAGGGAGAGAACAGTGGCTTCCAAACTTTCTTGGACATCATAATCCCTGGAACATTAAAAGAGAAAGAAAAAAACACAAGGAAGTAAGGAAAAACAAAAAACATGAACGATTTAACCCCCAAGGTTCTGATTTATCTGTGCATCCAATTAGCTCATCATCTGATTTTTCTTTCAGAGTTCAGAAGGTGATCCTAATAGGCAATCAGGTTCTGGAACCATTAGGGGTAGAGGAACTGTAATACAGTGTGCACCAATTTTAGGATTCATTCTACCTACTATGTGGAACTGAGTATCTTGAATATAATATTTCTCCACTACGTTCATAAAATGAATGACAGAAAAGTAAAGTTCAAGAAAACAGTAATACACAAGATCAAATGTAATATCTGTGGAACTGAATGATTCCTGACTGGATTTGAATTTGTTTGTTGAGTTTGTATGTATTGTTTGTTGCTATTTTCTTGGGCAGGGTAGTTTTACATCCTAATTTGAGTCTCTCAGTCAAAGGAAAGACAATGAGGAGGTAGAGTGGAAGAGAAGTGTTTCCTTGTTTTATATGTTCTTCTTTACATGAAGTGAAGCCTAGGTAAGTTTTTCAAAATTTAGTTTGTATATCTTATAATTTTTTGATGTATAGTTGTTTTATAATATTATATTAGTTTCAGGTGTACAGGATAGTGATTCAGTATTTTTACAGATTATATTCCAAAATTATTACAAGATAATGGTCATAATTACCTATGCTATGAAGTATATCCTTGTTGCTTATCTATTTTATACAGTAGTTTGCATCTCTTAATCTCATACACCTAATTTGCCCCTTCCCCCTTCCCTCTCCCCTTTGATAACCACTAGTTTGTTTTCTACATCTGTGAGTCTCATTCTGTTTTGCATATATATTTATTTGTATTATTTTTTAGATACCACTTATTTCACTAAGCATACTATTCTTTAGGTTCATCCACATTGCAGCAAGTGAAAGAATTTCATTTTTTTATGGCTTACTATTCCACATATATAATATATATACCATTATATACACACATACACACACCACATATTAATTCTTTTGTCTGTTGATGGACACTTGGGTTGTTTCCATATCTTGACTATTGTAAATAACATTGCTATGAACATTGGAGTGCATGTATCTTTTTGAATTATTGTTTTCATTTTTTTTCTGGATACATACACAGGAGTAGAATGTTTGGATCATATGATAATTCTGTTTGTACTTCTTTTGAGGAACGCTCATACTATTTCCCATAGTGGCTGCACCAATTTACATTCCCACCAACACAGTAAAATGTTCACTTTTCTCCAAATCCTCTCCAACATTTGTTATTTGTAAACTTTTTGATGATAGCCATTCTGACAGGTGTGAGATGATATCTTCTTGCTGATTTGATCTGTATTTCTCTAATAATTAGCAATGTTGAATATCTTTTCTTTTGCAGTTTCATAGCAATTTCTATGTCTTCTTTGGAAAAATGTCTATTCATCTTCAGCCTATTTTTTTGGATTGGGCTGTTTGTATTTTGATATTGTGTTGTATAAGTTGTTTATATATTTTGGATATTAATTCCTTGCAAATTTGCAAATATTTTCTCACATTCCATAGGTTATGTTTTGCTTTGTCAATGGTTTCCTTCACTGTGCTAAAGCTTTTAGGTTTAATTACTTTCCATTTGTTTATTTTTGCTTTTCTTTTTCTTTTTCTTTAAGAGAGTGACCCAAAAAATATTTCTATGATTTATGTCAAAGACTGTTCTGCCTATGTCCTCTTCTAGGAATTTTATGGTTTCTGTTCTTACATTTAGGTCTTTAATCCATTTTAAGTTTATTTTTGTTCATGGTGTGAAGGAATGTTCTAATCTCATTCTTTTATATGTATCTATCTACTTTTCCCAGCACTAATTCTTTAAGGGACTGTCTTTTCTCCTTTGTATATTTATGCCTCCTTTGTTGTAGATTAATTGCTCATAGGTGCATAGGTTTATTTCTGGGCTCTCTATTCTGTTCCATTGATCTATGTGTCTGGTTTTGCACCAGTACTATGCTGTTTTGATTACTGGTCCCATATGAATTTTAGGATTACTTGCTCTAGTTCTGTGAAAAATGTAATGGATAACTTGATAGGGATTGCCTTAAATGTGTAGATTGTTTTGGGTAGTATGGCCATTTAAACAATATTAATTCTTCCAATCCAAGAGCATATAAATATCTTTACACTTATTTTTATCATCAATTTCCTTCATCAATGTTTTATAGTTTTCATAATATAGATCTTTCACCTGTGTGGTTAAGTTTATTCCTAGGTGTTTTATTCTGTTTGATGTAATTTAAAATGGGATTTTTAAAAGCTTTTTCTTTCTGATATTATTCAGAAAAGAAAATGTTAAAACATTTTATTGTATAGAAACACAACAGATTTCTGTATATTAATCTTGTATCCTGCAACTTTGCTGAATTCATTTATTAGTTCTAGTAGCTTTCTTGTGTACACTTTAGTGTTTTCTAAAGTATTGTTTCATCTACAAATAGTGCCAGTTTTACCACTTCCCTTTCAATTTGGATACCTTCTAATTCTTTGTTTTGTCTGATTTCTGTGTCTAGGTCTTCCAATACTGTGTGTAGTAGAAAGGATGAGAGTGGGCATCCTTGTCCTGTTCCTGAACTTAAAGGAAAGTCTTTCAGCTTTTCACCATTCAGTATGATGTTGTCTGAGGGTTTGTCAGAAATGGCCTTTATTGTGCTGAGATATGTTCCCTCTATATCAACTTTGATGATAGTTTTTTATCATGCATGGATGTTGAATTTTGCCAAATGCTTTCTCTATGCCTATTGAGATGATCATGTGATATTTTCCTTCCTTTTGTTAACGTGGTGTATCACATTGATTTGCAACTGTTGATCCATTCTTGGGACCCTGGAATAAATGAAAGTTGATCATGGTATATGATCCTTTTTATGTATTGTTGGCTTGGGTTTGCTAATACTTAGTTGAGGATTTTTGCATCTATATTCATCAAAGATATTGGCCTATAATTTTCTTTTTCTTGTAGTGTCTTTGGCTGTTTTGATATCAGGGTAATTGTGGTCTTGTAGAATGAATTTAAGAGTGTTCCATTCTGTTCAATTTTTGGAAAAGTTTGAGAATAATAGGTATTAGTTCTTCTTTTACATTTAGTAGAATTCCCCTGTAAAGCCATTTGGCCCTTGAATTTTATTTGCTGGGAGGTTTGTTGTTGTTGTTTTATTACGTATTTAAGTTCACTGCTAGTGATCAGTTCGTTCAAATTGTCTGTTTCTTCTTGATCCAGGCTTGGCAGGTTGTATGTTTCTAGAAGTTTGTCTATTTCTTCTAAGTTGTCCAATTTATTGGAATGTAACTGTTAGTAGTATCCCCTTATAATTTGTTGTATCTCTGTGTATTGGTTGTTGTTTCTCCTCTTTCGTTTCTTTTTTTGTTTATTTGGGTCCTCTCTTTCCTTCTTGGTGAGCCTGGCTAAATGTTTATGAGTTTTGTTTATCATTTCAAAAAAACAGCTCTTGGTTTCATTGATCTTTTCTACTGTTTTTTTGTTTTGTTTTGATCTCTATTTTATGTATTTCCTCTCTGATCTTTATTATTTCCTTCCTTCTGCTGACTTTGGCCTTTGCTTGTTCATTTTTCTAATTATCTTAAGTTGTAGGTTAGGTTGTTTATTTGAGATTTTTCTTGAGGTATGCCTGTATTGCTATAAACTTCCCTTTTAGAACTGATTTTACTGCATCCCATAGATTTTGGAGTGTTGTGTTTTCATTTTCATTTGTCGTAAGTTTTTTTAAAATTTCTTCTTTAATTTCTTCACTGACCCATTAGTTTTTTAGTATCATGTTTTTTAATCTTCACGTTTCTGCTTTTCATATTTTTCTTTTTGTTGATTTCTAGTTTCAGAAGAATGCTAGATATAATTCCTATCTCCTTACATTTGTTGAGACTTGCTTTCTGGGCTTTTTTCTTTTTTTCTTTTTTCTTTTTTTTTTTTGCATTATGCAGGCCTCTCCCATTGTGGAGCACAGGCTCCGGATGCCCTGGCTCAGCAACCATGGCTCACGGGCCCAGCCGCATGTGGGATCTTCCTAGACCAGGACACAAACCCATGTCCCCTGCATCGGCAGGCAGACTCTCAACCACTGCGCCACCAGGGAAGCCTGAATGTGATCTATTTTTGAGAACATTCCATGTGCACTTAAAAAGAGTGCATATTTTGCTACTTCTGGATATAATGTCCTATAGATATCTATCAAGTCCAACTGGCCTGTCGTGTCATTTAAGCCCACTGTTGCCTTATTGATTTTCTGTCTGGATGATCTCTCCATTGATGTAGGTGGGGTGTTAAAGTTCTCTACTATTATTGCTTTATTATCAATTTCTTCCTTTTATGTCTGTTAGCTTTGCTTTATATATTAATATGCTTCTGTATTGGATGCATATATGGTAATATCTTCTTGTATTGATTTCTTTATCATTATAAAATACTCTTCTTTGTCTTTTTAAATAGTCTTTGTTTTAAAGTCTATTTTTTGTTTTAAAGTCTATAACATACTCTATATGAGTATTGCTACCCCTGCAGATAAAGTGATACAGAAGAACTCATAAGTGATCTGATTGGAAATTGTCCAATCAGAACAACAGAAAGAAAAACAAATAAAAAAAATTAAAAGCAATTTAAGAGCTCTCTGTGATAACATATACATCTTATAAATTTGAATGCTTCATATATTCTGCTACTATGGTTTTCCTCAGTCCTAGCTTTTGACATTTTAAGTCTTTGTCTTTCTCTCATTTGGTGTTATCATTTTAGAGGAAAATAGAAGCTACCACTGGGCTGCTAAAATTTATGCCATTTTAATTAAAAACCTAAGTATTGATTTGGAATTACCATATTAATCTCTCATAATTATATTCACTTTTTAAATCTTTTATTGTTTATTGTCTCCTTCACCCAGTTCCATTTTAATAAATCATTCCACTTCCTTGGTTTTAAAAATACAACTCAACAGCGTAAGCAGATTTTCTAATTTCCTCTGGAATGCAAGTTATGCATCCTGCTTGTTTACATTCATTTCAATATGAGCCAAGTACTTTGTTATCTTCTATTTATCAATAAGTGATTCAACAAGGTCTTCCTGCCTTCCAAGCGATCCACTTTCCTTGCATTTTTCATGTTAATGACAGATTTTTTAAAATGAGTTGAAGATTTAAGCCTTTTTGTGAGTCATTAATTTTACACACCTTGTGATTTATCAAGTGCTCTATATTCCTTGGTGTTACTGACTCCAAAAGTATTAGGACTAAAAATCTGTCCTGCTGGGTTTTGCCCTGTAAACTTTACTAATGCTATTTTTTTTAATTCCCTTTTCTTCATTTAAGACTGCTGTAATTCATTTCTTTAACAATACTCAGGTTGTCAGAAAGTCCATTATTCTAATACATCATATTTAATTTAAATAAACTTCTAAAAATTTTAGAATACTTCAAGTGATTTTAATGACCCAAATACAAGGCTTTAATTTCAGAATATCAAAATAATTTTATCTCCTTCCTAAAATATTTTTCTCATGCAGTATACTAGGGAATAGAGGTTTTGAAATTTTTAAATATATTAGTATCTCAAATTTTTTGTGTAAAATAACGTCAAATATTTTATATGCATACTCACATTTCATTCCAACTCAGTGATGTTATTATCACTCTTTCCAGATTCAGAAACCAAGGCACAGGTTGGTTGTGTCACTTACCTATGATAAAATAGATATTAGGTATATTTTGCTTAAGTAAAATACAACTAGAAAACCAAATACATAAAACCCATAGAAAACCCTCCTTTTTAAAAATAGAAGGATGCCTACTCAACCCTCATGGATATGGCCTAAAATCCCCTTTGCTACCTCATTTCTCATAAATAGAAATTGAAAATTCTCTGCTATTTTGTTTAACTATGTACAGTAATATATTTCTCTGACATAACTTTGTCACATAATCACTTATTTTAAAACCTAAAAGACTTACTATAATTTCCAGTTTCCTAATGAACCTTTAAATATATTTCGGTAAATGTAGGAGAGAATATGGAACAGGAAAATTGGCAAGATAATACTTGGAGGAAGAATATGGTGTACAGGGTTTCCCTGGTGGTGCAGTGGTTGAGAGTCCACCTGCCGATGCAGGGGACACAGGCTCGTGCCCCAGTCCGGGAGGATCCCACATGCCACGGAGCAGCTGGGCCCATGAGCCATGGTTGCTGAGCCTGCGTGTCCGGAGCCTGTGGTCTGCAATGGGAGAGGCCACAACAGTGAGAGGCCAATGTACCACAAAAAAAAAAAAAAAAAGAATATGGTGTACAAAGTTAGACACTAAGTTTCTTTGAATTATTTCTACAAAATTGTCACTTCTTATCTTAATTCTTTGAAGAATCATGTCATTTTTTTAGTTTCCAGAGAATTAGCAGATTAGAATTGAAAACAAAACAAAACCGAAAACAAACAAACAAACATTCCCAGGAAATTCTAAGACACACATTAATTTGTGGTTCTCTTTGGTTCTCTCTCTCTCTCTTTTTTTTCCCCCTTTGCCTTAAAGGTACCTTCAAAACATCCAGGTTAACTTAAAAATAGTTCCCTCCTTTAATTTTTAATTTTTTCTTCTTTTTTTTCTTTTTGCTTGTTTCTTTTTTTTTGGCTGCACCATGCAGCATGTGAGATCTCCATGCCCCCTGCAGTGGAAGCACTGAGTCTTAACCACCGGAGAACCAAGGAAGTCCCCAAAATAGTAGCTCCTTGACTTTAGTGTGAGTTGTGGAAAAACTCTTGATTGTCTGTATTTGGAAATTAATCATGAACACGTTTGTTTTCTCACTTCTCAATTACTCCAGTTTATCTTTTATGCCAAATTTGCAATTAAATTGCTTTGTTTATAATCACTGTGGATGCCCTTATGTATAAATAAAAAGTTATTTTATAGTTCTAATTCCTAAGAAAACCTCTATTTCTTAAAAAAAGTCTCTACTTCTGAATATTTGATTTGCATCTGTAGAGTTGATTGTATACATTTTCTTTTTTATTCATTGAATATGGTGAATTATATTGACTGATATTCTAGTGTTAAACCAAACTAGTGTTCCTAAGATAAACTCCATTTTATCATAATGCATTTATACTCTTTCTATATTACTGGGTTAGATTTGCTAGCATTGTCTTAAGGTTTATCAAGGATATTGGTGTGCAGTTTCCTAATTCCTATAATTAATTTGTCATGCTTTGCTATTGTGGATATACTAGGAAAAGTTTTCCCTTCATTTTTCTAAAGACATTTGTGTTAGATTATTTTTTTTTAATAAATGTTTGAAAAGTTGACTAATTTAGCCACAAGAACCTGAAGTTTTCTTTTTGGAAAGGTTTTGATTAAAAATTTAGTTTATTTGATTTACTTATGATTGGGCATTTGGAAATTATATTTTTTCTTGTGTCTGCTTTGGCAAGTTATTTTTTTTTGTTATTGTTTGTTTGTTTTAATGTCTATTTTATGTACATTGTCGAAATGATTGGTATAAGTCTATTCATATTATTCCCTTATTATCCTTTTAACAACCTGGGGAGATTGGTGATAACCTTCTAAAATTGTGTTTATCAGTAATTTGTGTTTTCTCTTATTTTTTGATAAGTTTTGCTAAGGGTTTATTAACTTAGTAATCTTTACAAAGAAATAATTTTAGTGGGTAATTCTGTTGATTATTTTCTATTTTATTCATTTCGGCTTTTATCTTTTTTGTATATTTTCTTCTACTACTTTGATGGTAACTGTACTTTTTTTTAAAAAAGTCTAGTTTCTTAAGGTAGTTTAGATAATTAAATTTAAGACTTTCTTTTTTCTAACATAAGCACTCAAAGTGATAACTTTTCTTCTTGACAGTCATTAAGCTGTTTCTCACAAATTTTAATATGCTACATTTTTATTGTTATTCAATTTGATATATTTTGCTAATTTCTCTCATGATTTATTTTTGGCCTAAAGGTATTTTTATGTATTAGAAGGTATTTTTAAATTTCTAAAAATGTGAGGATTTCTAGATATTCTATTGCTATTTATTCCTAACTTCATAATGTTCTGATCAGATAACTTTTTAATATTTCAATCTTTGTAAATTTGAATTTTCTTTTACTGCAGAGATTATGCCCCCTCTTGGTGAATATTCTATGTGCACATAACATACTGCAAACCAGGCTATATTTTAAAATATATTTCTATGAGGTAAGCATTTGTTTGAAAGTTATCACATTAGTTCTTGGAGTGTCAAAATTTGATGCACAATATACTCCTTGAAAAAGTGGTTAGAGATAGCCTCATCCAACAGAGGGCAGACAGCAGAAGAAAGAAGAACTACAATCCTGTAGCCTGTAGACAAAACCACAGCAAACATCATTCTCAATGGTGAAAAATGGAAAGCATTTCCTCTAAGATCAGGAAGAAGACAAGGATGTCCACTCTCACCACTATTATTCAACATAGTTTTGGAAGACCTAGCCACAGCAATCAGAGAACAAAAAGAAATAAAAGGAATACAAATTGGAAAGGAAGAAGTATAACTGGCACTCTTTGCAGATGACATGATACTATACATAGAGAATCCTAAAGATACCACCAGGAAACTACTGGAGCTAATCAATGAATTTGGTAAAGTAGCAGGATACAAAATTAATGCACAGAAATCTCTTGCATTCCTACATATTAATGATGAAAAATCTGAAAGAGAAAATAAGGAAACACTCCCATTTATCATTGCAACAAAGAGAATAAAATGCCTAGGAATAAACCTACTTAGGGAGAGAAAAGACCTGTATGCAAAAAACTATAAGACACTGATGAAAGAAATTAAAGATGATACCAACAGATGGAGAGATGTACCATGCTCTTGGATTGGAAGAATCAATATTGTGAAAATGACTATACTACCCAAAACAATCTACAGATTCAATGCAATCCCTATCAAATTACTAATGGCATTTTTTACAGAACTAGAACAAAAAAATCTTAAAATTTGTATGGAGACACAAAAGACCCCGAATAGCAAAAGTAGTCTTGAGGGAAAAAAACAGAGCTGGAGGAATCAGACTCCCTGACTTCAGATTATACTACAAAGCTACAATAATCAAGACAATATGGTACTGGCACAAAAACAGAAACATAGATCTATGGAACAAGATAGAAAGCCAGAGATGAACCCATACACCTATGGTCAACTAATCTATGAAAAAGGAGGCAAAAACATACAATGGAGAAAAGACAGTCTCTTCAATAAGTGGTGCTGGGAAAATTAGACAGCTACGTGTAAAAGAATGAAATTAGAACACTCCCCAACACCATACACAAAAATAAACTCAATATGGATTAGAGACCTAAATGTAAGACCGGACACTGTAAAACTCTTAGAGGAAAACAGGAAGAACACTTCTTTGACATAAATCACAGCAAGATCTTTTTTGATCCATCTCCTAGAGGACTTAATGAAACTTCAAAGCTTTTGCACAGCAAAGGAAACCATAAACAAGATGAAAAGACAACCCTCAGAATGTGAGAAAATATTTGCTAATGAATCAACGGACAAAGGATTAATCTCCAAAATATATAAACAGTTCATGCAGCTTAATATTAAAAAAAACAAACAACCCAATCCAAAAATGGGCAGAAGACCTAAATAGACATTTATCCAAAGAAGACATACAAAGGGCCAAGAAGCACATGAAAGCTGCTCAACATCACTAATTATTAGAGAAATGCAAATCAAAACTACAATGAGGGATCACCTCACACCAGCTAGAATGGGCATCATCAGAAAATCTACAAACAACAAATGCTGGAGAGGGTGTGGAGAAAAAGGAACCCTCTTCCACTGTTGGTGGGAATGTAAATTGATACAGCCATCATGGAGGACAGTATGGAGATTCCTTAAAAAAACTAAAAATAGAATTACCATATGATCCAGAAATCCCAGTTCTGGGCATATACCCAGAGAAAACTATAATTCAAAAATACACATGCACCCCAATGTTTATTGCAGCACTGTTTACAATAGCCAGGTCATAGAAGCAACCTAAATGCCCACTGACAGACGAATGGATAAAGATGATGTGGTACATATATATGATGGAATATTACTCAGCCATAGAAAGGAATGAAATTGGGCCATTTGTTGATGTGTTGATGGATCTAGAGACTGTCATACAGAGTGAAGTAAGTCAGAAAGATAAAAAATAAATATCGTATATTAACTCATATATGTGGAACCTGGGAAAATGGTACAGATGAACTGGTTTGCAGGGTAGAAATTGAGACATAGATCTAGAGAACAAACGTATGGACACCAAGCGGGGAAAGTGGTGGGGGGGTGGGGTGATGAAGTTGGTTATTGGGATTGACATGTATACACTGATATGTATAAAATTAATGACTAATAAGAACCTGCTGTATAAAAAAATAAATAAAATTAAATTAAAAAAAAAGAAAGAAATCTGTTGCATTTCTATACCCTAATAATGAACTGTCAGAAGGAGAAATGAAGAAAACAATCTTATTGACAGTTGCATAAAAAAGAATAAAATACCTCAGAATAAATTTAACTAAGGGGGTGAAAAACCTATACAAAAAAAAAAATTTGTTAAAATGCAAATTCCAGAGTTTAATGCCCAGAGAATTTGTAGGACTGAATATGCTCTAGGTATCTGCATTTCTTACAAGTACCATTAAGCTAAACAGGTATTCTGGGAACAGATTTGTATAAATATTACCTAAATTGATTTTGAGATAAGAATCTGTACCTTATTATGGTTGTATTTGTGTTTTTCTGAAACTAAATAAAAAATATCTGTGAAAATTATTAATCAAACAAGTAAACAAAATAATATGCTAAGAATAAAAATATTGTCTTTTAATTACTTCATTTTTTAAACACATCAACAATCATTTGGATTATATCAATGAACAAAACAGACTAAGATCTATGCCCTAATAGAACTGACATATTAATGTGCATGATAGGCAATAAACTACAAACACAATAAATAGATAAATGTCATCTGCAACAAAATAAAAATATATATATATATGTGAGGGATGGGGGCAAGGAAATAAATTGAAGGCTTTAAAGGACGGTTGGGGTAGGCTTAAGTGGAAAGGTGTTATTTGAGCAAAGGTTTTAAGGAGGTGAGGGGTAATTTATATAAATTTCTAAGGGGAAAATGTTCCAGCAGAGGGAATACCAAGAGCAGAGACCCATAGTTGAGATCCAGTCTGGTGTATTTCAAGACCAGCAAAGAGGTTCTACAGGCCGGAATGCAGAGAACAAGGGGAAGAGTAGAAGAAAATGAAGTCAAGGTTGTAACCTGGGGACAATTAAAGATCTTTGCTTTTACTTGGAGTAAATGGTTAAGTAATGCAGGGTTTTATTGTTTTGTTTTTTGCAGTACGCGGGCCTCTCACTGTTGTGGCCTCTCCCATTGCGGAGCACAGGCTCCGGACGCGCAAGCTCAGCGGCCATGCCTCACAGGCCTAGTCGTTCCGCGGCATGTGGGATCTTCCCGGACCGGGGCACGAACCCGTGTCCCCTGCATCGGCAGGTGGACTCTCAACCACTGCGCCACCAGGGAAGCCCCAATGCAGGGTTTTGAGCAGACCATTAGCAAGATCTAAATTAGGTTGCTACCCTGTTTATGATGCATCTTAGGCAGGATACATGTATAAAAGTGGAGGGCGCTTTTACGAGTCCGTTGCAGTATTACAGGTGAGAAATCATTTTGGCTTGGACTAGCTTGCAAATAAATATTCACAAATTGTGCATTGCTTTTATCAGGGAAGTAGCCTCGCAAGGCAGGAAGTTAGGCAACATAGACTCAAATGATATGAAAGATTTTATTTTCTTTAGAAACTTGAATTACTTATCAAAATTTCTTTGACTTTTGCCAGATGAGAACAGAATGAGCTTTTTTCCCATCACTTTCTTGTTTATTTAAAGCCTACAACATTTTAAAATAGCTAAGAAAGTTATTATTTTTCTCAAATTGTTAATGGTGTAGTTGAAGCACAGAGATTAAGAAATTTGGTTTTGATAAGGCTATTAACTGGCAGAGATAAATCTTGAACCCATGAGATCTGACACCATATAGAGTGTTCTTTCTACTATACTAAAGAATTCTTCAGTGTTTAGAGATCTCCTCTTATCTATCACACACTCATTTATTTTCCTGATTTTAAGGCACTTAAAAGTGTTTTGAAATTTTAAAAACAATGCCATAAATTTAACTCTAAATCTTATATGCTTGTTGGAGAGATAAGAGAAGAAAAAACAAGCAATCTGCCTGTGGACATGTTTGGTAACATATTACAAAGTTGTACAACTCCAAAAATGTGTTAATTTTTATCCTTTAGAATCAACAAATAGTCTATAGAAGACAACTCACTCATGGAAGTCCTGAAGATTCAAAATATTCTGGACAATAATAGTAAAAATTGGAAAACAGATTTTTAGTGCTGGATTTAGTAGTGTAGGCAACTATAAAAATCATCTAATACAGTTTTTTAGACAGGATGTTTGGCAGAAGGTTTTCTTCCTGACAACAAGTTTATCTCCTGGCAGTAGTGATTTTTTTGCAGCTGCTAAAAATCAGTAATAATTTGGGATCATTCCATTACACAGGTGTGGAAAGCCTAGCATTTAACAGGTTTACAAACTCTGTACTACACTTATCAGTGAACAACTTGTGTAATTTTTTCTTTATAATATTTATTGTTATTTAAAAATCCAGAAGTCTCTTTTTTCTGGGTCAAAATGATTGACCCTGCAGACTCTAGCTACTCTTCTCTTTCACTAAGCGTAGAGGAAAGGTGAGCATTGAGATGGAATTTTCTTTATCAACACTTTCTTAAATCTTTAAGAACAGTTGGGAAGTTGCAGAGACTTGTCTCTCTTCAAGGCTAATATCCTGCATTTGTCACTTTTGTTGTTTCTGTATTTCTTGTCACTACATCTCTGTAAAAGACAAGGGCATTGAACTTCTTTCTTCTTCACATTAATAGCCTTACATACATAACAAAGTAGAGACCAAATCAGGCATCTTGCTGTGACATATTATTGCTGTAGCTGAAGACCTACTATTAGATCTTCATTCATGTGCACTAGGCCTATCAGCTTATCAGTTACCCTACTGAGTTCTGGAATCTTCAGTCACACATTACCATTAACATTATCCTTTTAATCAGTAAGTAAATTATCAAAGTCATGGCATTTGCCTCCACAAGTTATGTCTTAAGCAATTATATATCACTGTTGCCCATTGAAATACCCACTATTGGCTACTACAACCCTTCCTCGTCAAATCAGTCTTGACATTCACATATTTAAGAATAATTTGGTTAATCTTGTCTCTTGAAAAGCCCAGTGTGATAGTGTTCTTCAATAAAATATAGAAAAATAAGTAAATGATTAAATCATTTGCTTATTTATTATGCTTATCTCTTTCTATCAACTAGTATCAGACACTAATTTGCTACAAGGTAATATACTACTTTGTAACATCAATGGAAGAACAATTTTTCTTGGGCTTCTCTTATCTAGTTCTTGCATTGCAAAAGTGATAATAATGTAAAAACTAATTTATCAGATGCTTAAGTATATTTCAGGTACTTAAAATTATTTCATTTAATGAATAAAACACTCTGTATGTTCCAAAGTCAGGCAATTTGAGTCCAAAGATTTTGTAGCTATACATCCCATTTCATTCAGGTTTAACACTTTAAATATACAATGCACATTGCCTTTTTCTGGCATTTTATTCAATACTTACCAAAAAATGCATACATCATTGGAGAGGGAGGGCATTGTAATAGCATTGGGATGAAATTTTAAAATATGATTAATAGATAGTATAATATATATGTGTGTATACATACATTTATAATACCTGCCTTTCTTTAAAATTATAATAAACCCAACCATGATTTTTTAAAGTATTTTATAGAGAATATTGCTAGAAAAATCAAACAAATCAAAGCAAAACTGATTTTCTGAGGGGAATCTGATAGTAATGTTGATATTTACCAGATGTGGATAGCTCAAACTTTTGCCTGTGGCCATGATGCTGCCAGTAATATCTACTCAAATAGAATGAAATTAGCTACTTGGACACATATAGATACCAGTTGATATTTGTAAACTATTTTTTTTTTTTTTGTGGTACACGGGCCTCTCACTGTTGTGTCCTCTCCCGTTGCGGGGCACAGAATCCGGACGTGCAGGGTCAGTGGCCATGTCTCACAGACCCAGCCACTCCGCGGCATGTGGGATCTTCCCAGACTGGGGCACGAACCTGTGCCCCCGGCATCGGCAGGCGGACTCTCAACCACTGCGCCACAAGGGAAGCCCAACATTTTTTATATTGTGTGATACTGCCATGAATTATTCTCCCATGTGGTGTTTAAATCATGTCCCTATATGGTTACTGATTCTGTCATCAGCAATTCACTTACGTTGTGATCGCACAATGTTCCCTTGTTGTGATTGGCAAAGCCACAGAATGGCTATAATTTCTGGACAGTTCATTCTAGCAGATTTCATAATCAAGCATGATGTTTACTGAAAATTTTCTTTTCAAGTTCCAATGTAATGGACAGTATTTAATATAAGTTCTATATTTTATTGCCTTAAAATGCCTTTTTAAGAGTTATTTTTCATGTGCATAGATAAAACATCAATATATGGAAATTAGTTATGAGAAATGCTTACTTTTGAGGGTTTTTTAAAATTATAGAATGAGAGACTCACTCTCTTTCAACGATTGTTAGCTTTGAAAGTTACCTTTACATTTTAACATTCTTCCTAATTAAATTGAAGTATTTCAGTTGTGTTGGATTCATTATTAGGAAACACTAACTTTATTCAAGATCTTTATTAGTCATTTAAAAATATATTCTTAACAAAATAAATCCCAGTTACAAATCAGAAGCCTGGAAATCTAATATCAGCTTCCAAACTAAACTGATGGGGTGACCTTGGGCAAGTTCATTAACTTCTCTCTGTTTTAACAGACATGTTGAGGCCCAGGGCAGGCTGCCCCAAAATATGCCTCAATGACATATTGATTATTTTGAATTAAAGTTACTTGAGACTGAGTAATATTCCATTGTATATATGTGCTACATCTTCTTTATCCATTCATCCGATGATGGACACTTAGTTTGCTTCCATGTCCTGGCTATTGTAAATAGAGCTGCAATGACCATTTTCGTATATGACTCTTTTTGAATTATGGTTTTCTCAGGGTATATGTCCAGTATTCAGCCATAAAAAGAAACGAAATTGAGGTATTTGTAGTGAGGTGGATGGACATAGAGTCTGTCATACAGAGTGAAGTAAGTCAGAAAGAAAAACAAATACCGTATGCTAACACATATATATGGAATCTAAGGGGAAAAAAAACAGTCATGAAGAACCTAGGGGTAAGACAGGAATAAAGACACAGACCTACTAGAGAATGGACTTGAGGATATAGGGAGGGGGAAGGGTAAGCTGTGACAAAGTGAGAGTGGCATGGACATATATACATTACCAAATGTAAAACAGATAGCTAGCGGGAGGCAGCCACATAGCACAGGGAGATCAGCTCGGTGGTTTGTGACCACTTAGAGGGGTGGGATAGGGAGGGTAGAGGGAGGGAGACGCAAGAGGGAAGAGATATGGGAACATATGTATACATATAACTGATTCACTTTGTTATAATGCAGAAACTAACACACCATTGTAAAGCAATTATACTCCAATAAAGATGTTAAAAAGTAAATAAATAAATAAATAAAGTTCCTTGAGAAAAACCCAGTGAAAAATAAAGATACTCTGACTCCACTTCTTTCCTCTTAAAAGTGAGAAATAAATCTCCTATGTGAAGGAATCCTCCCTGTACCATGAGGATGGAAAGTATGCTTTTCACTTGAGTTAAGGAATTCAAGGCTAACTTCATTACTTCTCCACTAGTCTGTTGTCCCAAGCACAAGCCTCTTTGTTTTGTTAAGTCTTCACAATAATTGTTTCTTTATCTAAAAAATTATATATATAAACAGCCTGGTTTGTTCACTCTCAGGGTTGCCTTTCTATGAGACTTTTGTGCATATGAATTATTTTTTTCTCCTGTTAATTTATCTTGTGTCAATTTAATTATTAGACTGGTCAAAAAAACTCAAAGCGTAAGGAGGAAATTTCCCCCTCCCTGACAGTCTCAACCATGGAGCTGTGAAGAATGTCAAATGAGATAATCTATTGAAAAGATGGTTATACAGCATGTGGCCAAACTTTAAAACACTAATCAATGGTAAGGCAAGATCACTATCATCACATTCCATACTGCATACACCTCGTTGTGTTGATTTCATTTACTTAATCTGTTTATTGAAAGCATTTACTTATCTCTTTGCTAATGAGTTACAACTTTTAGGAATTTACTTTAAAAACATTAATTTTAAATGGAAGTGTAAACATCATCAGTTTTATAATGTTTTCTTTAGACCAGACTTAATGTTTGATCCCAGTAAAGGGATATACAATCTTAGGAAAATTATTTAATTTTTATAACCTCACTTTCCTTTTATATATGGGATATATCATATGAACCTAAAATTTTTACTTTTAGAATTAAATGAAATAATGCCTGTAGAAGTTAACACATTTTCTAGTATATGGTAAGTCAATTTTATGACTAAGTTATGATTACAGTTAAAAATATAGCCCAGATTTTTTTCTATATCCCAAAATGTCTATCCATCACATGGACTCTGAGAGATCATGGGCTTCCTATACTCTCCAACTTTTTATGCTTAGGTTTCATTGTGCTTCTTGAACTTGTGGGTCTGTAGTTTGCATCTCATTTGGAAAAATTTGACCACTATTTCCTCAAATTTTTCTGTTCCTCTTCCCCTTTGGGGACTCCAATTACATGTATATTAGGACCCTTAAAGGTGTTGTAAAGCTTTTATCATTACTTTTTATTCTTTGTCTTTTTCTCTGTCTTTTTTTAAGGTATTTCTATTGCTATGACTTCAAGTTCACTAATCGTTTTTTCTGCCATATCTAATTGTAGTTAATCCCATCTGGTATGTTTTTCGTCTCAGACATTGTAGTTTCATCCCTAGAATTTGATTGGGTATTTTTATACTTTTCATGCCTCTACTTATTTTTTGAACATTTGGAATACAGTTAATAATAACTCTCTTAATATCCTTGTCTGCTAATTCCAACATCTGTGCCACTTCTGGGTTGGTTTTGATTGATTAATTATTCTCTTCATTATGATTTCCTGGATCTTATCTGTATGCCTAATAATATTTGATTTGATGCTAGACTCTGTGACTTTTACCTTTTCTTGGGTACTAGATATGTTTATATTCACAAAGCTATTCAATGCTTTTTGTTCTGGGATGCAATTGAATTACTTGGAAAGAGTATGATTCATTCAGGACTTGCTTTTTAAATTTATTAGGAAGATCCAGGGCAAGGCTCAATCTAAGGTCAAATATTGCCCATTAAGAGTTAAAAATACCTTGACTCTTCTACCAATTCCCCATAAATTATGTTTTTTCCAGTCTGGCTGGTGGGAACAGGCACTGCCCTGCCCTGTGTGAGAATTGGGCATATTTCTCTAATCCTTTCAGATGAAACCCCTCTCCCCCAGCTTCAGCATGCTCTGATCAGTGTTTTGCTGAATACTTGGGGAGAATCTTCTGAAAATCTCTGGGTTCTCTTTTTATGCAGCTTTATACTTGGTAATCTAGCTACCTTGGTCTCCTTGGAGACCATCTCCTGAACTTCATTTCCTCAACATAGGAATTTCAACAGAGGATCTGACTGAATCTGCTCCCAGTACCATGGAAAATCTTAGCAGGCAATAGGATGAGACAATTATAGGGCTTGACTTATTTGTTCCCCATCTTTCAAAGATCACTGCACTTTATTGTCTGATGTCCACTATAGTAAACACTTTTTTTCTATTTTAAAAGTATTTTGTCTCTTTTCATTAGTTTATTTGTTTCAGATGGAAGGATAAATTTGGTGTTAATTTGTCAAGTAAGAAACGGAAAAAGAGTCTGGGATTTCATCTTTCTTGCAAAGTAATAAGTTAACCTAACACAGTTTCTCAGATACCTGACAGAGAGACATGACATGTCTGGGTCAGTGACAAGAAACCATTTATTATTCACCATAAAAAGCAGGAACAGTGGTTCTTTGAACCCGATTACCAACGTAATCAGATAGTAAGTGTCAGATGGTGCCTGTATTGCACTGGAGGTATGTTACAGGAAAGAAACCCAAAGGCTGAGACATTATATTGGGACTGCCTGAAAGAATGCCCATCCTCCCTGCTAGAGAGACATTATCTTCATTATCTTGAGATGTAAGCAAATCTCTCTTTAAAGAGGAGAGAAGTGTCTTATTTTTATTATCTTGGAATGTCTTCAGGAGAAAAATATCTCCATCTTTACTGTCTGATAGCATAAATGAATTTGCTGCAGAGGGACTCCTTGTCTTTACCTTTCTAGAGTTATGTGCTTATAAAAATATTCCTGAAAAGACAGCCTTGCACCATATGGCATTTTACTGCCTAGATGTGTAGAAATGTGTGAAAGATTCATAGAGAATTGTCTCTCAACATGTGGTTGCTGTTCGCCCATCTGAGTTGGAAGTGGAAATTCTTTATAGCTCCTTAAGAAAGCATAAGCATTAGGGGAGGTTTAAAATGGAATTAGAATGATACTCTGATCCCAACGCTAAACATAGTTCATGTCACTGGGCATCTATATTAAATAAAGTTTTTAAGGAAGACCTTTAAATCCCACCAAAGTCACTGAGTACCTCCAGAACCCTGTGGGCTGGCTGAGCAACATCGAGGCCCATTGCTCTGCCCCTCCGAGGCCCTCTGTGCGTGCCGAGTGATGGGCAACACTCTGCACGTTCCTTGAGGAGAGCTACATTTCCAGAGCCCTCAAACAGCCTCAGAACCAGATTTCTGGTGAGTCCGAAGCTCCCAGGAAATATTTGTCGTCGCCCTTGTGAGACCTGCCGAGAGGAATCACTCTGCTTTGCCTACTTCGCGGGCCTCGTACTTGAAGTCACTGTGCTCGAGGAGAAAGTCAGCATCTTCCAATGCTGTGTCGCTAACTGGACAGTCAGATTGAGCACATGCCTGAGGGTAAGACCGTGAAGTGAGGTGCAGAAGCGGAGCCGTGCAGCAGTTTCCATGAGGCCGTAGTCTCTGCTCTGCATGTCTTTAACAGCAGTAGAGTTTTCTGGACACCTTGGAGGCTCGATGGGGCACCCTGTTCCAGGCTGGAACACAGAGTACAGCCAGGCACCCCTGGGTCCGCTAAACAACATCCAGGCCCGTTGCCCTTTGGAGCCGCTCTCTATACGCCGAGTGTAGGGAAACGCCCTGCACTCTCTCCTGGAGCAGATTCGTTTCCCCACCAAACCCACACTTTCACGATCAGACTTCTGGCACGTCTCACATGCCTTTGAGGTCTTACGCCTTGCCCTAGTCTGAGCTGCCCTGAGAGAACCCTCGGCCTCGCATTCCATCTAGGACCTCCTGCCTCAAGTCACCCTGCCTCCAAGAGAAAGTCGGCTTGCGTTCTTACTGCGATTTCAGCCCTGTGCTTCCTGTGGCCCTGCAGGCTTTTGAATAGCCGCAGGCCCCAGAGGCGTAGCCAGGGCATTCCTTGGTTGAGGCAGTTCACGTGATGCGGAGCACCCTACTTGGAGAAGTTGGTTCAGGGAAGCAAACGCAGGGTAACGTGTGTCTCTTTGGACCGGTTAGAAACCACAGGGAGGTAAGCTGAGTGTGCGCGTGGAAACGGGAGCCGGCTGGAACTATCCTTTCTTTCCCATTTGGAAGGCTGCATTCATGCTGCCTCGAAGCTACCTGACGTTCCCTGCCGTTGACAGGCCTGGAAATCCTGTCGAAATGCTTCTGGGAAGAAAATGAGTTTGCTCCATCTCAACCCGGCGCTTCCGTGGCCGCGGTGGTGGTTAGCCTGACAAGCTCTACAACAGAAGGGAAACTCAGCGTGAGAACTTGCCTCCAGTTTAGGCCCTGCCTACGTAGCCGGGCAGAAAGGGCGGCATGCAGCAGTTTCCATGAGTTCTTAGTCACCGTTCGGCTTTATTTTAACGGAATTTCCCATTGGAGGACTCCTAGGCCCCTCGGGTGTGCATCCATTTCCCTCCAAGGTCACTGAGGATCTCCAGACACCCCCACGCCGTGGACCGGCCGAGCAACATCCAGGCCCATAGCTCTGCCCCTCGCAGGCCCTGTGTGCGTGCCGAGGGATGGGCAACACACGGCACGTTCCTGGAGGAGAGCTACATTTCCAGAGCCCTCCAACAGCCGCAGGACCAGATTTCTGGTGAGTCCGAAGCTCCCAGGAAATATTTGTCGTCGCCCTTGTGAGAGCTGCCGTGAGGAAACACTCTGCTTTGCCTACTTCGCGGGCCTCGTACCTTAAGTCACTGTGCTCGAGGAGAAAGTCAGCATCTTGCAATGCTGTGTCGCTAGCCGGACAGCCAGATTGAGCACAGGGCTGGAGGGAAGGCCCTGACGTGAGGTGCAGAAGCAGAGCCGTGCGGCAGTTTCCAGGAGGCCGGAGCCTCTGCTCTGCGCGTCTTTAACGGCAGTAGAGTTTTCTGGACACCTGGGAGGCTCGCGGGGGCACCCTGTTCCAGGCTGGAACACAGAGTACTCCCAGGCACCGCTAGGTCTGCCAAGCAACATCCAGGCCCGGAGCCCTTTGGAGCCGCGCTCTCTACGCCGAGTGTAGGGAAACGGCCTGCACTCTCTTCTGGAGCAGATCCGTTTCCCCACCAAACCCAGACTTTCACGAACAGACTTCCGGCACGTCTCACATGCCTTTGAGGTCTTACGCCTTGCCCTAGCCTGAGCTGCCCTGAGAGACCCCTGGGCCTTGCATTCCATCTAGGACCTCCTGCCTGAAGTCACCCTGCCCCCAAGAGAAAGTCGGCTTGCGTTCTTACTGCGATTTCAGCCCTGTGCTTCCTGTGGCCCTGCAGGCTTTTGAATAGCCGCAGGCCCCAGAGGCGTAGCCAGGGCATTCCTTGGTTGAGGCAGTTCACGTGATGCGGAGCACCCTACTTGGAAAGTTGGTTCAGGGAAGCAAATGCAGGGTAACGTGTGTCTCTTTGGACCGGTTAGAAACAACAGGGAGGTAAGCTGAGTGTGCGCGTGGAAACGGGAGCCTGCTGGAACTATCCTTGCTTTCCCACTTGGAAGGCTGCACTCATGCTGCCGTGAAGCTGCCTGACGTCCCCTGCTGTTGACAGGCCTGGAAACCCTGTCGAAATGCTTCTGGGAAGAAAATGAGTTTGCTCCGTCTCAACCCGGCGCTTCCGTGGCCGCGGTGGTGGTTAGCCTGACAAGCTCTAGAAGGGAAGGGAAACTCAGCGTGAGAACTTGCCTCCAGTTTAGGCCCTGCCTACGTAGCCGGGAAGAAAGGGCAGCATGCAGCAGTTTCCATGAGTTCTTAGTCACCGTTCGGCTTTATTTTAACGGAATTTCCCATTGGAGGACTCCTAGGCCCCTCGGGTGTGCATCCATTTCGCTCCAAGGTCGCTGAGGACCTCCAGACACCCCCACGCCGTGGTCCGGCCGAGCAACATCGAGGCCCATGGCTCTGCCCCTCGGAGGCCCTGTGTGCGTGCCGGGTGATGGGCAACACTCTGCACGTTCCTTGAGGAGAGCTACATTTCCAGAGCCCTCCAACAGCCTCAGGACCAGATTTCTGGTGCGTCCGAAGCTCCCAGGAAATATCTGTCGTCGCCCTTGTGAGAGCTGCCGTGAGAAAACACTCTGCTTTGCCTGCTTCGCGGGCCTCGTACCTGCAGGCACTCTGCTCGAGGAGAACGTCAGCATCTCGCAATGCTGCGTCGCTAACGGGACAGCCAGATTGAGCACAGGCCTGGAGGGAAGGCCCTGACGTGAGGTGCAGAAGCGGAGCCGCGCGGCAGTTTCCATGAGGCCGTAGCCTCTGCTCTGCGTGTCCTTAACGGCAGTAGAGTCTCCTGGACACCTGGGAGGCTCGCGGGGGCACCCTGTTCCAGGCTGCAACACGGAGCACTCCCAGGCACCCCTGGGTCTGCCGAGCAACATCCAGGCCCGGAGCCCCTTGGAGCCGCTCTCTATACGCCGAGTGTAGGGAAACGCCCTGCACTCTCTCCTGGAGCAGACTCGTTTCCCCCACCAAACCCACACTTTCACCAACAGACTTCTGGCACGTCTCCCATGCCTTTGAGGTCTTACGCCTTGCCCTAGTCTGAGCTGCCCTGAGAGAGCCCTCGGCCTCGCATTCCATCTAGGACACCCCCTGCCGGAAGTCACCCTGCCTCCAAGAGAGAGTCGGCTTGCGTTCTTACTGCGATTTAAGCCCCGTGCTTCCTGTGGCCCCGCAGGCTTTGGAATAGCCACAGGCCCCAGAGGCGTAACTAGGCAGGGCATTCCTTGGTTGAGGCAGTTCACTTGACGCAGAACACCCTACTTCGGGGAGTTGGTTCAGGGAAGCAAACGCCGGGTGACCTGTGTCTCTTTGGACTGGTTAGAAACCACAGGGAGGTAAGCTGAGTGTGCGCGTGGAAACGGGAGCCTGCTGGAACTATCCTTGCTTTCCCACTTGGAAGGCTGCACTCATGCTGCCGTGAAGCTGCCTGACGTCCCCTGCTGTTGACAGGCCTGGAAACCCTGTCGAAATGCTTCTGGGAAGAAAATGAGTTTGCTCCGTCTCAACCCGGCGCTTCCGTGGCCGCGGTGGTGGTTAGCCTGACAAGCTCTAGAAGGGAAGGGAAACTCAGCGTGAGAACTTGCCTCCAGTTTAGGCCCTGCCTACGTAGCCGGGAAGAAAGGGCAGCATGCAGCAGTTTCCATGAGTTCTTAGTCACCGTTCGGCTTTATTTTAACGGAATTTCCCATTGGAGGACTCCTAGGCCCCTCGGGTGTGCATCCATTTCGCTCCAAGGTCGCTGAGGACCTCCAGACACCCCCACGCCGTGGTCCGGCCGAGCAACATCGAGGCCCATGGCTCTGCCCCTCGGAGGCCCTGTGTGCGTGCCGGGTGATGGGCAACACTCTGCACGTTCCTTGAGGAGAGCTACATTTCCAGAGCCCTCCAACAGCCTCAGGACCAGATTTCTGGTGCGTCCGAAGCTCCCAGGAAATATCTGTCGTCGCCCTTGTGAGAGCTGCCGTGAGAAAACACTCTGCTTTGCCTGCTTCGCGGGCCTCGTACCTGCAGGCACTCTGCTCGAGGAGAACGTCAGCATCTCGCAATGCTGCGTCGCTAACGGGACAGCCAGATTGAGCACAGGCCTGGAGGGAAGGCCCTGACGTGAGGTGCAGAAGCGGAGCCGCGCGGCAGTTTCCATGAGGCCGTAGCCTCTGCTCTGCGTGTCCTTAACGGCAGTAGAGTCTCCTGGACACCTGGGAGGCTCGCGGGGGCACCCTGTTCCAGGCTGCAACACGGAGCACTCCCAGGCACCCCTGGGTCTGCCGAGCAACATCCAGGCCCGGAGCCCCTTGGAGCCGCTCTCTATACGCCGAGTGTAGGGAAACGCCCTGCACTCTCTCCTGGAGCAGACTCGTTTCCCCCACCAAACCCACACTTTCACCAACAGACTTCTGGCACGTCTCCCATGCCTTTGAGGTCTTACGCCTTGCCCTAGTCTGAGCTGCCCTGAGAGAGCCCTCGGCCTCGCATTCCATCTAGGACACCCCCTGCCGGAAGTCACCCTGCCTCCAAGAGAGAGTCGGCTTGCGTTCTTACTGCGATTTAAGCCCCGTGCTTCCTGTGGCCCCGCAGGCTTTGGAATAGCCACAGGCCCCAGAGGCGTAACTAGGCAGGGCATTCCTTGGTTGAGGCAGTTCACTTGACGCAGAACACCCTACTTCGGGGAGTTGGTTCAGGGAAGCAAACGCCGGGTGACCTGTGTCTCTTTGGACTGGTTAGAAACCACAGGGAGGTAAGCTGAGTGTGCGCGTGGAAACGGGAGCCTGCTGGAACTATCCTTGCTTTCCCACTTGGAAGGCTGCACTCGTGCTGCCGTGAAGCTGCCTGACGTCCCCTGCTGTTGACAGGCCTGGAAACCCGGTCGAAATGCTTCTGGGAAGAAAATGAGTTTGCTCCGTTTCAACCCGGTGCTTCCATAGCCGCGGTGGTGGTTAGCCTGACGAGCTCCAGAACGAAAGGGAAACTCAACGTGAGAATTTCCCTCCAGTTTAGGCCCTGCGTAGCCGGGCGGGAAGGGCGGCATGCAGCAGGTTCCGTGAGTTCTTAGTCACTCTTCGGGTTCATTTTAACGGAATTTCCCATTGGAGGACTCCTAGGCCCCTCGGGTGTGCATCCATTTCCCTTCGGGGTCACTGAGGACCTCCAGGCACCCCCCCCCCACCACGCCGTGGTCCGGCCGAGCAACATCGAGGCCCATGGCTCTGCCCCTCGGAGGCCCTGTGTGCGTGCCGGGTGATGGGCAACACTCTGCACGTTCCTTGAGGAGAGCTACATTTCCAGAGCCCTCCAACAGCCTGAGGACCAGATTTCTGGTGCGTCCGAAGCTCCCAGGAAATATCTGTCGTCGCCCTTGTGAGAGCTGCCGTGAGAAAACACTCTGCTTTGCCTGCTTCGCGGGCCTCGTACCTGCAGGCACTCTGCTCGAGGAGAACGTCAGCATCTCGCAATGCTGCGTCGCTAACGGGACAGCCAGATTGAGCACAGGCCTGGAGGGAAGGCCCTGACGTGAGGTGCAGAAGCGGAGCCGCGCGGCAGTTTCCATGAGGCCGTAGCCTCTGCTCTGCGTGTCCTTAACGGCAGTAGAGTCTCCTGGACACCTGGGAGGCTCGCGGGGGCACCCTGTTCCAGGCTGCAACACGGAGCACTCCCAGGCACCCCTGGGTCTGCCGAGCAACATCCAGGCCCGGAGCCCCTTTGGAGCCGCTCTCTATACGCCGAGTGTAGGGAAACGCCCTGCACTCTCTCCTGGAGCAGACTCGTTTCCCCCACCAAACCCACACTTTCACCAACAGACTTCTGGCACGTCTCCCATGCCTTTGAGGTCTTACGCCTTGCCCTAGTCTGAGCTGCCCTGAGAGAGCCCTCGGCCTCGCATTCCATCTAGGACACCCCCTGCCGGAAGTCACCCTGCCTCCAAGAGAGAGTCAGCTTGCGTTCTTACTGCGATTTAAGCCCCGTGCTTCCTGTGGCCCCGCAGGCTTTGGAATAGCCACAGGCCCCAGAGGCGTAACTAGGCAGGGCATTCCTTGGTTGAGGCAGTTCACTTGACGCAGAACACCCTACTTCGGGGAGTTGGTTCAGGGAAGCAAACGCCGGGTGACCTGTGTCTCTTTGGACTGGTTAGAAACCACAGGGAGGTAAGCTGAGTGTGCGCGTGGAAACGGGAGCCTGCTGGAACTATCCTTGCTTTCCCACTTGGAAGGCTGCACTCGTGCTGCCGTGAAGCTGCCTGACGTCCCCTGCTGTTGACAGGCCTGGAAACCCGGTCGAAATGCTTCTGGGAAGAAAATGAGTTTGCTCCGTTTCAACCCGGTGCTTCCATAGCCGCGGTGGTGGTTAGCCTGACGAGCTCCAGAACGAAAGGGAAACTCAACGTGAGAATTTCCCTCCAGTTTAGGCCCTGCGTAGCCGGGCGGGAAGGGCGGCATGCAGCAGGTTCCGTGAGTTCTTAGTCACTCTTCGGGTTCATTTTAACGGAATTTCCCATTGGAGGACTCCTAGGCCCCTCGGGTGTGCATCCATTTCCCTTCGGGGTCACTGAGGACCTCCAGGCACCCCCCCCCCACCACGCCGTGGTCCGGCCGAGCAACATCGAGGCCCATGGCTCTGCCCCTCGGAGGCCCTGTGTGCGTGCCGGGTGATGGGCAACACTCTGCACGTTCCTTGAGGAGAGCTACATTTCCAGAGCCCTCCAACAGCCTGAGGACCAGATTTCTGGTGCGTCCGAAGCTCCCAGGAAATATCTGTCGTCGCCCTTGTGAGAGCTGCCGTGAGAAAACACTCTGCTTTGCCTGCTTCGCGGGCCTCGTACCTGCAGGCACTCTGCTCGAGGAGAACGTCAGCATCTCGCAATGCTGCGTCGCTAACGGGACAGCCAGATTGAGCACAGGCCTGGAGGGAAGGCCCTGACGTGAGGTGCAGAAGCGGAGCCGCGCGGCAGTTTCCATGAGGCCGTAGCCTCTGCTCTGCGTGTCCTTAACGGCAGTAGAGTCTCCTGGACACCTGGGAGGCTCGCGGGGGCACCCTGTTCCAGGCTGCAACACGGAGCACTCCCAGGCACCCCTGGGTCTGCCGAGCAACATCCAGGCCCGGAGCCCCTTTGGAGCCGCTCTCTATACGCCGAGTGTAGGGAAACGCCCTGCACTCTCTCCTGGAGCAGACTCGTTTCCCCCACCAAACCCACACTTTCACCAACAGACTTCTGGCACGTCTCCCATGCCTTTGAGGTCTTACGCCTTGCCCTAGTCTGAGCTGCCCTGAGAGAGCCCTCGGCCTCGCATTCCATCTAGGACACCCCCTGCCGGAAGTCACCCTGCCTCCAAGAGAGAGTCGGCTTGCGTTCTTACTGCGATTTAAGCCCCGTGCTTCCTGTGGCCCCGCAGGCTTTGGAATAGCCACAGGCCCCAGAGGCGTAACTAGGCAGGGCATTCCTTGGTTGAGGCAGTTCACTTGACGCAGAACACCCTACTTCGGGGAGTTGGTTCAGGGAAGCAAACGCCGGGTGACCTGTGTCTCTTTGGACTGGTTAGAAACCACAGGGAGGTAAGCTGAGTGTGCGCGTGGAAACGGGAGCCTGCTGGAACTATCCTTGCTTTCCCACTTGGAAGGCTGCACTCGTGCTGCCGTGAAGCTGCCTGACGTCCCCTGCTGTTGACAGGCCTGGAAACCCGGTCGAAATGCTTCTGGGAAGAAAATGAGTTTGCTCCGTTTCAACCCGGTGCTTCCATAGCCGCGGTGGTGGTTAGCCTGACGAGCTCCAGAACGAAAGGGAAACTCAACGTGAGAATTTCCCTCCAGTTTAGGCCCTGCGTAGCCGGGCGGGAAGGGCGGCATGCAGCAGGTTCCGTGAGTTCTTAGTCACTCTTCGGGTTCATTTTAACGGAATTTCCCATTGGAGGACTCCTAGGCCCCTCGGGTGTGCATCCATTTCCCTTCGGGGTCACTGAGGACCTCCAGGCACCCCCCCCCCACCACGCCGTGGTCCGGCCGAGCAACATCGAGGCCCATGGCTCTGCCCCTCGGAGGCCCTGTGTGCGTGCCGGGTGATGGGCAACACTCTGCACGTTCCTTGAGGAGAGCTACATTTCCAGAGCCCTCCAACAGCCTGAGGACCAGATTTCTGGTGCGTCCGAAGCTCCCAGGAAATATCTGTCGTCGCCCTTGTGAGAGCTGCCGTGAGAAAACACTCTGCTTTGCCTGCTTCGCGGGCCTCGTACCTGCAGGCACTCTGCTCGAGGAGAACGTCAGCATCTCGCAATGCTGCGTCGCTAACGGGACAGCCAGATTGAGCACAGGCCTGGAGGGAAGGCCCTGACGTGAGGTGCAGAAGCGGAGCCGCGCGGCAGTTTCCATGAGGCCGTAGCCTCTGCTCTGCGTGTCCTTAACGGCAGTAGAGTCTCCTGGACACCTGGGAGGCTCGCGGGGGCACCCTGTTCCAGGCTGCAACACGGAGCACTCCCAGGCACCCCTGGGTCTGCCGAGCAACATCCAGGCCCGGAGCCCCTTTGGAGCCGCTCTCTATACGCCGAGTGTAGGGAAACGCCCTGCACTCTCTCCTGGAGCAGACTCGTTTCCCCCACCAAACCCACACTTTCACCAACAGACTTCTGGCACGTCTCCCATGCCTTTGAGGTCTTACGCCTTGCCCTAGTCTGAGCTGCCCTGAGAGAGCCCTCGGCCTCGCATTCCATCTAGGACACCCCCTGCCGGAAGTCACCCTGCCTCCAAGAGAGAGTCGGCTTGCGTTCTTACTGCGATTTAAGCCCCGTGCTTCCTGTGGCCCCGCAGGCTTTGGAATAGCCACAGGCCCCAGAGGCGTAACTAGGCAGGGCATTCCTTGGTTGAGGCAGTTCACTTGACGCAGAACACCCTACTTCGGGGAGTTGGTTCAGGGAAGCAAACGCCGGGTGACCTGTGTCTCTTTGGACTGGTTAGAAACCACAGGGAGGTAAGCTGAGTGTGCGCGTGGAAACGGGAGCCTGCTGGAACTATCCTTGCTTTCCCACTTGGAAGGCTGCACTCGTGCTGCCGTGAAGCTGCCTGACGTCCCCTGCTGTTGACAGGCCTGGAAACCCGGTCGAAATGCTTCTGGGAAGAAAATGAGTTTGCTCCGTTTCAACCCGGTGCTTCCATAGCCGCGGTGGTGGTTAGCCTGACGAGCTCCAGAACGAAAGGGAAACTCAACGTGAGAATTTCCCTCCAGTTTAGGCCCTGCGTAGCCGGGCGGGAAGGGCGGCATGCAGCAGGTTCCGTGAGTTCTTAGTCACTCTTCGGGTTCATTTTAACGGAATTTCCCATTGGAGGACTCCTAGGCCCCTCGGGTGTGCATCCATTTCCCTTCGGGGTCACTGAGGACCTCCAGGCACCACCACCCCCCACCACGCCGTGGTCCGGCCGAGCAACATCGAGGCCCATGGCTCTGCCCCTCGGAGGCCCTGTGTGCGTGCCGGGTGATGGGCAACACTCTGCACGTTCCTTGAGGAGAGCTACATTTCCAGAGCCCTCCAACAGCCTCAGGACCAGATTTCTGGTGCGTCCGAAGCTCCCAGGAAATATCTGTCGTCGCCCTTGTGAGAGCTGCCGTGAGAAAACACTCTGCTTTGCCTGCTTCGCGGGCCTCGTACCTGCAGGCACTCTGCTCGAGGAGAACGTCAGCATCTCGCAATGCTGCGTCGCTAACGGGACAGCCAGATTGAGCACAGGCCTGGAGGGAAGGCCCTGACGTGAGGTGCAGAAGCGGAGCCGCGCGGCAGTTTCCATGAGGCCGTAGCCTCTGCTCTGCGTGTCCTTAACGGCAGTAGAGTCTCCTGGACACCTGGGAGGCTCGCGGGGGCACCCTGTTCCAGGCTGCAACACGGAGCACTCCCAGGCACCCCTGGGTCTGCCGAGCAACATCCAGGCCCGGAGCCCCTTTGGAGCCGCTCTCTATACGCCGAGTGTAGGGAAACGCCCTGCACTCTCTCCTGGAGCAGACTCGTTTCCCCCACCAAACCCACACTTTCACCAACAGACTTCTGGCACGTCTCCCATGCCTTTGAGGTCTTACGCCTTGCCCTAGTCTGAGCTGCCCTGAGAGAGCCCTCGGCCTCGCATTCCATCTAGGACACCCCCTGCCGGAAGTCACCCTGCCTCCAAGAGAGAGTCGGCTTGCGTTCTTACTGCGATTTAAGCCCCGTGCTTCCTGTGGCCCCGCAGGCTTTGGAATAGCCACAGGCCCCAGAGGCGTAACTAGGCAGGGCATTCCTTGGTTGAGGCAGTTCACTTGACGCAGAACACCCTACTTCGGGGAGTTGGTTCAGGGAAGCAAACGCCGGGTGACCTGTGTCTCTTTGGACTGGTTAGAAACCACAGGGAGGTAAGCTGAGTGTGCGCGTGGAAACGGGAGCCTGCTGGAACTATCCTTGCTTTCCCACTTGGAAGGCTGCACTCGTGCTGCCGTGAAGCTGCCTGACGTC
Organism: Lagenorhynchus albirostris; assembly: GCF_949774975.1. Lineage (NCBI taxonomy): Eukaryota > Metazoa > Chordata > Mammalia > Artiodactyla > Delphinidae > Lagenorhynchus > Lagenorhynchus albirostris. The sequence goes on along the minus strand of NC_083112.1, from coordinate 44,262,199 downwards.
CCCTGCTGTTGACAGGCCTGGAAACCCGGTCGAAATGCTTCTGGGAAGAAAATGAGTTTGCTCCGTTTCAACCCGGTGCTTCCATAGCCGCGGTGGTGGTTAGCCTGACGAGCTCCAGAACGAAAGGGAAACTCAACGTGAGAATTTCCCTCCAGTTTAGGCCCTGCGTAGCCGGGCGGGAAGGGCGGCATGCAGCAGGTTCCGTGAGTTCTTAGTCACTCTTCGGGTTCATTTTAACGGAATTTCCCATTGGAGGACTCCTAGGCCCCTCGGGTGTGCATCCATTTCCCTTCGGGGTCACTGAGGACCTCCAGGCACCACCACCCCCCACCACGCCGTGGTCCGGCCGAGCAACATCGAGGCCCATGGCTCTGCCCCTCGGAGGCCCTGTGTGCGTGCCGGGTGATGGGCAACACTCTGCACGTTCCTTGAGGAGAGCTACATTTCCAGAGCCCTCCAACAGCCTCAGGACCAGATTTCTGGTGCGTCCGAAGCTCCCAGGAAATATCTGTCGTCGCCCTTGTGAGAGCTGCCGTGAGAAAACACTCTGCTTTGCCTGCTTCGCGGGCCTCGTACCTGCAGGCACTCTGCTCGAGGAGAACGTCAGCATCTCGCAATGCTGCGTCGCTAACGGGACAGCCAGATTGAGCACAGGCCTGGAGGGAAGGCCCTGACGTGAGGTGCAGAAGCGGAGCCGCGCGGCAGTTTCCATGAGGCCGTAGCCTCTGCTCTGCGTGTCCTTAACGGCAGTAGAGTCTCCTGGACACCTGGGAGGCTCGCGGGGGCACCCTGTTCCAGGCTGCAACACGGAGCACTCCCAGGCACCCCTGGGTCTGCCGAGCAACATCCAGGCCCGGAGCCCCTTTGGAGCCGCTCTCTATACGCCGAGTGTAGGGAAACGCCCTGCACTCTCTCCTGGAGCAGACTCGTTTCCCCCACCAAACCCACACTTTCACCAACAGACTTCTGGCACGTCTCCCATGCCTTTGAGGTCTTACGCCTTGCCCTAGTCTGAGCTGCCCTGAGAGAGCCCTCGGCCTCGCATTCCATCTAGGACACCCCCTGCCGGAAGTCACCCTGCCTCCAAGAGAGAGTCGGCTTGCGTTCTTACTGCGATTTAAGCCCCGTGCTTCCTGTGGCCCCGCAGGCTTTGGAATAGCCACAGGCCCCAGAGGCGTAACTAGGCAGGGCATTCCTTGGTTGAGGCAGTTCACTTGACGCAGAACACCCTACTTCGGGGAGTTGGTTCAGGGAAGCAAACGCCGGGTGACCTGTGTCTCTTTGGACTGGTTAGAAACCACAGGGAGGTAAGCTGAGTGTGCGCGTGGAAACGGGAGCCTGCTGGAACTATCCTTGCTTTCCCACTTGGAAGGCTGCACTCGTGCTGCCGTGAAGCTGCCTGACGTCCCCTGCTGTTGACAGGCCTGGAAACCCGGTCGAAATGCTTCTGGGAAGAAAATGAGTTTGCTCCGTTTCAACCCGGTGCTTCCATAGCCGCGGTGGTGGTTAGCCTGACGAGCTCCAGAACGAAAGGGAAACTCAACGTGAGAATTTCCCTCCAGTTTAGGCCCTGCGTAGCCGGGCGGGAAGGGCGGCATGCAGCAGGTTCCGTGAGTTCTTAGTCACTCTTCGGGTTCATTTTAACGGAATTTCCCATTGGAGGACTCCTAGGCCCCTCGGGTGTGCATCCATTTCCCTTCGGGGTCACTGAGGACCTCCAGGCACCACCACCCCCCACCACGCCGTGGTCCGGCCGAGCAACATCGAGGCCCATGGCTCTGCCCCTCGGAGGCCCTGTGTGCGTGCCGGGTGATGGGCAACACTCTGCACGTTCCTTGAGGAGAGCTACATTTCCAGAGCCCTCCAACAGCCTCAGGACCAGATTTCTGGTGCGTCCGAAGCTCCCAGGAAATATCTGTCGTCGCCCTTGTGAGAGCTGCCGTGAGAAAACACTCTGCTTTGCCTGCTTCGCGGGCCTCGTACCTGCAGGCACTCTGCTCGAGGAGAACGTCAGCATCTCGCAATGCTGCGTCGCTAACGGGACAGCCAGATTGAGCACAGGCCTGGAGGGAAGGCCCTGACGTGAGGTGCAGAAGCGGAGCCGCGCGGCAGTTTCCATGAGGCCGTAGCCTCTGCTCTGCGTGTCCTTAACGGCAGTAGAGTCTCCTGGACACCTGGGAGGCTCGCGGGGGCACCCTGTTCCAGGCTGCAACACGGAGCACTCCCAGGCACCCCTGGGTCTGCCGAGCAACATCCAGGCCCGGAGCCCCTTTGGAGCCGCTCTCTATACGCCGAGTGTAGGGAAACGCCCTGCACTCTCTCCTGGAGCAGACTCGTTTCCCCCACCAAACCCACACTTTCACCAACAGACTTCTGGCACGTCTCCCATGCCTTTGAGGTCTTACGCCTTGCCCTAGTCTGAGCTGCCCTGAGAGAGCCCTCGGCCTCGCATTCCATCTAGGACACCCCCTGCCGGAAGTCACCCTGCCTCCAAGAGAGAGTCGGCTTGCGTTCTTACTGCGATTTAAGCCCCGTGCTTCCTGTGGCCCCGCAGGCTTTGGAATAGCCACAGGCCCCAGAGGCGTAACTAGGCAGGGCATTCCTTGGTTGAGGCAGTTCACTTGACGCAGAACACCCTACTTCGGGGAGTTGGTTCAGGGAAGCAAACGCCGGGTGACCTGTGTCTCTTTGGACTGGTTAGAAACCACAGGGAGGTAAGCTGAGTGTGCGCGTGGAAACGGGAGCCTGCTGGAACTATCCTTGCTTTCCCACTTGGAAGGCTGCACTCGTGCTGCCGTGAAGCTGCCTGACGTCCCCTGCTGTTGACAGGCCTGGAAACCCGGTCGAAATGCTTCTGGGAAGAAAATGAGTTTGCTCCGTTTCAACCCGGTGCTTCCATAGCCGCGGTGGTGGTTAGCCTGACGAGCTCCAGAACGAAAGGGAAACTCAACGTGAGAATTTCCCTCCAGTTTAGGCCCTGCGTAGCCGGGCGGGAAGGGCGGCATGCAGCAGGTTCCGTGAGTTCTTAGTCACTCTTCGGGTTCATTTTAACGGAATTTCCCATTGGAGGACTCCTAGGCCCCTCGGGTGTGCATCCATTTCCCTTCGGGGTCACTGAGGACCTCCAGGCACCACCACCCCCCACCACGCCGTGGTCCGGCCGAGCAACATCGAGGCCCATGGCTCTGCCCCTCGGAGGCCCTGTGTGCGTGCCGGGTGATGGGCAACACTCTGCACGTTCCTTGAGGAGAGCTACATTTCCAGAGCCCTCCAACAGCCTCAGGACCAGATTTCTGGTGCGTCCGAAGCTCCCAGGAAATATCTGTCGTCGCCCTTGTGAGAGCTGCCGTGAGAAAACACTCTGCTTTGCCTGCTTCGCGGGCCTCGTACCTGCAGGCACTCTGCTCGAGGAGAACGTCAGCATCTCGCAATGCTGCGTCGCTAACGGGACAGCCAGATTGAGCACAGGCCTGGAGGGAAGGCCCTGACGTGAGGTGCAGAAGCGGAGCCGCGCGGCAGTTTCCATGAGGCCGTAGCCTCTGCTCTGCGTGTCCTTAACGGCAGTAGAGTCTCCTGGACACCTGGGAGGCTCGCGGGGGCACCCTGTTCCAGGCTGCAACACGGAGCACTCCCAGGCACCCCTGGGTCTGCCGAGCAACATCCAGGCCCGGAGCCCCTTTGGAGCCGCTCTCTATACGCCGAGTGTAGGGAAACGCCCTGCACTCTCTCCTGGAGCAGACTCGTTTCCCCCACCAAACCCACACTTTCACCAACAGACTTCTGGCACGTCTCCCATGCCTTTGAGGTCTTACGCCTTGCCCTAGTCTGAGCTGCCCTGAGAGAGCCCTCGGCCTCGCATTCCATCTAGGACACCCCCTGCCGGAAGTCACCCTGCCTCCAAGAGAGAGTCGGCTTGCGTTCTTACTGCGATTTAAGCCCCGTGCTTCCTGTGGCCCCGCAGGCTTTGGAATAGCCACAGGCCCCAGAGGCGTAACTAGGCAGGGCATTCCTTGGTTGAGGCAGTTCACTTGACGCAGAACACCCTACTTCGGGGAGTTGGTTCAGGGAAGCAAACGCCGGGTGACCTGTGTCTCTTTGGACTGGTTAGAAACCACAGGGAGGTAAGCTGAGTGTGCGCGTGGAAACGGGAGCCTGCTGGAACTATCCTTGCTTTCCCACTTGGAAGGCTGCACTCGTGCTGCCGTGAAGCTGCCTGACGTCCCCTGCTGTTGACAGGCCTGGAAACCCGGTCGAAATGCTTCTGGGAAGAAAATGAGTTTGCTCCGTTTCAACCCGGTGCTTCCATAGCCGCGGTGGTGGTTAGCCTGACGAGCTCCAGAACGAAAGGGAAACTCAACGTGAGAATTTCCCTCCAGTTTAGGCCCTGCGTAGCCGGGCGGGAAGGGCGGCATGCAGCAGGTTCCGTGAGTTCTTAGTCACTCTTCGGGTTCATTTTAACGGAATTTCCCATTGGAGGACTCCTAGGCCCCTCGGGTGTGCATCCATTTCCCTTCGGGGTCACTGAGGACCTCCAGGCACCACCACCCCCCACCACGCCGTGGTCCGGCCGAGCAACATCGAGGCCCATGGCTCTGCCCCTCGGAGGCCCTGTGTGCGTGCCGGGTGATGGGCAACACTCTGCACGTTCCTTGAGGAGAGCTACATTTCCAGAGCCCTCCAACAGCCTCAGGACCAGATTTCTGGTGCGTCCGAAGCTCCCAGGAAATATCTGTCGTCGCCCTTGTGAGAGCTGCCGTGAGAAAACACTCTGCTTTGCCTGCTTCGCGGGCCTCGTACCTGCAGGCACTCTGCTCGAGGAGAACGTCAGCATCTCGCAATGCTGCGTCGCTAACGGGACAGCCAGATTGAGCACAGGCCTGGAGGGAAGGCCCTGACGTGAGGTGCAGAAGCGGAGCCGCGCGGCAGTTTCCATGAGGCCGTAGCCTCTGCTCTGCGTGTCCTTAACGGCAGTAGAGTCTCCTGGACACCTGGGAGGCTCGCGGGGGCACCCTGTTCCAGGCTGCAACACGGAGCACTCCCAGGCACCCCTGGGTCTGCCGAGCAACATCCAGGCCCGGAGCCCCTTTGGAGCCGCTCTCTATACGCCGAGTGTAGGGAAACGCCCTGCACTCTCTCCTGGAGCAGACTCGTTTCCCCCACCAAACCCACACTTTCACCAACAGACTTCTGGCACGTCTCCCATGCCTTTGAGGTCTTACGCCTTGCCCTAGTCTGAGCTGCCCTGAGAGAGCCCTCGGCCTCGCATTCCATCTAGGACACCCCCTGCCGGAAGTCACCCTGCCTCCAAGAGAGAGTCGGCTTGCGTTCTTACTGCGATTTAAGCCCCGTGCTTCCTGTGGCCCCGCAGGCTTTGGAATAGCCACAGGCCCCAGAGGCGTAACTAGGCAGGGCATTCCTTGGTTGAGGCAGTTCACTTGACGCAGAACACCCTACTTCGGGGAGTTGGTTCAGGGAAGCAAACGCCGGGTGACCTGTGTCTCTTTGGACTGGTTAGAAACCACAGGGAGGTAAGCTGAGTGTGCGCGTGGAAACGGGAGCCTGCTGGAACTATCCTTGCTTTCCCACTTGGAAGGCTGCACTCGTGCTGCCGTGAAGCTGCCTGACGTCCCCTGCTGTTGACAGGCCTGGAAACCCGGTCGAAATGCTTCTGGGAAGAAAATGAGTTTGCTCCGTTTCAACCCGGTGCTTCCATAGCCGCGGTGGTGGTTAGCCTGACGAGCTCCAGAACGAAAGGGAAACTCAACGTGAGAATTTCCCTCCAGTTTAGGCCCTGCGTAGCCGGGCGGGAAGGGCGGCATGCAGCAGGTTCCGTGAGTTCTTAGTCACTCTTCGGGTTCATTTTAACGGAATTTCCCATTGGAGGACTCCTAGGCCCCTCGGGTGTGCATCCATTTCCCTTCGGGGTCACTGAGGACCTCCAGGCACCACCACCCCCCACCACGCCGTGGTCCGGCCGAGCAACATCGAGGCCCATGGCTCTGCCCCTCGGAGGCCCTGTGTGCGTGCCGGGTGATGGGCAACACTCTGCACGTTCCTTGAGGAGAGCTACATTTCCAGAGCCCTCCAACAGCCTCAGGACCAGATTTCTGGTGCGTCCGAAGCTCCCAGGAAATATCTGTCGTCGCCCTTGTGAGAGCTGCCGTGAGAAAACACTCTGCTTTGCCTGCTTCGCGGGCCTCGTACCTGCAGGCACTCTGCTCGAGGAGAACGTCAGCATCTCGCAATGCTGCGTCGCTAACGGGACAGCCAGATTGAGCACAGGCCTGGAGGGAAGGCCCTGACGTGAGGTGCAGAAGCGGAGCCGCGCGGCAGTTTCCATGAGGCCGTAGCCTCTGCTCTGCGTGTCCTTAACGGCAGTAGAGTCTCCTGGACACCTGGGAGGCTCGCGGGGGCACCCTGTTCCAGGCTGCAACACGGAGCACTCCCAGGCACCCCTGGGTCTGCCGAGCAACATCCAGGCCCGGAGCCCCTTTGGAGCCGCTCTCTATACGCCGAGTGTAGGGAAACGCCCTGCACTCTCTCCTGGAGCAGACTCGTTTCCCCCACCAAACCCACACTTTCACCAACAGACTTCTGGCACGTCTCCCATGCCTTTGAGGTCTTACGCCTTGCCCTAGTCTGAGCTGCCCTGAGAGAGCCCTCGGCCTCGCATTCCATCTAGGACACCCCCTGCCGGAAGTCACCCTGCCTCCAAGAGAGAGTCGGCTTGCGTTCTTACTGCGATTTAAGCCCCGTGCTTCCTGTGGCCCCGCAGGCTTTGGAATAGCCACAGGCCCCAGAGGCGTAACTAGGCAGGGCATTCCTTGGTTGAGGCAGTTCACTTGACGCAGAACACCCTACTTCGGGGAGTTGGTTCAGGGAAGCAAACGCCGGGTGACCTGTGTCTCTTTGGACTGGTTAGAAACCACAGGGAGGTAAGCTGAGTGTGCGCGTGGAAACGGGAGCCTGCTGGAACTATCCTTGCTTTCCCACTTGGAAGGCTGCACTCGTGCTGCCGTGAAGCTGCCTGACGTCCCCTGCTGTTGACAGGCCTGGAAACCCGGTCGAAATGCTTCTGGGAAGAAAATGAGTTTGCTCCGTTTCAACCCGGTGCTTCCATAGCCGCGGTGGTGGTTAGCCTGACGAGCTCCAGAACGAAAGGGAAACTCAACGTGAGAATTTCCCTCCAGTTTAGCCCTGCGTAGCCGGGCGGGAAGGGCGGCATGCAGCAGGTTCCGTGAGTTCTTAGTCACTCTTCGGGTTCATTTTAACGGAATTTCCCATTGGAGGACTCCTAGGCCCCTCGGGTGTGCATCCATTTCCCTTCGGGGTCACTGAGGACCTCCAGGCACCACCACCCCCCACCACGCCGTGGTCCGGCCCGAGCAACATCGAGGCCCATGGCTCTGCCCCTCGGAGGCCCTGTGTGCGTGCCGGGTGATGGGCAACACTCTGCACGTTCCTTGAGGAGAGCTACATTTCCAGAGCCCTCCAACAGCCTCAGGACCAGATTTCTGGTGCGTCCGAAGCTCCCAGGAAATATCTGTCGTCGCCCTTGTGAGAGCTGCCGTGAGAAAACACTCTGCTTTGCCTGCTTCGCGGGCCTCGTACCTGCAGGCACTCTGCTCGAGGAGAACGTCAGCATCTCGCAATGCTGCGTCGCTAACGGGACAGCCAGATTGAGCACAGGCCTGGAGGGAAGGCCCTGACGTGAGGTGCAGAAGCGGAGCCGCGCGGCAGTTTCCATGAGGCCGTAGCCTCTGCTCTGCGTGTCCTTAACGGCAGTAGAGTCTCCTGGACACCTGGGAGGCTCGCGGGGGCACCCTGTTCCAGGCTGCAACACGGAGCACTCCCAGGCACCCCTGGGTCTGCCGAGCAACATCCAGGCCCGGAGCCCCTTTGGAGCCGCTCTCTATACGCCGAGTGTAGGGAAACGCCCTGCACTCTCTCCTGGAGCAGACTCGTTTCCCCCACCAAACCCACACTTTCACCAACAGACTTCTGGCACGTCTCCCATGCCTTTGAGGTCTTACGCCTTGCCCTAGTCTGAGCTGCCCTGAGAGAGCCCTCGGCCTCGCATTCCATCTAGGACACCCCCTGCCGGAAGTCACCCTGCCTCCAAGAGAGAGTCGGCTTGCGTTCTTACTGCGATTTAAGCCCCGTGCTTCCTGTGGCCCCGCAGGCTTTGGAATAGCCACAGGCCCCAGAGGCGTAACTAGGCAGGGCATTCCTTGGTTGAGGCAGTTCACTTGACGCAGAACACCCTACTTCGGGGAGTTGGTTCAGGGAAGCAAACGCCGGGTGACCTGTGTCTCTTTGGACTGGTTAGAAACCACAGGGAGGTAAGCTGAGTGTGCGCGTGGAAACGGGAGCCTGCTGGAACTATCCTTGCTTTCCCACTTGGAAGGCTGCACTCGTGCTGCCGTGAAGCTGCCTGACGTCCCCTGCTGTTGACAGGCCTGGAAACCCGGTCGAAATGCTTCTGGGAAGAAAATGAGTTTGCTCCGTTTCAACCCGGTGCTTCCATAGCCGCGGTGGTGGTTAGCCTGACGAGCTCCAGAACGAAAGGGAAACTCAACGTGAGAATTTCCCTCCAGTTTAGGCCCTGCGTAGCCGGGCGGGAAGGGCGGCATGCAGCAGGTTCCGTGAGTTCTTAGTCACTCTTCGGGTTCATTTTAACGGAATTTCCCATTGGAGGACTCCTAGGCCCCTCGGGTGTGCATCCATTTCCCTTCGGGGTCACTGAGGACCTCCAGGCACCACCACCCCCCACCACGCCGTGGTCCGGCCGAGCAACATCGAGGCCCATGGCTCTGCCCCTCGGAGGCCCTGTGTGCGTGCCGGGTGATGGGCAACACTCTGCACGTTCCTTGAGGAGAGCTACATTTCCAGAGCCCTCCAACAGCCTGAGGACCAGATTTCTGGTGCGTCCGAAGCTCCCAGGAAATATCTGTCGTCGCCCTTGTGAGAGCTGCCGTGAGAAAACACTCTGCTTTGCCTGCTTCGCGGGCCTCGTACCTGCAGGCACTCTGCTCGAGGAGAACGTCAGCATCTCGCAATGCTGCGTCGCTAACGGGACAGCCAGATTGAGCACAGGCCTGGAGGGAAGGCCCTGACGTGAGGTGCAGAAGCGGAGCCGCGCGGCAGTTTCCATGAGGCCGTAGCCTCTGCTCTGCGTGTCCTTAACGGCAGTAGAGTCTCCTGGACACCTGGGAGGCTCGCGGGGGCACCCTGTTCCAGGCTGCAACACGGAGCACTCCCAGGCACCCCTGGGTCTGCCGAGCAACATCCAGGCCCGGAGCCCCTTTGGAGCCGCTCTCTATACGCCGAGTGTAGGGAAACGCCCTGCACTCTCTCCTGGAGCAGACTCGTTTCCCCCACCAAACCCACACTTTCACCAACAGACTTCTGGCACGTCTCCCATGCCTTTGAGGTCTTACGCCTTGCCCTAGTCTGAGCTGCCCTGAGAGAGCCCTCGGCCTCGCATTCCATCTAGGACACCCCCTGCCGGAAGTCACCCTGCCTCCAAGAGAGAGTCGGCTTGCGTTCTTACTGCGATTTAAGCCCCGTGCTTCCTGTGGCCCCGCAGGCTTTGGAATAGCCACAGGCCCCAGAGGCGTAACTAGGCAGGGCATTCCTTGGTTGAGGCAGTTCACTTGACGCAGAACACCCTACTTCGGGGAGTTGGTTCAGGGAAGCAAACGCCGGGTGACCTGTGTCTCTTTGGACTGGTTAGAAACCACAGGGAGGTAAGCTGAGTGTGCGCGTGGAAACGGGAGCCTGCTGGAACTATCCTTGCTTTCCCACTTGGAAGGCTGCACTCGTGCTGCCGTGAAGCTGCCTGACGTCCCCTGCTGTTGACAGGCCTGGAAACCCGGTCGAAATGCTTCTGGGAAGAAAATGAGTTTGCTCCGTTTCAACCCGGTGCTTCCATAGCCGCGGTGGTGGTTAGCCTGACGAGCTCCAGAACGAAAGGGAAACTCAACGTGAGAATTTCCCTCCAGTTTAGGCCCTGCGTAGCCGGGCGGGAAGGGCGGCATGCAGCAGGTTCCGTGAGTTCTTAGTCACTCTTCGGGTTCATTTTAACGGAATTTCCCATTGGAGGACTCCTAGGCCCCTCGGGTGTGCATCCATTTCCCTTCGGGGTCACTGAGGACCTCCAGGCACCACCACCCCCCACCACGCCGTGGTCCGGCCGAGCAACATCGAGGCCCATGGCTCTGCCCCTCGGAGGCCCTGTGTGCGTGCCGGGTGATGGGCAACACTCTGCACGTTCCTTGAGGAGAGCTACATTTCCAGAGCCCTCCAACAGCCTCAGGACCAGATTTCTGGTGCGTCCGAAGCTCCCAGGAAATATCTGTCGTCGCCCTTGTGAGAGCTGCCGTGAGAAAACACTCTGCTTTGCCTGCTTCGCGGGCCTCGTACCTGCAGGCACTCTGCTCGAGGAGAACGTCAGCATCTCGCAATGCTGCGTCGCTAACGGGACAGCCAGATTGAGCACAGGCCTGGAGGGAAGGCCCTGACGTGAGGTGCAGAAGCGGAGCCGCGCGGCAGTTTCCATGAGGCCGTAGCCTCTGCTCTGCGTGTCCTTAACGGCAGTAGAGTCTCCTGGACACCTGGGAGGCTCGCGGGGGCACCCTGTTCCAGGCTGCAACACGGAGCACTCCCAGGCACCCCTGGGTCTGCCGAGCAACATCCAGGCCCGGAGCCCCTTTGGAGCCGCTCTCTATACGCCGAGTGTAGGGAAACGCCCTGCACTCTCTCCTGGAGCAGACTCGTTTCCCCCACCAAACCCACACTTTCACCAACAGACTTCTGGCACGTCTCCCATGCCTTTGAGGTCTTACGCCTTGCCCTAGTCTGAGCTGCCCTGAGAGAGCCCTCGGCCTCGCATTCCATCTAGGACACCCCCTGCCGGAAGTCACCCTGCCTCCAAGAGAGAGTCGGCTTGCGTTCTTACTGCGATTTAAGCCCCGTGCTTCCTGTGGCCCCGCAGGCTTTGGAATAGCCACAGGCCCCAGAGGCGTAACTAGGCAGGGCATTCCTTGGTTGAGGCAGTTCACTTGACGCAGAACACCCTACTTCGGGGAGTTGGTTCAGGGAAGCAAACGCCGGGTGACCTGTGTCTCTTTGGACTGGTTAGAAACCACAGGGAGGTAAGCTGAGTGTGCGCGTGGAAACGGGAGCCTGCTGGAACTATCCTTGCTTTCCCACTTGGAAGGCTGCACTCGTGCTGCCGTGAAGCTGCCTGACGTCCCCTGCTGTTGACAGGCCTGGAAACCCGGTCGAAATGCTTCTGGGAAGAAAATGAGTTTGCTCCGTTTCAACCCGGTGCTTCCATAGCCGCGGTGGTGGTTAGCCTGACGAGCTCCAGAACGAAAGGGAAACTCAACGTGAGAATTTCCCTCCAGTTTAGGCCCTGCGTAGCCGGGCGGGAAGGGCGGCATGCAGCAGGTTCCGTGAGTTCTTAGTCACTCTTCGGGTTCATTTTAACGGAATTTCCCATTGGAGGACTCCTAGGCCCCTCGGGTGTGCATCCATTTCCCTTCGGGGTCACTGAGGACCTCCAGGCACCACCACCCCCCACCACGCCGTGGTCCGGCCGAGCAACATCGAGGCCCATGGCTCTGCCCCTCGGAGGCCCTGTGTGCGTGCCGGGTGATGGGCAACACTCTGCACGTTCCTTGAGGAGAGCTACATTTCCAGAGCCCTCCAACAGCCTCAGGACCAGATTTCTGGTGCGTCCGAAGCTCCCAGGAAATATCTGTCGTCGCCCTTGTGAGAGCTGCCGTGAGAAAACACTCTGCTTTGCCTGCTTCGCGGGCCTCGTACCTGCAGGCACTCTGCTCGAGGAGAACGTCAGCATCTCGCAATGCTGCGTCGCTAACGGGACAGCCAGATTGAGCACAGGCCTGGAGGGAAGGCCCTGACGTGAGGTGCAGAAGCGGAGCCGCGCGGCAGTTTCCATGAGGCCGTAGCCTCTGCTCTGCGTGTCCTTAACGGCAGTAGAGTCTCCTGGACACCTGGGAGGCTCGCGGGGGCACCCTGTTCCAGGCTGCAACACGGAGCACTCCCAGGCACCCCTGGGTCTGCCGAGCAACATCCAGGCCCGGAGCCCCTTTGGAGCCGCTCTCTATACGCCGAGTGTAGGGAAACGCCCTGCACTCTCTCCTGGAGCAGACTCGTTTCCCCCACCAAACCCACACTTTCACCAACAGACTTCTGGCACGTCTCCCATGCCTTTGAGGTCTTACGCCTTGCCCTAGTCTGAGCTGCCCTGAGAGAGCCCTCGGCCTCGCATTCCATCTAGGACACCCCCTGCCGGAAGTCACCCTGCCTCCAAGAGAGAGTCGGCTTGCGTTCTTACTGCGATTTAAGCCCCGTGCTTCCTGTGGCCCCGCAGGCTTTGGAATAGCCACAGGCCCCAGAGGCGTAACTAGGCAGGGCATTCCTTGGTTGAGGCAGTTCACTTGACGCAGAACACCCTACTTCGGGGAGTTGGTTCAGGGAAGCAAACGCCGGGTGACCTGTGTCTCTTTGGACTGGTTAGAAACCACAGGGAGGTAAGCTGAGTGTGCGCGTGGAAACGGGAGCCTGCTGGAACTATCCTTGCTTTCCCACTTGGAAGGCTGCACTCGTGCTGCCGTGAAGCTGCCTGACGTCCCCTGCTGTTGACAGGCCTGGAAACCCGGTCGAAATGCTTCTGGGAAGAAAATGAGTTTGCTCCGTTTCAACCCGGTGCTTCCATAGCCGCGGTGGTGGTTAGCCTGACGAGCTCCAGAACGAAAGGGAAACTCAACGTGAGAATTTCCCTCCAGTTTAGGCCCTGCGTAGCCGGGCGGGAAGGGCGGCATGCAGCAGGTTCCGTGAGTTCTTAGTCACTCTTCGGGTTCATTTTAACGGAATTTCCCATTGGAGGACTCCTAGGCCCCTCGGGTGTGCATCCATTTCCCTTCGGGGTCACTGAGGACCTCCAGGCACCACCACCCCCCACCACGCCGTGGTCCGGCCGAGCAACATCGAGGCCCATGGCTCTGCCCCTCGGAGGCCCTGTGTGCGTGCCGGGTGATGGGCAACACTCTGCACGTTCCTTGAGGAGAGCTACATTTCCAGAGCCCTCCAACAGCCTCAGGACCAGATTTCTGGTGCGTCCGAAGCTCCCAGGAAATATCTGTCGTCGCCCTTGTGAGAGCTGCCGTGAGAAAACACTCTGCTTTGCCTGCTTCGCGGGCCTCGTACCTGCAGGCACTCTGCTCGAGGAGAACGTCAGCATCTCGCAATGCTGCGTCGCTAACGGGACAGCCAGATTGAGCACAGGCCTGGAGGGAAGGCCCTGACGTGAGGTGCAGAAGCGGAGCCGCGCGGCAGTTTCCATGAGGCCGTAGCCTCTGCTCTGCGTGTCCTTAACGGCAGTAGAGTCTCCTGGACACCTGGGAGGCTCGCGGGGGCACCCTGTTCCAGGCTGCAACACGGAGCACTCCCAGGCACCCCTGGGTCTGCCGAGCAACATCCAGGCCCGGAGCCCCTTTGGAGCCGCTCTCTATACGCCGAGTGTAGGGAAACGCCCTGCACTCTCTCCTGGAGCAGACTCGTTTCCCCCACCAAACCCACACTTTCACCAACAGACTTCTGGCACGTCTCCCATGCCTTTGAGGTCTTACGCCTTGCCCTAGTCTGAGCTGCCCTGAGAGAGCCCTCGGCCTCGCATTCCATCTAGGACACCCCCTGCCGGAAGTCACCCTGCCTCCAAGAGAGAGTCGGCTTGCGTTCTTACTGCGATTTAAGCCCCGTGCTTCCTGTGGCCCCGCAGGCTTTGGAATAGCCACAGGCCCCAGAGGCGTAACTAGGCAGGGCATTCCTTGGTTGAGGCAGTTCACTTGACGCAGAACACCCTACTTCGGGGAGTTGGTTCAGGGAAGCAAACGCCGGGTGACCTGTGTCTCTTTGGACTGGTTAGAAACCACAGGGAGGTAAGCTGAGTGTGCGCGTGGAAACGGGAGCCTGCTGGAACTATCCTTGCTTTCCCACTTGGAAGGCTGCACTCGTGCTGCCGTGAAGCTGCCTGACGTCCCCTGCTGTTGACAGGCCTGGAAACCCGGTCGAAATGCTTCTGGGAAGAAAATGAGTTTGCTCCGTTTCAACCCGGTGCTTCCATAGCCGCGGTGGTGGTTAGCCTGACGAGCTCCAGAACGAAAGGGAAACTCAACGTGAGAATTTCCCTCCAGTTTAGGCCCTGCGTAGCCGGGCGGGAAGGGCGGCATGCAGCAGGTTCCGTGAGTTCTTAGTCACTCTTCGGGTTCATTTTAACGGAATTTCCCATTGGAGGACTCCTAGGCCCCTCGGGTGTGCATCCATTTCCCTTCGGGGTCACTGAGGACCTCCAGGCACCACCACCCCCCACCACGCCGTGGTCCGGCCGAGCAACATCGAGGCCCATGGCTCTGCCCCTCGGAGGCCCTGTGTGCGTGCCGGGTGATGGGCAACACTCTGCACGTTCCTTGAGGAGAGCTACATTTCCAGAGCCCTCCAACAGCCTCAGGACCAGATTTCTGGTGCGTCCGAAGCTCCCAGGAAATATCTGTCGTCGCCCTTGTGAGAGCTGCCGTGAGAAAACACTCTGCTTTGCCTGCTTCGCGGGCCTCGTACCTGCAGGCACTCTGCTCGAGGAGAACGTCAGCATCTCGCAATGCTGCGTCGCTAACGGGACAGCCAGATTGAGCACAGGCCTGGAGGGAAGGCCCTGACGTGAGGTGCAGAAGCGGAGCCGCGCGGCAGTTTCCATGAGGCCGTAGCCTCTGCTCTGCGTGTCCTTAACGGCAGTAGAGTCTCCTGGACACCTGGGAGGCTCGCGGGGGCACCCTGTTCCAGGCTGCAACACGGAGCACTCCCAGGCACCCCTGGGTCTGCCGAGCAACATCCAGGCCCGGAGCCCCTTTGGAGCCGCTCTCTATACGCCGAGTGTAGGGAAACGCCCTGCACTCTCTCCTGGAGCAGACTCGTTTCCCCCACCAAACCCACACTTTCACCAACAGACTTCTGGCACGTCTCCCATGCCTTTGAGGTCTTACGCCTTGCCCTAGTCTGAGCTGCCCTGAGAGAGCCCTCGGCCTCGCATTCCATCTAGGACACCCCCTGCCGGAAGTCACCCTGCCTCCAAGAGAGAGTCGGCTTGCGTTCTTACTGCGATTTAAGCCCCGTGCTTCCTGTGGCCCCGCAGGCTTTGGAATAGCCACAGGCCCCAGAGGCGTAACTAGGCAGGGCATTCCTTGGTTGAGGCAGTTCACTTGACGCAGAACACCCTACTTCGGGGAGTTGGTTCAGGGAAGCAAACGCCGGGTGACCTGTGTCTCTTTGGACTGGTTAGAAACCACAGGGAGGTAAGCTGAGTGTGCGCGTGGAAACGGGAGCCTGCTGGAACTATCCTTGCTTTCCCACTTGGAAGGCTGCACTCGTGCTGCCGTGAAGCTGCCTGACGTCCCCTGCTGTTGACAGGCCTGGAAACCCGGTCGAAATGCTTCTGGGAAGAAAATGAGTTTGCTCCGTTTCAACCCGGTGCTTCCATAGCCGCGGTGGTGGTTAGCCTGACGAGCTCCAGAACGAAAGGGAAACTCAACGTGAGAATTTCCCTCCAGTTTAGGCCCTGCGTAGCCGGGCGGGAAGGGCGGCATGCAGCAGGTTCCGTGAGTTCTTAGTCACTCTTCGGGTTCATTTTAACGGAATTTCCCATTGGAGGACTCCTAGGCCCCTCGGGTGTGCATCCATTTCCCTTCGGGGTCACTGAGGACCTCCAGGCACCACCACCCCCCACCACGCCGTGGTCCGGCCGAGCAACATCGAGGCCCATGGCTCTGCCCCTCGGAGGCCCTGTGTGCGTGCCGGGTGATGGGCAACACTCTGCACGTTCCTTGAGGAGAGCTACATTTCCAGAGCCCTCCAACAGCCTCAGGACCAGATTTCTGGTGCGTCCGAAGCTCCCAGGAAATATCTGTCGTCGCCCTTGTGAGAGCTGCCGTGAGAAAACACTCTGCTTTGCCTGCTTCGCGGGCCTCGTACCTGCAGGCACTCTGCTCGAGGAGAACGTCAGCATCTCGCAATGCTGCGTCGCTAACGGGACAGCCAGATTGAGCACAGGCCTGGAGGGAAGGCCCTGACGTGAGGTGCAGAAGCGGAGCCGCGCGGCAGTTTCCATGAGGCCGTAGCCTCTGCTCTGCGTGTCCTTAACGGCAGTAGAGTCTCCTGGACACCTGGGAGGCTCGCGGGGGCACCCTGTTCCAGGCTGCAACACGGAGCACTCCCAGGCACCCCTGGGTCTGCCGAGCAACATCCAGGCCCGGAGCCCCTTTGGAGCCGCTCTCTATACGCCGAGTGTAGGGAAACGCCCTGCACTCTCTCCTGGAGCAGACTCGTTTCCCCCACCAAACCCACACTTTCACCAACAGACTTCTGGCACGTCTCCCATGCCTTTGAGGTCTTACGCCTTGCCCTAGTCTGAGCTGCCCTGAGAGAGCCCTCGGCCTCGCATTCCATCTAGGACACCCCCTGCCGGAAGTCACCCTGCCTCCAAGAGAGAGTCGGCTTGCGTTCTTACTGCGATTTAAGCCCCGTGCTTCCTGTGGCCCCGCAGGCTTTGGAATAGCCACAGGCCCCAGAGGCGTAACTAGGCAGGGCATTCCTTGGTTGAGGCAGTTCACTTGACGCAGAACACCCTACTTCGGGGAGTTGGTTCAGGGAAGCAAACGCCGGGTGACCTGTGTCTCTTTGGACTGGTTAGAAACCACAGGGAGGTAAGCTGAGTGTGCGCGTGGAAACGGGAGCCTGCTGGAACTATCCTTGCTTTCCCACTTGGAAGGCTGCACTCGTGCTGCCGTGAAGCTGCCTGACGTCCCCTGCTGTTGACAGGCCTGGAAACCCGGTCGAAATGCTTCTGGGAAGAAAATGAGTTTGCTCCGTTTCAACCCGGTGCTTCCATAGCCGCGGTGGTGGTTAGCCTGACGAGCTCCAGAACGAAAGGGAAACTCAACGTGAGAATTTCCCTCCAGTTTAGGCCCTGCGTAGCCGGGCGGGAAGGGCGGCATGCAGCAGGTTCCGTGAGTTCTTAGTCACTCTTCGGGTTCATTTTAACGGAATTTCCCATTGGAGGACTCCTAGGCCCCTCGGGTGTGCATCCATTTCCCTTCGGGGTCACTGAGGACCTCCAGGCACCACCACCCCCCACCACGCCGTGGTCCGGCCGAGCAACATCGAGGCCCATGGCTCTGCCCCTCGGAGGCCCTGTGTGCGTGCCGGGTGATGGGCAACACTCTGCACGTTCCTTGAGGAGAGCTACATTTCCAGAGCCCTCCAACAGCCTGAGGACCAGATTTCTGGTGCGTCCGAAGCTCCCAGGAAATATCTGTCGTCGCCCTTGTGAGAGCTGCCGTGAGAAAACACTCTGCTTTGCCTGCTTCGCGGGCCTCGTACCTGCAGGCACTCTGCTCGAGGAGAACGTCAGCATCTCGCAATGCTGCGTCGCTAACGGGACAGCCAGATTGAGCACAGGCCTGGAGGGAAGGCCCTGACGTGAGGTGCAGAAGCGGAGCCGCGCGGCAGTTTCCATGAGGCCGTAGCCTCTGCTCTGCGTGTCCTTAACGGCAGTAGAGTCTCCTGGACACCTGGGAGGCTCGCGGGGGCACCCTGTTCCAGGCTGCAACACGGAGCACTCCCAGGCACCCCTGGGTCTGCCGAGCAACATCCAGGCCCGGAGCCCCTTTGGAGCCGCTCTCTATACGCCGAGTGTAGGGAAACGCCCTGCACTCTCTCCTGGAGCAGACTCGTTTCCCCCACCAAACCCACACTTTCACCAACAGACTTCTGGCACGTCTCCCATGCCTTTGAGGTCTTACGCCTTGCCCTAGTCTGAGCTGCCCTGAGAGAGCCCTCGGCCTCGCATTCCATCTAGGACACCCCCTGCCGGAAGTCACCCTGCCTCCAAGAGAGAGTCGGCTTGCGTTCTTACTGCGATTTAAGCCCCGTGCTTCCTGTGGCCCCGCAGGCTTTGGAATAGCCACAGGCCCCAGAGGCGTAACTAGGCAGGGCATTCCTTGGTTGAGGCAGTTCACTTGACGCAGAACACCCTACTTCGGGGAGTTGGTTCAGGGAAGCAAACGCCGGGTGACCTGTGTCTCTTTGGACTGGTTAGAAACCACAGGGAGGTAAGCTGAGTGTGCGCGTGGAAACGGGAGCCTGCTGGAACTATCCTTGCTTTCCCACTTGGAAGGCTGCACTCGTGCTGCCGTGAAGCTGCCTGACGTCCCCTGCTGTTGACAGGCCTGGAAACCCGGTCGAAATGCTTCTGGGAAGAAAATGAGTTTGCTCCGTTTCAACCCGGTGCTTCCATAGCCGCGGTGGTGGTTAGCCTGACGAGCTCCAGAACGAAAGGGAAACTCAACGTGAGAATTTCCCTCCAGTTTAGGCCCTGCGTAGCCGGGCGGGAAGGGCGGCATGCAGCAGGTTCCGTGAGTTCTTAGTCACTCTTCGGGTTCATTTTAACGGAATTTCCCATTGGAGGACTCCTAGGCCCCTCGGGTGTGCATCCATTTCCCTTCGGGGTCACTGAGGACCTCCAGGCACCACCACCCCCCACCACGCCGTGGTCCGGCCGAGCAACATCGAGGCCCATGGCTCTGCCCCTCGGAGGCCCTGTGTGCGTGCCGGGTGATGGGCAACACTCTGCACGTTCCTTGAGGAGAGCTACATTTCCAGAGCCCTCCAACAGCCTCAGGACCAGATTTCTGGTGCGTCCGAAGCTCCCAGGAAATATCTGTCGTCGCCCTTGTGAGAGCTGCCGTGAGAAAACACTCTGCTTTGCCTGCTTCGCGGGCCTCGTACCTGCAGGCACTCTGCTCGAGGAGAACGTCAGCATCTCGCAATGCTGCGTCGCTAACGGGACAGCCAGATTGAGCACAGGCCTGGAGGGAAGGCCCTGACGTGAGGTGCAGAAGCGGAGCCGCGCGGCAGTTTCCATGAGGCCGTAGCCTCTGCTCTGCGTGTCCTTAACGGCAGTAGAGTCTCCTGGACACCTGGGAGGCTCGCGGGGGCACCCTGTTCCAGGCTGCAACACGGAGCACTCCCAGGCACCCCTGGGTCTGCCGAGCAACATCCAGGCCCGGAGCCCCTTTGGAGCCGCTCTCTATACGCCGAGTGTAGGGAAACGCCCTGCACTCTCTCCTGGAGCAGACTCGTTTCCCCCACCAAACCCACACTTTCACCAACAGACTTCTGGCACGTCTCCCATGCCTTTGAGGTCTTACGCCTTGCCCTAGTCTGAGCTGCCCTGAGAGAGCCCTCGGCCTCGCATTCCATCTAGGACACCCCCTGCCGGAAGTCACCCTGCCTCCAAGAGAGAGTCGGCTTGCGTTCTTACTGCGATTTAAGCCCCGTGCTTCCTGTGGCCCCGCAGGCTTTGGAATAGCCACAGGCCCCAGAGGCGTAACTAGGCAGGGCATTCCTTGGTTGAGGCAGTTCACTTGACGCAGAACACCCTACTTCGGGGAGTTGGTTCAGGGAAGCAAACGCCGGGTGACCTGTGTCTCTTTGGACTGGTTAGAAACCACAGGGAGGTAAGCTGAGTGTGCGCGTGGAAACGGGAGCCTGCTGGAACTATCCTTGCTTTCCCACTTGGAAGGCTGCACTCGTGCTGCCGTGAAGCTGCCTGACGTCCCCTGCTGTTGACAGGCCTGGAAACCCGGTCGAAATGCTTCTGGGAAGAAAATGAGTTTGCTCCGTTTCAACCCGGTGCTTCCATAGCCGCGGTGGTGGTTAGCCTGACGAGCTCCAGAACGAAAGGGAAACTCAACGTGAGAATTTCCCTCCAGTTTAGGCCCTGCGTAGCCGGGCGGGAAGGGCGGCATGCAGCAGGTTCCGTGAGTTCTTAGTCACTCTTCGGGTTCATTTTAACGGAATTTCCCATTGGAGGACTCCTAGGCCCCTCGGGTGTGCATCCATTTCCCTTCGGGGTCACTGAGGACCTCCAGGCACCACCACCCCCCACCACGCCGTGGTCCGGCCGAGCAACATCGAGGCCCATGGCTCTGCCCCTCGGAGGCCCTGTGTGCGTGCCGGGTGATGGGCAACACTCTGCACGTTCCTTGAGGAGAGCTACATTTCCAGAGCCCTCCAACAGCCTCAGGACCAGATTTCTGGTGCGTCCGAAGCTCCCAGGAAATATCTGTCGTCGCCCTTGTGAGAGCTGCCGTGAGAAAACACTCTGCTTTGCCTGCTTCGCGGGCCTCGTACCTGCAGGCACTCTGCTCGAGGAGAACGTCAGCATCTCGCAATGCTGCGTCGCTAACGGGACAGCCAGATTGAGCACAGGCCTGGAGGGAAGGCCCTGACGTGAGGTGCAGAAGCGGAGCCGCGCGGCAGTTTCCATGAGGCCGTAGCCTCTGCTCTGCGTGTCCTTAACGGCAGTAGAGTCTCCTGGACACCTGGGAGGCTCGCGGGGGCACCCTGTTCCAGGCTGCAACACGGAGCACTCCCAGGCACCCCTGGGTCTGCCGAGCAACATCCAGGCCCGGAGCCCCTTTGGAGCCGCTCTCTATACGCCGAGTGTAGGGAAACGCCCTGCACTCTCTCCTGGAGCAGACTCGTTTCCCCCACCAAACCCACACTTTCACCAACAGACTTCTGGCACGTCTCCCATGCCTTTGAGGTCTTACGCCTTGCCCTAGTCTGAGCTGCCCTGAGAGAGCCCTCGGCCTCGCATTCCATCTAGGACACCCCCTGCCGGAAGTCACCCTGCCTCCAAGAGAGAGTCGGCTTGCGTTCTTACTGCGATTTAAGCCCCGTGCTTCCTGTGGCCCCGCAGGCTTTGGAATAGCCACAGGCCCCAGAGGCGTAACTAGGCAGGGCATTCCTTGGTTGAGGCAGTTCACTTGACGCAGAACACCCTACTTCGGGGAGTTGGTTCAGGGAAGCAAACGCCGGGTGACCTGTGTCTCTTTGGACTGGTTAGAAACCACAGGGAGGTAAGCTGAGTGTGCGCGTGGAAACGGGAGCCTGCTGGAACTATCCTTGCTTTCCCACTTGGAAGGCTGCACTCGTGCTGCCGTGAAGCTGCCTGACGTCCCCTGCTGTTGACAGGCCTGGAAACCCGGTCGAAATGCTTCTGGGAAGAAAATGAGTTTGCTCCGTTTCAACCCGGTGCTTCCATAGCCGCGGTGGTGGTTAGCCTGACGAGCTCCAGAACGAAAGGGAAACTCAACGTGAGAATTTCCCTCCAGTTTAGGCCCTGCGTAGCCGGGCGGGAAGGGCGGCATGCAGCAGGTTCCGTGAGTTCTTAGTCACTCTTCGGGTTCATTTTAACGGAATTTCCCATTGGAGGACTCCTAGGCCCCTCGGGTGTGCATCCATTTCCCTTCGGGGTCACTGAGGACCTCCAGGCACCACCACCCCCCACCACGCCGTGGTCCGGCCGAGCAACATCGAGGCCCATGGCTCTGCCCCTCGGAGGCCCTGTGTGCGTGCCGGGTGATGGGCAACACTCTGCACGTTCCTTGAGGAGAGCTACATTTCCAGAGCCCTCCAACAGCCTGAGGACCAGATTTCTGGTGCGTCCGAAGCTCCCAGGAAATATCTGTCGTCGCCCTTGTGAGAGCTGCCGTGAGAAAACACTCTGCTTTGCCTGCTTCGCGGGCCTCGTACCTGCAGGCACTCTGCTCGAGGAGAACGTCAGCATCTCGCAATGCTGCGTCGCTAACGGGACAGCCAGATTGAGCACAGGCCTGGAGGGAAGGCCCTGACGTGAGGTGCAGAAGCGGAGCCGCGCGGCAGTTTCCATGAGGCCGTAGCCTCTGCTCTGCGTGTCCTTAACGGCAGTAGAGTCTCCTGGACACCTGGGAGGCTCGCGGGGGCACCCTGTTCCAGGCTGCAACACGGAGCACTCCCAGGCACCCCTGGGTCTGCCGAGCAACATCCAGGCCCGGAGCCCCTTTGGAGCCGCTCTCTATACGCCGAGTGTAGGGAAACGCCCTGCACTCTCTCCTGGAGCAGACTCGTTTCCCCCACCAAACCCACACTTTCACCAACAGACTTCTGGCACGTCTCCCATGCCTTTGAGGTCTTACGCCTTGCCCTAGTCTGAGCTGCCCTGAGAGAGCCCTCGGCCTCGCATTCCATCTAGGACACCCCCTGCCGGAAGTCACCCTGCCTCCAAGAGAGAGTCGGCTTGCGTTCTTACTGCGATTTAAGCCCCGTGCTTCCTGTGGCCCCGCAGGCTTTGGAATAGCCACAGGCCCCAGAGGCGTAACTAGGCAGGGCATTCCTTGGTTGAGGCAGTTCACTTGACGCAGAACACCCTACTTCGGGGAGTTGGTTCAGGGAAGCAAACGCCGGGTGACCTGTGTCTCTTTGGACTGGTTAGAAACCACAGGGAGGTAAGCTGAGTGTGCGCGTGGAAACGGGAGCCTGCTGGAACTATCCTTGCTTTCCCACTTGGAAGGCTGCACTCGTGCTGCCGTGAAGCTGCCTGACGTCCCCTGCTGTTGACAGGCCTGGAAACCCGGTCGAAATGCTTCTGGGAAGAAAATGAGTTTGCTCCGTTTCAACCCGGTGCTTCCATAGCCGCGGTGGTGGTTAGCCTGACGAGCTCCAGAACGAAAGGGAAACTCAACGTGAGAATTTCCCTCCAGTTTAGGCCCTGCGTAGCCGGGCGGGAAGGGCGGCATGCAGCAGGTTCCGTGAGTTCTTAGTCACTCTTCGGGTTCATTTTAACGGAATTTCCCATTGGAGGACTCCTAGGCCCCTCGGGTGTGCATCCATTTCCCTTCGGGGTCACTGAGGACCTCCAGGCACCACCACCCCCCACCACGCCGTGGTCCGGCCGAGCAACATCGAGGCCCATGGCTCTGCCCCTCGGAGGCCCTGTGTGCGTGCCGGGTGATGGGCAACACTCTGCACGTTCCTTGAGGAGAGCTACATTTCCAGAGCCCTCCAACAGCCTCAGGACCAGATTTCTGGTGCGTCCGAAGCTCCCAGGAAATATCTGTCGTCGCCCTTGTGAGAGCTGCCGTGAGAAAACACTCTGCTTTGCCTGCTTCGCGGGCCTCGTACCTGCAGGCACTCTGCTCGAGGAGAACGTCAGCATCTCGCAATGCTGCGTCGCTAACGGGACAGCCAGATTGAGCACAGGCCTGGAGGGAAGGCCCTGACGTGAGGTGCAGAAGCGGAGCCGCGCGGCAGTTTCCATGAGGCCGTAGCCTCTGCTCTGCGTGTCCTTAACGGCAGTAGAGTCTCCTGGACACCTGGGAGGCTCGCGGGGGCACCCTGTTCCAGGCTGCAACACGGAGCACTCCCAGGCACCCCTGGGTCTGCCGAGCAACATCCAGGCCCGGAGCCCCTTTGGAGCCGCTCTCTATACGCCGAGTGTAGGGAAACGCCCTGCACTCTCTCCTGGAGCAGACTCGTTTCCCCCACCAAACCCACACTTTCACCAACAGACTTCTGGCACGTCTCCCATGCCTTTGAGGTCTTACGCCTTGCCCTAGTCTGAGCTGCCCTGAGAGAGCCCTCGGCCTCGCATTCCATCTAGGACACCCCCTGCCGGAAGTCACCCTGCCTCCAAGAGAGAGTCGGCTTGCGTTCTTACTGCGATTTAAGCCCCGTGCTTCCTGTGGCCCCGCAGGCTTTGGAATAGCCACAGGCCCCAGAGGCGTAACTAGGCAGGGCATTCCTTGGTTGAGGCAGTTCACTTGACGCAGAACACCCTACTTCGGGGAGTTGGTTCAGGGAAGCAAACGCCGGGTGACCTGTGTCTCTTTGGACTGGTTAGAAACCACAGGGAGGTAAGCTGAGTGTGCGCGTGGAAACGGGAGCCTGCTGGAACTATCCTTGCTTTCCCACTTGGAAGGCTGCACTCGTGCTGCCGTGAAGCTGCCTGACGTCCCCTGCTGTTGACAGGCCTGGAAACCCGGTCGAAATGCTTCTGGGAAGAAAATGAGTTTGCTCCGTTTCAACCCGGTGCTTCCATAGCCGCGGTGGTGGTTAGCCTGACGAGCTCCAGAACGAAAGGGAAACTCAACGTGAGAATTTCCCTCCAGTTTAGGCCCTGCGTAGCCGGGCGGGAAGGGCGGCATGCAGCAGGTTCCGTGAGTTCTTAGTCACTCTTCGGGTTCATTTTAACGGAATTTCCCATTGGAGGACTCCTAGGCCCCTCGGGTGTGCATCCATTTCCCTTCGGGGTCACTGAGGACCTCCAGGCACCACCACCCCCCACCACGCCGTGGTCCGGCCGAGCAACATCGAGGCCCATGGCTCTGCCCCTCGGAGGCCCTGTGTGCGTGCCGGGTGATGGGCAACACTCTGCACGTTCCTTGAGGAGAGCTACATTTCCAGAGCCCTCCAACAGCCTCAGGACCAGATTTCTGGTGCGTCCGAAGCTCCCAGGAAATATCTGTCGTCGCCCTTGTGAGAGCTGCCGTGAGAAAACACTCTGCTTTGCCTGCTTCGCGGGCCTCGTACCTGCAGGCACTCTGCTCGAGGAGAACGTCAGCATCTCGCAATGCTGCGTCGCTAACGGGACAGCCAGATTGAGCACAGGCCTGGAGGGAAGGCCCTGACGTGAGGTGCAGAAGCGGAGCCGCGCGGCAGTTTCCATGAGGCCGTAGCCTCTGCTCTGCGTGTCCTTAACGGCAGTAGAGTCTCCTGGACACCTGGGAGGCTCGCGGGGGCACCCTGTTCCAGGCTGCAACACGGAGCACTCCCAGGCACCCCTGGGTCTGCCGAGCAACATCCAGGCCCGGAGCCCCTTTGGAGCCGCTCTCTATACGCCGAGTGTAGGGAAACGCCCTGCACTCTCTCCTGGAGCAGACTCGTTTCCCCCACCAAACCCACACTTTCACCAACAGACTTCTGGCACGTCTCCCATGCCTTTGAGGTCTTACGCCTTGCCCTAGTCTGAGCTGCCCTGAGAGAGCCCTCGGCCTCGCATTCCATCTAGGACACCCCCTGCCGGAAGTCACCCTGCCTCCAAGAGAGAGTCGGCTTGCGTTCTTACTGCGATTTAAGCCCCGTGCTTCCTGTGGCCCCGCAGGCTTTGGAATAGCCACAGGCCCCAGAGGCGTAACTAGGCAGGGCATTCCTTGGTTGAGGCAGTTCACTTGACGCAGAACACCCTACTTCGGGGAGTTGGTTCAGGGAAGCAAACGCCGGGTGACCTGTGTCTCTTTGGACTGGTTAGAAACCACAGGGAGGTAAGCTGAGTGTGCGCGTGGAAACGGGAGCCTGCTGGAACTATCCTTGCTTTCCCACTTGGAAGGCTGCACTCGTGCTGCCGTGAAGCTGCCTGACGTCCCCTGCTGTTGACAGGCCTGGAAACCCGGTCGAAATGCTTCTGGGAAGAAAATGAGTTTGCTCCGTTTCAACCCGGTGCTTCCATAGCCGCGGTGGTGGTTAGCCTGACGAGCTCCAGAACGAAAGGGAAACTCAACGTGAGAATTTCCCTCCAGTTTAGGCCCTGCGTAGCCGGGCGGGAAGGGCGGCATGCAGCAGGTTCCGTGAGTTCTTAGTCACTCTTCGGGTTCATTTTAACGGAATTTCCCATTGGAGGACTCCTAGGCCCCTCGGGTGTGCATCCATTTCCCTTCGGGGTCACTGAGGACCTCCAGGCACCACCACCCCCCACCACGCCGTGGTCCGGCCGAGCAACATCGAGGCCCATGGCTCTGCCCCTCGGAGGCCCTGTGTGCGTGCCGGGTGATGGGCAACACTCTGCACGTTCCTTGAGGAGAGCTACATTTCCAGAGCCCTCCAACAGCCTCAGGACCAGATTTCTGGTGCGTCCGAAGCTCCCAGGAAATATCTGTCGTCGCCCTTGTGAGAGCTGCCGTGAGAAAACACTCTGCTTTGCCTGCTTCGCGGGCCTCGTACCTGCAGGCACTCTGCTCGAGGAGAACGTCAGCATCTCGCAATGCTGCGTCGCTAACGGGACAGCCAGATTGAGCACAGGCCTGGAGGGAAGGCCCTGACGTGAGGTGCAGAAGCGGAGCCGCGCGGCAGTTTCCATGAGGCCGTAGCCTCTGCTCTGCGTGTCCTTAACGGCAGTAGAGTCTCCTGGACACCTGGGAGGCTCGCGGGGGCACCCTGTTCCAGGCTGCAACACGGAGCACTCCCAGGCACCCCTGGGTCTGCCGAGCAACATCCAGGCCCGGAGCCCCTTTGGAGCCGCTCTCTATACGCCGAGTGTAGGGAAACGCCCTGCACTCTCTCCTGGAGCAGACTCGTTTCCCCCACCAAACCCACACTTTCACCAACAGACTTCTGGCACGTCTCCCATGCCTTTGAGGTCTTACGCCTTGCCCTAGTCTGAGCTGCCCTGAGAGAGCCCTCGGCCTCGCATTCCATCTAGGACACCCCCTGCCGGAAGTCACCCTGCCTCCAAGAGAGAGTCGGCTTGCGTTCTTACTGCGATTTAAGCCCCGTGCTTCCTGTGGCCCCGCAGGCTTTGGAATAGCCACAGGCCCCAGAGGCGTAACTAGGCAGGGCATTCCTTGGTTGAGGCAGTTCACTTGACGCAGAACACCCTACTTCGGGGAGTTGGTTCAGGGAAGCAAACGCCGGGTGACCTGTGTCTCTTTGGACTGGTTAGAAACCACAGGGAGGTAAGCTGAGTGTGCGCGTGGAAACGGGAGCCTGCTGGAACTATCCTTGCTTTCCCACTTGGAAGGCTGCACTCGTGCTGCCGTGAAGCTGCCTGACGTCCCCTGCTGTTGACAGGCCTGGAAACCCGGTCGAAATGCTTCTGGGAAGAAAATGAGTTTGCTCCGTTTCAACCCGGTGCTTCCATAGCCGCGGTGGTGGTTAGCCTGACGAGCTCCAGAACGAAAGGGAAACTCAACGTGAGAATTTCCCTCCAGTTTAGGCCCTGCGTAGCCGGGCGGGAAGGGCGGCATGCAGCAGGTTCCGTGAGTTCTTAGTCACTCTTCGGGTTCATTTTAACGGAATTTCCCATTGGAGGACTCCTAGGCCCCTCGGGTGTGCATCCATTTCCCTTCGGGGTCACTGAGGACCTCCAGGCACCACCACCCCCCACCACGCCGTGGTCCGGCCGAGCAACATCGAGGCCCATGGCTCTGCCCCTCGGAGGCCCTGTGTGCGTGCCGGGTGATGGGCAACACTCTGCACGTTCCTTGAGGAGAGCTACATTTCCAGAGCCCTCCAACAGCCTCAGGACCAGATTTCTGGTGCGTCCGAAGCTCCCAGGAAATATCTGTCGTCGCCCTTGTGAGAGCTGCCGTGAGAAAACACTCTGCTTTGCCTGCTTCGCGGGCCTCGTACCTGCAGGCACTCTGCTCGAGGAGAACGTCAGCATCTCGCAATGCTGCGTCGCTAACGGGACAGCCAGATTGAGCACAGGCCTGGAGGGAAGGCCCTGACGTGAGGTGCAGAAGCGGAGCCGCGCGGCAGTTTCCATGAGGCCGTAGCCTCTGCTCTGCGTGTCCTTAACGGCAGTAGAGTCTCCTGGACACCTGGGAGGCTCGCGGGGGCACCCTGTTCCAGGCTGGAACACGGAGCACTCCCAGGCACCCCTGGGTCTGCCGAGCAACATCCAGGCCCGGAGCCCCTTTGGAGCCGCTCTCTATACGCCGAGTGTAGGGAAACGCCCTGCACTCTCTCCTGGAGCAGACTCGTTTCCCCCACCAAACCCACACTTTCACCAACAGACTTCTGGCACGTCTCCCATGCCTTTGAGGTCTTACGCCTTGCCCTAGTCTGAGCTGCCCTGAGAGAGCCCTCGGCCTCGCATTCCATCTAGGACACCCCCTGCCGGAAGTCACCCTGCCTCCAAGAGAGAGTCGGCTTGCGTTCTTACTGCGATTTAAGCCCCGTGCTTCCTGTGGCCCCGCAGGCTTTGGAATAGCCACAGGCCCCAGAGGCGTAACTAGGCAGGGCATTCCTTGGTTGAGGCAGTTCACTTGACGCAGAACACCCTACTTCGGGGAGTTGGTTCAGGGAAGCAAACGCCGGGTGACCTGTGTCTCTTTGGACTGGTTAGAAACCACAGGGAGGTAAGCTGAGTGTGCGCGTGGAAACGGGAGCCTGCTGGAACTATCCTTGCTTTCCCACTTGGAAGGCTGCACTCGTGCTGCCGTGAAGCTGCCTGACGTCCCCTGCTGTTGACAGGCCTGGAAACCCGGTCGAAATGCTTCTGGGAAGAAAATGAGTTTGCTCCGTTTCAACCCGGTGCTTCCATAGCCGCGGTGGTGGTTAGCCTGACGAGCTCCAGAACGAAAGGGAAACTCAACGTGAGAATTTCCCTCCAGTTTAGGCCCTGCGTAGCCGGGCGGGAAGGGCGGCATGCAGCAGGTTCCGTGAGTTCTTAGTCACTCTTCGGGTTCATTTTAACGGAATTTCCCATTGGAGGACTCCTAGGCCCCTCGGGTGTGCATCCATTTCCCTTCGGGGTCACTGAGGACCTCCAGGCACCACCACCCCCCACCACGCCGTGGTCCGGCCGAGCAACATCGAGGCCCATGGCTCTGCCCCTCGGAGGCCCTGTGTGCGTGCCGGGTGATGGGCAACACTCTGCACGTTCCTTGAGGAGAGCTACATTTCCAGAGCCCTCCAACAGCCTCAGGACCAGATATCTGGTGCGTCCGAAGCTCCCAGGAAATATCTGTCGTCGCCCTTGTGAGAGCTGCCGTGAGAAAACACTCTGCTTTGCCTGCTTCGCGGGCCTCGTACCTGCAGGCACTCTGCTCGAGGAGAACGTCAGCATCTCGCAATGCTGCGTCGCTAACGGGACAGCCAGATTGAGCACAGGCCTGGAGGGAAGGCCCTGACGTGAGGTGCAGAAGCGGAGCCGCGCGGCAGTTTCCATGAGGCCGTAGCCTCTGCTCTGCGTGTCCTTAACGGCAGTAGAGTCTCCTGGACACCTGGGAGGCTCGCGGGGGCACCCTGTTCCAGGCTGCAACACGGAGCACTCCCAGGCACCCCTGGGTCTGCCGAGCAACATCCAGGCCCGGAGCCCCTTTGGAGCCGCTCTCTATACGCCGAGTGTAGGGAAACGCCCTGCACTCTCTCCTGGAGCAGACTCGTTTCCCCCACCAAACCCACACTTTCACCAACAGACTTCTGGCACGTCTCCCATGCCTTTGAGGTCTTACGCCTTGCCCTAGTCTGAGCTGCCCTGAGAGAGCCCTCGGCCTCGCATTCCATCTAGGACACCCCCTGCCGGAAGTCACCCTGCCTCCAAGAGAGAGTCGGCTTGCGTTCTTACTGCGATTTAAGCCCCGTGCTTCCTGTGGCCCCGCAGGCTTTGGAATAGCCACAGGCCCCAGAGGCGTAACTAGGCAGGGCATTCCTTGGTTGAGGCAGTTCACTTGACGCAGAACACCCTACTTCGGGGAGTTGGTTCAGGGAAGCAAACGCCGGGTGACCTGTGTCTCTTTGGACTGGTTAGAAACCACAGGGAGGTAAGCTGAGTGTGCGCGTGGAAACGGGAGCCTGCTGGAACTATCCTTGCTTTCCCACTTGGAAGGCTGCACTCGTGCTGCCGTGAAGCTGCCTGACGTCCCCTGCTGTTGACAGGCCTGGAAACCCGGTCGAAATGCTTCTGGGAAGAAAATGAGTTTGCTCCGTTTCAACCCGGTGCTTCCATAGCCGCGGTGGTGGTTAGCCTGACGAGCTCCAGAACGAAAGGGAAACTCAACGTGAGAATTTCCCTCCAGTTTAGGCCCTGCGTAGCCGGGCGGGAAGGGCGGCATGCAGCAGGTTCCGTGAGTTCTTAGTCACTCTTCGGGTTCATTTTAACGGAATTTCCCATTGGAGGACTCCTAGGCCCCTCGGGTGTGCATCCATTTCCCTTCGGGGTCACTGAGGACCTCCAGGCACCACCACCCCCCACCACGCCGTGGTCCGGCCGAGCAACATCGAGGCCCATGGCTCTGCCCCTCGGAGGCCCTGTGTGCGTGCCGGGTGATGGGCAACACTCTGCACGTTCCTTGAGGAGAGCTACATTTCCAGAGCCCTCCAACAGCCTCAGGACCAGATTTCTGGTGCGTCCGAAGCTCCCAGGAAATATCTGTCGTCGCCCTTGTGAGAGCTGCCGTGAGAAAACACTCTGCTTTGCCTGCTTCGCGGGCCTCGTACCTGCAGGCACTCTGCTCGAGGAGAACGTCAGCATCTCGCAATGCTGCGTCGCTAACGGGACAGCCAGATTGAGCACAGGCCTGGAGGGAAGGCCCTGACGTGAGGTGCAGAAGCGGAGCCGCGCGGCAGTTTCCATGAGGCCGTAGCCTCTGCTCTGCGTGTCCTTAACGGCAGTAGAGTCTCCTGGACACCTGGGAGGCTCGCGGGGGCACCCTGTTCCAGGCTGGAACACGGAGCACTCCCAGGCACCCCTGGGTCTGCCGAGCAACATCCAGGCCCGGAGCCCCTTTGGAGCCGCTCTCTATACGCCGAGTGTAGGGAAACGCCCTGCACTCTCTCCTGGAGCAGACTCGTTTCCCCCACCAAACCCACACTTTCACCAACAGACTTCTGGCACGTCTCCCATGCCTTTGAGGTCTTACGCCTTGCCCTAGTCTGAGCTGCCCTGAGAGAGCCCTCGGCCTCGCATTCCATCTAGGACACCCCCTGCCGGAAGTCACCCTGCCTCCAAGAGAGAGTCGGCTTGCGTTCTTACTGCGATTTAAGCCCCGTGCTTCCTGTGGCCCCGCAGGCTTTGGAATAGCCACAGGCCCCAGAGGCGTAACTAGGCAGGGCATTCCTTGGTTGAGGCAGTTCACTTGACGCAGAACACCCTACTTCGGGGAGTTGGTTCAGGGAAGCAAACGCCAGGTGACCTGTGTCTCTTTGGACTGGTTAGAAACCACAGGGAGGTAAGCTGAGTGTGCGCGTGGAAACGGGAGCCTGCTGGAACTATCCTTGCTTTCCCACTTGGAAGGCTGCACTCGTGCTGCCGTGAAGCTGCCTGACGTCCCCTGCTGTTGACAGGCCTGGAAACCCGGTCGAAATGCTTCTGGGAAGAAAATGAGTTTGCTCCGTTTCAACCCGGTGCTTCCATAGCCGCGGTGGTGGTTAGCCTGACGAGCTCCAGAACGAAAGGGAAACTCAACGTGAGAATTTCCCTCCAGTTTAGGCCCTGCGTAGCCGGGCGGGAAGGGCGGCATGCAGCAGGTTCCGTGAGTTCTTAGTCACTCTTCGGGTTCATTTTAACGGAATTTCCCATTGGAGGACTCCTAGGCCCCTCGGGTGTGCATCCATTTCCCTTCGGGGTCACTGAGGACCTCCAGGCACCACCACCCCCCACCACGCCGTGGTCCGGCCGAGCAACATCGAGGCCCATGGCTCTGCCCCTCGGAGGCCCTGTGTGCGTGCCGGGTGATGGGCAACACTCTGCACGTTCCTTGAGGAGAGCTACATTTCCAGAGCCCTCCAACAGCCTCAGGACCAGATTTCTGGTGCGTCCGAAGCTCCCAGGAAATATCTGTCGTCGCCCTTGTGAGAGCTGCCGTGAGAAAACACTCTGCTTTGCCTGCTTCGCGGGCCTCGTACCTGCAGGCACTCTGCTCGAGGAGAACGTCAGCATCTCGCAATGCTGCGTCGCTAACGGGACAGCCAGATTGAGCACAGGCCTGGAGGGAAGGCCCTGACGTGAGGTGCAGAAGCGGAGCCGCGCGGCAGTTTCCATGAGGCCGTAGCCTCTGCTCTGCGTGTCCTTAACGGCAGTAGAGTCTCCTGGACACCTGGGAGGCTCGCGGGGGCACCCTGTTCCAGGCTGGAACACGGAGCACTCCCAGGCACCCCTGGGTCTGCCGAGCAACATCCAGGCCCGGAGCCCCTTTGGAGCCGCTCTCTATACGCCGAGTGTAGGGAAACGCCCTGCACTCTCTCCTGGAGCAGACTCGTTTCCCCCACCAAACCCACACTTTCACCAACAGACTTCTGGCACGTCTCCCATGCCTTTGAGGTCTTACGCCTTGCCCTAGTCTGAGCTGCCCTGAGAGAGCCCTCGGCCTCGCATTCCATCTAGGACACCCCCTGCCGGAAGTCACCCTGCCTCCAAGAGAGAGTCGGCTTGCGTTCTTACTGCGATTTAAGCCCCGTGCTTCCTGTGGCCCCGCAGGCTTTGGAATAGCCACAGGCCCCAGAGGCGTAACTAGGCAGGGCATTCCTTGGTTGAGGCAGTTCACTTGACGCAGAACACCCTACTTCGGGGAGTTGGTTCAGGGAAGCAAACGCCGGGTGACCTGTGTCTCTTTGGACTGGTTAGAAACCACAGGGAGGTAAGCTGAGTGTGCGCGTGGAAACGGGAGCCTGCTGGAACTATCCTTGCTTTCCCACTTGGAAGGCTGCACTCGTGCTGCCGTGAAGCTGCCTGACGTCCCCTGCTGTTGACAGGCCTGGAAACCCGGTCGAAATGCTTCTGGGAAGAAAATGAGTTTGCTCCGTTTCAACCCGGTGCTTCCATAGCCGCGGTGGTGGTTAGCCTGACGAGCTCCAGAACGAAAGGGAAACTCAACGTGAGAATTTCCCTCCAGTTTAGGCCCTGCGTAGCCGGGCGGGAAGGGCGGCATGCAGCAGGTTCCGTGAGTTCTTAGTCACTCTTCGGGTTCATTTTAACGGAATTTCCCATTGGAGGACTCCTAGGCCCCTCGGGTGTGCATCCATTTCCCTTCGGGGTCACTGAGGACCTCCAGGCACCACCACCCCCCACCACGCCGTGGTCCGGCCGAGCAACATCGAGGCCCATGGCTCTGCCCCTCGGAGGCCCTGTGTGCGTGCCGGGTGATGGGCAACACTCTGCACGTTCCTTGAGGAGAGCTACATTTCCAGAGCCCTCCAACAGCCTCAGGACCAGATATCTGGTGCGTCCGAAGCTCCCAGGAAATATCTGTCGTCGCCCTTGTGAGAGCTGCCGTGAGAAAACACTCTGCTTTGCCTGCTTCGCGGGCCTCGTACCTGCAGGCACTCTGCTCGAGGAGAACGTCAGCATCTCGCAATGCTGCGTCGCTAACGGGACAGCCAGATTGAGCACAGGCCTGGAGGGAAGGCCCTGACGTGAGGTGCAGAAGCGGAGCCGCGCGGCAGTTTCCATGAGGCCGTAGCCTCTGCTCTGCGTGTCCTTAACGGCAGTAGAGTCTCCTGGACACCTGGGAGGCTCGCGGGGGCACCCTGTTCCAGGCTGGAACACGGAGCACTCCCAGGCACCCCTGGGTCTGCCGAGCAACATCCAGGCCCGGAGCCCCTTTGGAGCCGCTCTCTATACGCCGAGTGTAGGGAAACGCCCTGCACTCTCTCCTGGAGCAGACTCGTTTCCCCCACCAAACCCACACTTTCACCAACAGACTTCTGGCACGTCTCCCATGCCTTTGAGGTCTTACGCCTTGCCCTAGTCTGAGCTGCCCTGAGAGAGCCCTCGGCCTCGCATTCCATCTAGGACACCCCCTGCCGGAAGTCACCCTGCCTCCAAGAGAGAGTCGGCTTGCGTTCTTACTGCGATTTAAGCCCCGTGCTTCCTGTGGCCCCGCAGGCTTTGGAATAGCCACAGGCCCCAGAGGCGTAACTAGGCAGGGCATTCCTTGGTTGAGGCAGTTCACTTGACGCAGAACACCCTACTTCGGGGAGTTGGTTCAGGGAAGCAAACGCCGGGTGACCTGTGTCTCTTTGGACTGGTTAGAAACCACAGGGAGGTAAGCTGAGTGTGCGCGTGGAAACGGGAGCCTGCTGGAACTATCCTTGCTTTCCCACTTGGAAGGCTGCACTCGTGCTGCCGTGAAGCTGCCTGACGTCCCCTGCTGTTGACAGGCCTGGAAACCCGGTCGAAATGCTTCTGGGAAGAAAATGAGTTTGCTCCGTTTCAACCCGGTGCTTCCATAGCCGCGGTGGTGGTTAGCCTGACGAGCTCCAGAACGAAAGGGAAACTCAACGTGAGAATTTCCCTCCAGTTTAGGCCCTGCGTAGCCGGGCGGGAAGGGCGGCATGCAGCAGGTTCCGTGAGTTCTTAGTCACTCTTCGGGTTCATTTTAACGGAATTTCCCATTGGAGGACTCCTAGGCCCCTCGGGTGTGCATCCATTTCCCTTCGGGGTCACTGAGGACCTCCAGGCACCACCACCCCCCACCACGCCGTGGTCCGGCCGAGCAACATCGAGGCCCATGGCTCTGCCCCTCGGAGGCCCTGTGTGCGTGCCGGGTGATGGGCAACACTCTGCACGTTCCTTGAGGAGAGCTACATTTCCAGAGCCCTCCAACAGCCTCAGGACCAGATTTCTGGTGCGTCCGAAGCTCCCAGGAAATATCTGTCGTCGCCCTTGTGAGAGCTGCCGTGAGAAAACACTCTGCTTTGCCTGCTTCGCGGGCCTCGTACCTGCAGGCACTCTGCTCGAGGAGAACGTCAGCATCTCGCAATGCTGCGTCGCTAACGGGACAGCCAGATTGAGCACAGGCCTGGAGGGAAGGCCCTGACGTGAGGTGCAGAAGCGGAGCCGCGCGGCAGTTTCCATGAGGCCGTAGCCTCTGCTCTGCGTGTCCTTAACGGCAGTAGAGTCTCCTGGACACCTGGGAGGCTCGCGGGGGCACCCTGTTCCAGGCTGCAACACGGAGCACTCCCAGGCACCCCTGGGTCTGCCGAGCAACATCCAGGCCCGGAGCCCCTTTGGAGCCGCTCTCTATACGCCGAGTGTAGGGAAACGCCCTGCACTCTCTCCTGGAGCAGACTCGTTTCCCCCACCAAACCCACACTTTCACCAACAGACTTCTGGCACGTCTCCCATGCCTTTGAGGTCTTACGCCTTGCCCTAGTCTGAGCTGCCCTGAGAGAGCCCTCGGCCTCGCATTCCATCTAGGACACCCCCTGCCGGAAGTCACCCTGCCTCCAAGAGAGAGTCGGCTTGCGTTCTTACTGCGATTTAAGCCCCGTGCTTCCTGTGGCCCCGCAGGCTTTGGAATAGCCACAGGCCCCAGAGGCGTAACTAGGCAGGGCATTCCTTGGTTGAGGCAGTTCACTTGACGCAGAACACCCTACTTCGGGGAGTTGGTTCAGGGAAGCAAACGCCGGGTGACCTGTGTCTCTTTGGACTGGTTAGAAACCACAGGGAGGTAAGCTGAGTGTGCGCGTGGAAACGGGAGCCTGCTGGAACTATCCTTGCTTTCCCACTTGGAAGGCTGCACTCATGCTGCCGTGAAGCTGCCTGACGTCCCCTGCTGTTGACAGGCCTGGAAACCCGGTCGAAATGCTTCTGGGAAGAAAATGAGTTTGCTCCGTTTCAACCCGGTGCTTCCATAGCCGCGGTGGTGGTTAGCCTGACGAGCTCCAGAACGAAAGGGAAACTCAACGTGAGAATTTCCCTCCAGTTTAGGCCCTGCGTAGCCGGGCGGGAAGGGCGGCATGCAGCAGGTTCCGTGAGTTCTTAGTCACTCTTCGGGTTCATTTTAACGGAATTTCCCATTGGAGGACTCCTAGGCCCCTCGGGTGTGCATCCATTTCCCTTCGGGGTCACTGAGGACCTCCAGGCACCACCACCCCCCACCACGCCGTGGTCCGGCCGAGCAACATCGAGGCCCATGGCTCTGCCCCTCGGAGGCCCTGTGTGCGTGCCGGGTGATGGGCAACACTCTGCACGTTCCTTGAGGAGAGCTACATTTCCAGAGCCCTCCAACAGCCTCAGGACCAGATTTCTGGTGCGTCCGAAGCTCCCAGGAAATATCTGTCGTCGCCCTTGTGAGAGCTGCCGTGAGAAAACACTCTGCTTTGCCTGCTTCGCGGGCCTCGTACCTGCAGGCACTCTGCTCGAGGAGAACGTCAGCATCTCGCAATGCTGCGTCGCTAACGGGACAGCCAGATTGAGCACAGGCCTGGAGGGAAGGCCCTGACGTGAGGTGCAGAAGCGGAGCCGCGCGGCAGTTTCCATGAGGCCGTAGCCTCTGCTCTGCGTGTCCTTAACGGCAGTAGAGTCTCCTGGACACCTGGGAGGCTCGCGGGGGCACCCTGTTCCAGGCTGCAACACGGAGCACTCCCAGGCACCCCTGGGTCTGCCGAGCAACATCCAGGCCCGGAGCCCCTTTGGAGCCGCTCTCTATACGCCGAGTGTAGGGAAACGCCCTGCACTCTCTCCTGGAGCAGACTCGTTTCCCCCACCAAACCCACACTTTCACCAACAGACTTCTGGCACGTCTCCCATGCCTTTGAGGTCTTACGCCTTGCCCTAGTCTGAGCTGCCCTGAGAGAGCCCTCGGCCTCGCATTCCATCTAGGACACCCCCTGCCGGAAGTCACCCTGCCTCCAAGAGAGAGTCGGCTTGCGTTCTTACTGCGATTTAAGCCCCGTGCTTCCTGTGGCCCCGCAGGCTTTGGAATAGCCACAGGCCCCAGAGGCGTAACTAGGCAGGGCATTCCTTGGTTGAGGCAGTTCACTTGACGCAGAACACCCTACTTCGGGGAGTTGGTTCAGGGAAGCAAACGCCGGGTGACCTGTGTCTCTTTGGACTGGTTAGAAACCACAGGGAGGTAAGCTGAGTGTGCGCGTGGAAACGGGAGCCTGCTGGAACTATCCTTGCTTTCCCACTTGGAAGGCTGCACTCGTGCTGCCGTGAAGCTGCCTGACGTCCCCTGCTGTTGACAGGCCTGGAAACCCGGTCGAAATGCTTCTGGGAAGAAAATGAGTTTGCTCCGTTTCAACCCGGTGCTTCCATAGCCGCGGTGGTGGTTAGCCTGACGAGCTCCAGAACGAAAGGGAAACTCAACGTGAGAATTTCCCTCCAGTTTAGGCCCTGCGTAGCCGGGCGGGAAGGGCGGCATGCAGCAGGTTCCGTGAGTTCTTAGTCACTCTTCGGGTTCATTTTAACGGAATTTCCCATTGGAGGACTCCTAGGCCCCTCGGGTGTGCATCCATTTCCCTTCGGGGTCACTGAGGACCTCCAGGCACCACCACCCCCCACCACGCCGTGGTCCGGCCGAGCAACATCGAGGCCCATGGCTCTGCCCCTCGGAGGCCCTGTGTGCGTGCCGGGTGATGGGCAACACTCTGCACGTTCCTTGAGGAGAGCTACATTTCCAGAGCCCTCCAACAGCCTCAGGACCAGATTTCTGGTGCGTCCGAAGCTCCCAGGAAATATCTGTCGTCGCCCTTGTGAGAGCTGCCGTGAGAAAACACTCTGCTTTGCCTGCTTCGCGGGCCTCGTACCTGCAGGCACTCTGCTCGAGGAGAACGTCAGCATCTCGCAATGCTGCGTCGCTAACGGGACAGCCAGATTGAGCACAGGCCTGGAGGGAAGGCCCTGACGTGAGGTGCAGAAGCGGAGCCGCGCGGCAGTTTCCATGAGGCCGTAGCCTCTGCTCTGCGTGTCCTTAACGGCAGTAGAGTCTCCTGGACACCTGGGAGGCTCGCGGGGGCACCCTGTTCCAGGCTGCAACACGGAGCACTCCCAGGCACCCCTGGGTCTGCCGAGCAACATCCAGGCCCGGAGCCCCTTTGGAGCCGCTCTCTATACGCCGAGTGTAGGGAAACGCCCTGCACTCTCTCCTGGAGCAGACTCGTTTCCCCCACCAAACCCACACTTTCACCAACAGACTTCTGGCACGTCTCCCATGCCTTTGAGGTCTTACGCCTTGCCCTAGTCTGAGCTGCCCTGAGAGAGCCCTCGGCCTCGCATTCCATCTAGGACACCCCCTGCCGGAAGTCACCCTGCCTCCAAGAGAGAGTCGGCTTGCGTTCTTACTGCGATTTAAGCCCCGTGCTTCCTGTGGCCCCGCAGGCTTTGGAATAGCCACAGGCCCCAGAGGCGTAACTAGGCAGGGCATTCCTTGGTTGAGGCAGTTCACTTGACGCAGAACACCCTACTTCGGGGAGTTGGTTCAGGGAAGCAAACGCCGGGTGACCTGTGTCTCTTTGGACTGGTTAGAAACCACAGGGAGGTAAGCTGAGTGTGCGCGTGGAAACGGGAGCCTGCTGGAACTATCCTTGCTTTCCCACTTGGAAGGCTGCACTCATGCTGCCGTGAAGCTGCCTGACGTCCCCTGCTGTTGACAGGCCTGGAAACCCGGTCGAAATGCTTCTGGGAAGAAAATGAGTTTGCTCCGTTTCAACCCGGTGCTTCCATAGCCGCGGTGGTGGTTAGCCTGACGAGCTCCAGAACGAAAGGGAAACTCAACGTGAGAATTTCCCTCCAGTTTAGGCCCTGCGTAGCCGGGCGGGAAGGGCGGCATGCAGCAGGTTCCGTGAGTTCTTAGTCACTCTTCGGGTTCATTTTAACGGAATTTCCCATTGGAGGACTCCTAGGCCCCTCGGGTGTGCATCCATTTCCCTTCGGGGTCACTGAGGACCTCCAGGCACCACCACCCCCCACCACGCCGTGGTCCGGCCGAGCAACATCGAGGCCCATGGCTCTGCCCCTCGGAGGCCCTGTGTGCGTGCCGGGTGATGGGCAACACTCTGCACGTTCCTTGAGGAGAGCTACATTTCCAGAGCCCTCCAACAGCCTCAGGACCAGATTCCTGGTGCGTCCGAAGCTCCCAGGAAATATCTGTCGTCGCCCTTGTGAGAGCTGCCGTGAGAAAACACTCTGCTTTGCCTGCTTCGCGGGCCTCGTACCTGCAGGCACTCTGCTCGAGGAGAACGTCAGCATCTCGCAATGCTGCGTCGCTAACGGGACAGCCAGATTGAGCACAGGCCTGGAGGGAAGGCCCTGACGTGAGGTGCAGAAGCGGAGCCGCGCGGCAGTTTCCATGAGGCCGTAGCCTCTGCTCTGCGTGTCCTTAACGGCAGTAGAGTCTCCTGGACACCTGGGAGGCTCGCGGGGGCACCCTGTTCCAGGCTGCAACACGGAGCACTCCCAGGCACCCCTGGGTCTGCCGAGCAACATCCAGGCCCGGAGCCCCTTTGGAGCCGCTCTCTATACGCCGAGTGTAGGGAAACGCCCTGCACTCTCTCCTGGAGCAGACTCGTTTCCCCCACCAAACCCACACTTTCACCAACAGACTTCTGGCACGTCTCCCATGCCTTTGAGGTCTTACGCCTTGCCCTAGTCTGAGCTGCCCTGAGAGAGCCCTCGGCCTCGCATTCCATCTAGGACACCCCCTGCCGGAAGTCACCCTGCCTCCAAGAGAGAGTCGGCTTGCGTTCTTACTGCGATTTAAGCCCCGTGCTTCCTGTGGCCCCGCAGGCTTTGGAATAGCCACAGGCCCCAGAGGCGTAACTAGGCAGGGCATTCCTTGGTTGAGGCAGTTCACTTGACGCAGAACACCCTACTTCGGGGAGTTGGTTCAGGGAAGCAAACGCCGGGTGACCTGTGTCTCTTTGGACTGGTTAGAAACCACAGGGAGGTAAGCTGAGTGTGCGCGTGGAAACGGGAGCCTGCTGGAACTATCCTTGCTTTCCCACTTGGAAGGCTGCACTCATGCTGCCGTGAAGCTGCCTGACGTCCCCTGCTGTTGACAGGCCTGGAAACCCGGTCGAAATGCTTCTGGGAAGAAAATGAGTTTGCTCCGTTTCAACCCGGTGCTTCCATAGCCGCGGTGGTGGTTAGCCTGACGAGCTCCAGAACGAAAGGGAAACTCAACGTGAGAATTTCCCTCCAGTTTAGGCCCTGCGTAGCCGGGCGGGAAGGGCGGCATGCAGCAGGTTCCGTGAGTTCTTAGTCACTCTTCGGGTTCATTTTAACGGAATTTCCCATTGGAGGACTCCTAGGCCCCTCGGGTGTGCATCCATTTCCCTTCGGGGTCACTGAGGACCTCCAGGCAACACCACCCCCCACCACGCCGTGGTCCGGCCGAGCAACATCGAGGCCCATGGCTCTGCCCCTCGGAGGCCCTGTGTGCGTGCCGGGTGATGGGCAACACTCTGCACGTTCCTTGAGGAGAGCTACATTTCCAGAGCCCTCCAACAGCCTCAGGACCAGATTTCTGGTGCGTCCGAAGCTCCCAGGAAATATCTGTCGTCGCCCTTGTGAGAGCTGCCGTGAGAAAACACTCTGCTTTGCCTGCTTCGCGGGCCTCGTACCTGCAGGCACTCTGCTCGAGGAGAACGTCAGCATCTCGCAATGCTGCGTCGCTAACGGGACAGCCAGATTGAGCACAGGCCTGGAGGGAAGGCCCTGACGTGAGGTGCAGAAGCGGAGCCGCGCGGCAGTTTCCATGAGGCCGTAGCCTCTGCTCTGCGTGTCCTTAACGGCAGTAGAGTCTCCTGGACACCTGGGAGGCTCGCGGGGGCACCCTGTTCCAGGCTGGAACACGGAGCACTCCCAGGCACCCCTGGGTCTGCCGAGCAACATCCAGGCCCGGAGCCCCTTTGGAGCCGCTCTCTATACGCCGAGTGTAGGGAAACGCCCTGCACTCTCTCCTGGAGCAGACTCGTTTCCCCCACCAAACCCACACTTTCACCAACAGACTTCTGGCACGTCTCCCATGCCTTTGAGGTCTTACGCCTTGCCCTAGTCTGAGCTGCCCTGAGAGAGCCCTCGGCCTCGCATTCCATCTAGGACACCCCCTGCCGGAAGTCACCCTGCCTCCAAGAGAGAGTCGGCTTGCGTTCTTACTGCGATTTAAGCCCCGTGCTTCCTGTGGCCCCGCAGGCTTTGGAATAGCCACGGGCCCCAGAGGCGTAACTAGGCAGGGCATTCCTTGGTTGAGGCAGTTCACTTGACGCAGAACACCCTACTTCGGGGAGTTGGTTCAGGGAAGCAAACGCCGGGTGACCTGTGTCTCTTTGGACTGGTTAGAAACCACAGGGAGGTAAGCTGAGTGTGCGCGTGGAAACGGGAGCCTGCTGGAACTATCCTTGCTTTCCCACTTGGAAGGCTGCACTCGTGCTGCCGTGAAGCTGCCTGACGTCCCCTGCTGTTGACAGGCCTGGAAACCCGGTCGAAATGCTTCTGGGAAGAAAATGAGTTTGCTCCGTTTCAACCCGGTGCTTCCATAGCCGCGGTGGTGGTTAGCCTGACGAGCTCCAGAACGAAAGGGAAACTCAACGTGAGAATTTCCCTCCAGTTTAGGCCCTGCGTAGCCGGGCGGGAAGGGCGGCATGCAGCAGGTTCCGTGAGTTCTTAGTCACTCTTCGGGTTCATTTTAACGGAATTTCCCATTGGAGGACTCCTAGGCCCCTCGGGTGTGCATCCATTTCCCTTCGGGGTCACTGAGGACCTCCAGGCACCACCACCCCCCACCACGCCGTGGTCCGGCCGAGCAACATCGAGGCCCATGGCTCTGCCCCTCGGAGGCCCTGTGTGCGTGCCGGGTGATGGGCAACACTCTGCACGTTCCTTGAGGAGAGCTACATTTCCAGAGCCCTCCAACAGCCTGAGGACCAGATTCCTGGTGCGTCCGAAGCTCCCAGGAAATATCTGTCGTCGCCCTTGTGAGAGCTGCCGTGAGAAAACACTCTGCTTTGCCTGCTTCGCGGGCCTCGTACCTGCAGGCACTCTGCTCGAGGAGAACGTCAGCATCTCGCAATGCTGCGTCGCTAACGGGACAGCCAGATTGAGCACAGGCCTGGAGGGAAGGCCCTGACGTGAGGTGCAGAAGCGGAGCCGCGCGGCAGTTTCCATGAGGCCGTAGCCTCTGCTCTGCGTGTCCTTAACGGCAGTAGAGTCTCCTGGACACCTGGGAGGCTCGCGGGGGCACCCTGTTCCAGGCTGCAACACGGAGCACTCCCAGGCACCCCTGGGTCTGCCGAGCAACATCCAGGCCCGGAGCCCCTTTGGAGCCGCTCTCTATACGCCGAGTGTAGGGAAACGCCCTGCACTCTCTCCTGGAGCAGACTCGTTTCCCCCACCAAACCCACACTTTCACCAACAGACTTCTGGCACGTCTCCCATGCCTTTGAGGTCTTACGCCTTGCCCTAGTCTGAGCTGCCCTGAGAGAGCCCTCGGCCTCGCATTCCATCTAGGACACCCCCTGCCGGAAGTCACCCTGCCTCCAAGAGAGAGTCGGCTTGCGTTCTTACTGCGATTTAAGCCCCGTGCTTCCTGTGGCCCCGCAGGCTTTGGAATAGCCACAGGCCCCAGAGGCGTAACTAGGCAGGGCATTCCTTGGTTGAGGCAGTTCACTTGACGCAGAACACCCTACTTCGGGGAGTTGGTTCAGGGAAGCAAACGCCGGGTGACCTGTGTCTCTTTGGACTGGTTAGAAACCACAGGGAGGTAAGCTGAGTGTGCGCGTGGAAACGGGAGCCTGCTGGAACTATCCTTGCTTTCCCACTTGGAAGGCTGCACTCGTGCTGCCGTGAAGCTGCCTGACGTCCCCTGCTGTTGACAGGCCTGGAAACCCGGTCGAAATGCTTCTGGGAAGAAAATGAGTTTGCTCCGTTTCAACCCGGTGCTTCCATAGCCGCGGTGGTGGTTAGCCTGACGAGCTCCAGAACGAAAGGGAAACTCAACGTGAGAATTTCCCTCCAGTTTAGGCCCTGCGTAGCCGGGCGGGAAGGGCGGCATGCAGCAGGTTCCGTGAGTTCTTAGTCACTCTTCGGGTTCATTTTAACGGAATTTCCCATTGGAGGACTCCTAGGCCCCTCGGGTGTGCATCCATTTCCCTTCGGGGTCACTGAGGACCTCCAGGCACCACCACCCCCCACCACGCCGTGGTCCGGCCGAGCAACATCGAGGCCCATGGCTCTGCCCCTCGGAGGCCCTGTGTGCGTGCCGGGTGATGGGCAACACTCTGCACGTTCCTTGAGGAGAGCTACATTTCCAGAGCCCTCCAACAGCCTGAGGACCAGATTCCTGGTGCGTCCGAAGCTCCCAGGAAATATCTGTCGTCGCCCTTGTGAGAGCTGCCGTGAGAAAACACTCTGCTTTGCCTGCTTCGCGGGCCTCGTACCTGCAGGCACTCTGCTCGAGGAGAACGTCAGCATCTCGCAATGCTGCGTCGCTAACGGGACAGCCAGATTGAGCACAGGCCTGGAGGGAAGGCCCTGACGTGAGGTGCAGAAGCGGAGCCGCGCGGCAGTTTCCATGAGGCCGTAGCCTCTGCTCTGCGTGTCCTTAACGGCAGTAGAGTCTCCTGGACACCTGGGAGGCTCGCGGGGGCACCCTGTTCCAGGCTGCAACACGGAGCACTCCCAGGCACCCCTGGGTCTGCCGAGCAACATCCAGGCCCGGAGCCCCTTTGGAGCCGCTCTCTATACGCCGAGTGTAGGGAAACGCCCTGCACTCTCTCCTGGAGCAGACTCGTTTCCCCCACCAAACCCACACTTTCACCAACAGACTTCTGGCACGTCTCCCATGCCTTTGAGGTCTTACGCCTTGCCCTAGTCTGAGCTGCCCTGAGAGAGCCCTCGGCCTCGCATTCCATCTAGGACACCCCCTGCCGGAAGTCACCCTGCCTCCAAGAGAGAGTCGGCTTGCGTTCTTACTGCGATTTAAGCCCCGTGCTTCCTGTGGCCCCGCAGGCTTTGGAATAGCCACAGGCCCCAGAGGCGTAACTAGGCAGGGCAT
The DNA here is from genome assembly GCF_949774975.1 of Lagenorhynchus albirostris. Taxonomy (NCBI): domain Eukaryota; kingdom Metazoa; phylum Chordata; class Mammalia; order Artiodactyla; family Delphinidae; genus Lagenorhynchus; species Lagenorhynchus albirostris. The sequence continues at coordinate 44,218,796 of NC_083112.1, read as the reverse complement.
TCCTTGGTTGAGGCAGTTCACTTGACGCAGAACACCCTACTTCGGGGAGTTGGTTCAGGGAAGCAAACGCCGGGTGACCTGTGTCTCTTTGGACTGGTTAGAAACCACAGGGAGGTAAGCTGAGTGTGCGCGTGGAAACGGGAGCCTGCTGGAACTATCCTTGCTTTCCCACTTGGAAGGCTGCACTCGTGCTGCCGTGAAGCTGCCTGACGTCCCCTGCTGTTGACAGGCCTGGAAACCCGGTCGAAATGCTTCTGGGAAGAAAATGAGTTTGCTCCGTTTCAACCCGGTGCTTCCATAGCCGCGGTGGTGGTTAGCCTGACGAGCTCCAGAACGAAAGGGAAACTCAACGTGAGAATTTCCCTCCAGTTTAGGCCCTGCGTAGCCGGGCGGGAAGGGCGGCATGCAGCAGGTTCCGTGAGTTCTTAGTCACTCTTCGGGTTCATTTTAACGGAATTTCCCATTGGAGGACTCCTAGGCCCCTCGGGTGTGCATCCATTTCCCTTCGGGGTCACTGAGGACCTCCAGGCACCACCACCCCCCACCACGCCGTGGTCCGGCCGAGCAACATCGAGGCCCATGGCTCTGCCCCTCGGAGGCCCTGTGTGCGTGCCGGGTGATGGGCAACACTCTGCACGTTCCTTGAGGAGAGCTACATTTCCAGAGCCCTCCAACAGCCTCAGGACCAGATTCCTGGTGCGTCCGAAGCTCCCAGGAAATATCTGTCGTCGCCCTTGTGAGAGCTGCCGTGAGAAAACACTCTGCTTTGCCTGCTTCGCGGGCCTCGTACCTGCAGGCACTCTGCTCGAGGAGAACGTCAGCATCTCGCAATGCTGCGTCGCTAACGGGACAGCCAGATTGAGCACAGGCCTGGAGGGAAGGCCCTGACGTGAGGTGCAGAAGCGGAGCCGCGCGGCAGTTTCCATGAGGCCGTAGCCTCTGCTCTGCGTGTCCTTAACGGCAGTAGAGTTTCCTGGACACCTGGGAGGCTCGCGGGGGCACCCTGTTCCAGGCTGGAACACGGAGCACTCCCAGGCACCCCTGGGTCTGCCGAGCAACATCCAGGCCCGGAGCCCCTTTGGAGCCGCTCTCTATACGCCGAGTGTAGGGAAACGCCCTGCACTCTCTCCTGGAGCAGACTCGTTTCCCCCACCAAACCCACACTTTCACCAACAGACTTCTGGCACGTCTCCCATGCCTTTGAGGTCTTACGCCTTGCCCTAGTCTGAGCTGCCCTGAGAGAGCCCTCGGCCTCGCATTCCATCTAGGACACCCCCTGCCGGAAGTCACCCTGCCTCCAAGAGAGAGTCGGCTTGCGTTCTTACTGCGATTTAAGCCCCGTGCTTCCTGTGGCCCCGCAGGCTTTGGAATAGCCACAGGCCCCAGAGGCGTAACTAGGCAGGGCATTCCTTGGTTGAGGCAGTTCACTTGACGCAGAACACCCTACTTCGGGGAGTTGGTTCAGGGAAGCAAACGCCGGGTGACCTGTGTCTCTTTGGACTGGTTAGAAACCACAGGGAGGTAAGCTGAGTGTGCGCGTGGAAACGGGAGCCTGCTGGAACTATCCTTGCTTTCCCACTTGGAAGGCTGCACTCATGCTGCCGTGAAGCTGCCTGACGTCCCCTGCTGTTGACAGGCCTGGAAACCCGGTCGAAATGCTTCTGGGAAGAAAATGAGTTTGCTCCGTTTCAACCCGGTGCTTCCATAGCCGCGGTGGTGGTTAGCCTGACGAGCTCCAGAACGAAAGGGAAACTCAACGTGAGAATTTCCCTCCAGTTTAGGCCCTGCGTAGCCGGGCGGGAAGGGCGGCATGCAGCAGGTTCCGTGAGTTCTTAGTCACTCTTCGGGTTCATTTTAACGGAATTTCCCATTGGAGGACTCCTAGGCCCCTCGGGTGTGCATCCATTTCCCTTCGGGGTCACTGAGGACCTCCAGGCACCACCACCCCCCACCACGCCGTGGTCCGGCCGAGCAACATCGAGGCCCATGGCTCTGCCCCTCGGAGGCCCTGTGTGCGTGCCGGGTGATGGGCAACACTCTGCACGTTCCTTGAGGAGAGCTACATTTCCAGAGCCCTCCAACAGCCTCAGGACCAGATTCCTGGTGCGTCCGAAGCTCCCAGGAAATATCTGTCGTCGCCCTTGTGAGAGCTGCCGTGAGAAAACACTCTGCTTTGCCTGCTTCGCGGGCCTCGTACCTGCAGGCACTCTGCTCGAGGAGAACGTCAGCATCTCGCAATGCTGCGTCGCTAACGGGACAGCCAGATTGAGCACAGGCCTGGAGGGAAGGCCCTGACGTGAGGTGCAGAAGCGGAGCCGCGCGGCAGTTTCCATGAGGCCGTAGCCTCTGCTCTGCGTGTCCTTAACGGCAGTAGAGTCTCCTGGACACCTGGGAGGCTCGCGGGGGCACCCTGTTCCAGGCTGGAACACGGAGCACTCCCAGGCACCCCTGGGTCTGCCGAGCAACATCCAGGCCCGGAGCCCCTTTGGAGCCGCTCTCTATACGCCGAGTGTAGGGAAACGCCCTGCACTCTCTCCTGGAGCAGACTCGTTTCCCCCACCAAACCCACACTTTCACCAACAGACTTCTGGCACGTCTCCCATGCCTTTGAGGTCTTACGCCTTGCCCTAGTCTGAGCTGCCCTGAGAGAGCCCTCGGCCTCGCATTCCATCTAGGACACCCCCTGCCGGAAGTCACCCTGCCTCCAAGAGAGAGTCGGCTTGCGTTCTTACTGCGATTTAAGCCCCGTGCTTCCTGTGGCCCCGCAGGCTTTGGAATAGCCACAGGCCCCAGAGGCGTAACTAGGCAGGGCATTCCTTGGTTGAGGCAGTTCACTTGACGCAGAACACCCTACTTCGGGGAGTTGGTTCAGGGAAGCAAACGCCGGGTGACCTGTGTCTCTTTGGACTGGTTAGAAACCACAGGGAGGTAAGCTGAGTGTGCGCGTGGAAACGGGAGCCTGCTGGAACTATCCTTGCTTTCCCACTTGGAAGGCTGCACTCATGCTGCCGTGAAGCTGCCTGACGTCCCCTGCTGTTGACAGGCCTGGAAACCCGGTCGAAATGCTTCTGGGAAGAAAATGAGTTTGCTCCGTTTCAACCCGGTGCTTCCATAGCCGCGGTGGTGGTTAGCCTGACGAGCTCCAGAACGAAAGGGAAACTCAACGTGAGAATTTCCCTCCAGTTTAGGCCCTGCGTAGCCGGGCGGGAAGGGCGGCATGCAGCAGGTTCCGTGAGTTCTTAGTCACTCTTCGGGTTCATTTTAACGGAATTTCCCATTGGAGGACTCCTAGGCCCCTCGGGTGTGCATCCATTTCCCTTCGGGGTCACTGAGGACCTCCAGGCACCACCACCCCCCACCACGCCGTGGTCCGGCCGAGCAACATCGAGGCCCATGGCTCTGCCCCTCGGAGGCCCTGTGTGCGTGCCGGGTGATGGGCAACACTCTGCACGTTCCTTGAGGAGAGCTACATTTCCAGAGCCCTCCAACAGCCTCAGGACCAGATTCCTGGTGCGTCCGAAGCTCCCAGGAAATATCTGTCGTCGCCCTTGTGAGAGCTGCCGTGAGAAAACACTCTGCTTTGCCTGCTTCGCGGGCCTCGTACCTGCAGGCACTCTGCTCGAGGAGAACGTCAGCATCTCGCAATGCTGCGTCGCTAACGGGACAGCCAGATTGAGCACAGGCCTGGAGGGAAGGCCCTGACGTGAGGTGCAGAAGCGGAGCCGCGCGGCAGTTTCCATGAGGCCGTAGCCTCTGCTCTGCGTGTCCTTAACGGCAGTAGAGTTTCCTGGACACCTGGGAGGCTCGCGGGGGCACCCTGTTCCAGGCTGGAACACGGAGCACTCCCAGGCACCCCTGGGTCTGCCGAGCAACATCCAGGCCCGGAGCCCCTTTGGAGCCGCTCTCTATACGCCGAGTGTAGGGAAACGCCCTGCACTCTCTCCTGGAGCAGACTCGTTTCCCCCACCAAACCCACACTTTCACCAACAGACTTCTGGCACGTCTCCCATGCCTTTGAGGTCTTACGCCTTGCCCTAGTCTGAGCTGCCCTGAGAGAGCCCTCGGCCTCGCATTCCATCTAGGACACCCCCTGCCGGAAGTCACCCTGCCTCCAAGAGAGAGTCGGCTTGCGTTCTTACTGCGATTTAAGCCCCGTGCTTCCTGTGGCCCCGCAGGCTTTGGAATAGCCACGGGCCCCAGAGGCGTAACTAGGCAGGGCATTCCTTGGTTGAGGCAGTTCACTTGACGCAGAACACCCTACTTCGGGGAGTTGGTTCAGGGAAGCAAACGCCGGGTGACCTGTGTCTCTTTGGACTGGTTAGAAACCACAGGGAGGTAAGCTGAGTGTGCGCGTGGAAACGGGAGCCTGCTGGAACTATCCTTGCTTTCCCACTTGGAAGGCTGCACTCGTGCTGCCGTGAAGCTGCCTGACGTCCCCTGCTGTTGACAGGCCTGGAAACCCGGTCGAAATGCTTCTGGGAAGAAAATGAGTTTGCTCCGTTTCAACCCGGTGCTTCCATAGCCGCGGTGGTGGTTAGCCTGACGAGCTCCAGAACGAAAGGGAAACTCAACGTGAGAATTTCCCTCCAGTTTAGGCCCTGCGTAGCCGGGCGGGAAGGGCGGCATGCAGCAGGTTCCGTGAGTTCTTAGTCACTCTTCGGGTTCATTTTAACGGAATTTCCCATTGGAGGACTCCTAGGCCCCTCGGGTGTGCATCCATTTCCCTTCGGGGTCACTGAGGACCTCCAGGCACCACCACCCCCCACCACGCCGTGGTCCGGCCGAGCAACATCGAGGCCCATGGCTCTGCCCCTCGGAGGCCCTGTGTGCGTGCCGGGTGATGGGCAACACTCTGCACGTTCCTTGAGGAGAGCTACATTTCCAGAGCCCTCCAACAGCCTCAGGACCAGATTCCTGGTGCGTCCGAAGCTCCCAGGAAATATCTGTCGTCGCCCTTGTGAGAGCTGCCGTGAGAAAACACTCTGCTTTGCCTGCTTCGCGGGCCTCGTACCTGCAGGCACTCTGCTCGAGGAGAACGTCAGCATCTCGCAATGCTGCGTCGCTAACGGGACAGCCAGATTGAGCACAGGCCTGGAGGGAAGGCCCTGACGTGAGGTGCAGAAGCGGAGCCGCGCGGCAGTTTCCATGAGGCCGTAGCCTCTGCTCTGCGTGTCCTTAACGGCAGTAGAGTCTCCTGGACACCTGGGAGGCTCGCGGGGGCACCCTGTTCCAGGCTGGAACACGGAGCACTCCCAGGCACCCCTGGGTCTGCCGAGCAACATCCAGGCCCGGAGCCCCTTTGGAGCCGCTCTCTATACGCCGAGTGTAGGGAAACGCCCTGCACTCTCTCCTGGAGCAGACTCGTTTCCCCCACCAAACCCACACTTTCACCAACAGACTTCTGGCACGTCTCCCATGCCTTTGAGGTCTTACGCCTTGCCCTAGTCTGAGCTGCCCTGAGAGAGCCCTCGGCCTCGCATTCCATCTAGGACACCCCCTGCCGGAAGTCACCCTGCCTCCAAGAGAGAGTCGGCTTGCGTTCTTACTGCGATTTAAGCCCCGTGCTTCCTGTGGCCCCGCAGGCTTTGGAATAGCCACGGGCCCCAGAGGCGTAACTAGGCAGGGCATTCCTTGGTTGAGGCAGTTCACTTGACGCAGAACACCCTACTTCGGGGAGTTGGTTCAGGGAAGCAAACGCCGGGTGACCTGTGTCTCTTTGGACTGGTTAGAAACCACAGGGAGGTAAGCTGAGTGTGCGCGTGGAAACGGGAGCCTGCTGGAACTATCCTTGCTTTCCCACTTGGAAGGCTGCACTCATGCTGCCGTGAAGCTGCCTGACGTCCCCTGCTGTTGACAGGCCTGGAAACCCGGTCGAAATGCTTCTGGGAAGAAAATGAGTTTGCTCCGTTTCAACCCGGTGCTTCCATAGCCGCGGTGGTGGTTAGCCTGACGAGCTCCAGAACGAAAGGGAAACTCAACGTGAGAATTTCCCTCCAGTTTAGGCCCTGCGTAGCCGGGCGGGAAGGGCGGCATGCAGCAGGTTCCGTGAGTTCTTAGTCACTCTTCGGGTTCATTTTAACGGAATTTCCCATTGGAGGACTCCTAGGCCCCTCGGGTGTGCATCCATTTCCCTTCGGGGTCACTGAGGACCTCCAGGCACCACCACCCCCCACCACGCCGTGGTCCGGCCGAGCAACATCGAGGCCCATGGCTCTGCCCCTCGGAGGCCCTGTGTGCGTGCCGGGTGATGGGCAACACTCTGCACGTTCCTTGAGGAGAGCTACATTTCCAGAGCCCTCCAACAGCCTCAGGACCAGATTCCTGGTGCGTCCGAAGCTCCCAGGAAATATCTGTCGTCGCCCTTGTGAGAGCTGCCGTGAGAAAACACTCTGCTTTGCCTGCTTCGCGGGCCTCGTACCTGCAGGCACTCTGCTCGAGGAGAACGTCAGCATCTCGCAATGCTGCGTCGCTAACGGGACAGCCAGATTGAGCACAGGCCTGGAGGGAAGGCCCTGACGTGAGGTGCAGAAGCGGAGCCGCGCGGCAGTTTCCATGAGGCCGTAGCCTCTGCTCTGCGTGTCCTTAACGGCAGTAGAGTCTCCTGGACACCTGGGAGGCTCGCGGGGGCACCCTGTTCCAGGCTGGAACACGGAGCACTCCCAGGCACCCCTGGGTCTGCCGAGCAACATCCAGGCCCGGAGCCCCTTTGGAGCCGCTCTCTATACGCCGAGTGTAGGGAAACGCCCTGCACTCTCTCCTGGAGCAGACTCGTTTCCCCCACCAAACCCACACTTTCACCAACAGACTTCTGGCACGTCTCCCATGCCTTTGAGGTCTTACGCCTTGCCCTAGTCTGAGCTGCCCTGAGAGAGCCCTCGGCCTCGCATTCCATCTAGGACACCCCCTGCCGGAAGTCACCCTGCCTCCAAGAGAGAGTCGGCTTGCGTTCTTACTGCGATTTAAGCCCCGTGCTTCCTGTGGCCCCGCAGGCTTTGGAATAGCCACGGGCCCCAGAGGCGTAACTAGGCAGGGCATTCCTTGGTTGAGGCCGTTCACTTAACGCAGAACACCCTACTTCGGGGAGTTGGTTCAGGGAAGCAAACGCCGGGTGACCTGTGTCTCTTTGGACTGGTTAGAAACCACAGGGAGGTAAGCTGAGTGTGCGCGTGGAAACGGGAGCCTGCTGGAACTATCCTTGCTTTCCCACTTGGAAGGCTGCACTCGTGCTGCCGTGAAGCTGCCTGACGTCCCCTGCTGTTGACAGGCCTGGAAACCCGGTCGAAATGCTTCTGGGAAGAAAATGAGTTTGCTCCGTTTCAACCCGGTGCTTCCATAGCCGCGGTGGTGGTTAGCCTGACGAGCTCCAGAACGAAAGGGAAACTCAACGTGAGAATTTCCCTCCAGTTTAGGCCCTGCGTAGCCGGGCGGGAAGGGCGGCATGCAGCAGGTTCCGTGAGTTCTTAGTCACTCTTCGGGTTCATTTTAACGGAATTTCCCATTGGAGGACTCCTAGGCCCCTCGGGTGTGCATCCATTTCCCTTCGGGGTCACTGAGGACCTCCAGGCACCACCACCCCCCACCACGCCGTGGTCCGGCCGAGCAACATCGAGGCCCATGGCTCTGCCCCTCGGAGGCCCTGTGTGCGTGCCGGGTGATGGGCAACACTCTGCACGTTCCTTGAGGAGAGCTACATTTCCAGAGCCCTCCAACAGCCTCAGGACCAGATTCCTGGTGCGTCCGAAGCTCCCAGGAAATATCTGTCGTCGCCCTTGTGAGAGCTGCCGTGAGAAAACACTCTGCTTTGCCTGCTTCGCGGGCCTCGTACCTGCAGGCACTCTGCTCGAGGAGAACGTCAGCATCTCGCAATGCTGCGTCGCTAACGGGACAGCCAGATTGAGCACAGGCCTGGAGGGAAGGCCCTGACGTGAGGTGCAGAAGCGGAGCCGCGCGGCAGTTTCCATGAGGCCGTAGCCTCTGCTCTGCGTGTCCTTAACGGCAGTAGAGTCTCCTGGACACCTGGGAGGCTCGCGGGGGCACCCTGTTCCAGGCTGGAACACGGAGCACTCCCAGGCACCCCTGGGTCTGCCGAGCAACATCCAGGCCCGGAGCCCCTTTGGAGCCGCTCTCTATACGCCGAGTGTAGGGAAACGCCCTGCACTCTCTCCTGGAGCAGACTCGTTTCCCCCACCAAACCCACACTTTCACCAACAGACTTCTGGCACGTCTCCCATGCCTTTGAGGTCTTACGCCTTGCCCTAGTCTGAGCTGCCCTGAGAGAGCCCTCGGCCTCGCATTCCATCTAGGACACCCCCTGCCGGAAGTCACCCTGCCTCCAAGAGAGAGTCGGCTTGCGTTCTTACTGCGATTTAAGCCCCGTGCTTCCTGTGGCCCCGCAGGCTTTGGAATAGCCACGGGCCCCAGAGGCGTAACTAGGCAGGGCATTCCTTGGTTGAGGCCGTTCACTTGACGCAGAACACCCTACTTCGGGGAGTTGGTTCAGGGAAGCAAACGCCGGGTGACCTGTGTCTCTTTGGACTGGTTAGAAACCACAGGGAGGTAAGCTGAGTGTGCGCGTGGAAACGGGAGCCTGCTGGAACTATCCTTGCTTTCCCACTTGGAAGGCTGCACTCGTGCTGCCGTGAAGCTGCCTGACGTCCCCTGCTGTTGACAGGCCTGGAAACCCGGTCGAAATGCTTCTGGGAAGAAAATGAGTTTGCTCCGTTTCAACCCGGTGCTTCCATAGCCGCGGTGGTGGTTAGCCTGACGAGCTCCAGAACGAAAGGGAAACTCAACGTGAGAATTTCCCTCCAGTTTAGGCCCTGCGTAGCCGGGCGGGAAGGGCGGCATGCAGCAGGTTCCGTGAGTTCTTAGTCACTCTTCGGGTTCATTTTAACGGAATTTCCCATTGGAGGACTCCTAGGCCCCTCGGGTGTGCATCCATTTCCCTTCGGGGTCACTGAGGACCTCCAGGCACCACCACCCCCCACCACGCCGTGGTCCGGCCGAGCAACATCGAGGCCCATGGCTCTGCCCCTCGGAGGCCCTGTGTGCGTGCCGGGTGATGGGCAACACTCTGCACGTTCCTTGAGGAGAGCTACATTTCCAGAGCCCTCCAACAGCCTCAGGACCAGATTCCTGGTGCGTCCGAAGCTCCCAGGAAATATCTGTCGTCGCCCTTGTGAGAGCTGCCGTGAGAAAACACTCTGCTTTGCCTGCTTCGCGGGCCTCGTACCTGCAGGCACTCTGCTCGAGGAGAACGTCAGCATCTCGCAATGCTGCGTCGCTAACGGGACAGCCAGATTGAGCACAGGCCTGGAGGGAAGGCCCTGACGTGAGGTGCAGAAGCGGAGCCGCGCGGCAGTTTCCATGAGGCCGTAGCCTCTGCTCTGCGTGTCCTTAACGGCAGTAGAGTTTCCTGGACACCTGGGAGGCTCGCGGGGGCACCCTGTTCCAGGCTGGAACACGGAGCACTCCCAGGCACCCCTGGGTCTGCCGAGCAACATCCAGGCCCGGAGCCCCTTTGGAGCCGCTCTCTATACGCCGAGTGTAGGGAAACGCCCTGCACTCTCTCCTGGAGCAGACTCGTTTCCCCCACCAAACCCACACTTTCACCAACAGACTTCTGGCACGTCTCCCATGCCTTTGAGGTCTTACGCCTTGCCCTAGTCTGAGCTGCCCTGAGAGAGCCCTCGGCCTCGCATTCCATCTAGGACACCCCCTGCCGGAAGTCACCCTGCCTCCAAGAGAGAGTCGGCTTGCGTTCTTACTGCGATTTAAGCCCCGTGCTTCCTGTGGCCCCGCAGGCTTTGGAATAGCCACGGGCCCCAGAGGCGTAACTAGGCAGGGCATTCCTTGGTTGAGGCAGTTCACTTGACGCAGAACACCCTACTTCGGGGAGTTGGTTCAGGGAAGCAAACGCCGGGTGACCTGTGTCTCTTTGGACTGGTTAGAAACCACAGGGAGGTAAGCTGAGTGTGCGCGTGGAAACGGGAGCCTGCTGGAACTATCCTTGCTTTCCCACTTGGAAGGCTGCACTCGTGCTGCCGTGAAGCTGCCTGACGTCCCCTGCTGTTGACAGGCCTGGAAACCCGGTCGAAATGCTTCTGGGAAGAAAATGAGTTTGCTCCGTTTCAACCCGGTGCTTCCATAGCCGCGGTGGTGGTTAGCCTGACGAGCTCCAGAACGAAAGGGAAACTCAACGTGAGAATTTCCCTCCAGTTTAGGCCCTGCGTAGCCGGGCGGGAAGGGCGGCATGCAGCAGGTTCCGTGAGTTCTTAGTCACTCTTCGGGTTCATTTTAACGGAATTTCCCATTGGAGGACTCCTAGGCCCCTCGGGTGTGCATCCATTTCCCTTCGGGGTCACTGAGGACCTCCAGGCACCACCACCCCCCACCACGCCGTGGTCCGGCCGAGCAACATCGAGGCCCATGGCTCTGCCCCTCGGAGGCCCTGTGTGCGTGCCGGGTGATGGGCAACACTCTGCACGTTCCTTGAGGAGAGCTACATTTCCAGAGCCCTCCAACAGCCTCAGGACCAGATTCCTGGTGCGTCCGAAGCTCCCAGGAAATATCTGTCGTCGCCCTTGTGAGAGCTGCCGTGAGAAAACACTCTGCTTTGCCTGCTTCGCGGGCCTCGTACCTGCAGGCACTCTGCTCGAGGAGAACGTCAGCATCTCGCAATGCTGCGTCGCTAACGGGACAGCCAGATTGAGCACAGGCCTGGAGGGAAGGCCCTGACGTGAGGTGCAGAAGCGGAGCCGCGCGGCAGTTTCCATGAGGCCGTAGCCTCTGCTCTGCGTGTCCTTAACGGCAGTAGAGTCTCCTGGACACCTGGGAGGCTCGCGGGGGCACCCTGTTCCAGGCTGGAACACGGAGCACTCCCAGGCACCCCTGGGTCTGCCGAGCAACATCCAGGCCCGGAGCCCCTTTGGAGCCGCTCTCTATACGCCGAGTGTAGGGAAACGCCCTGCACTCTCTCCTGGAGCAGACTCGTTTCCCCCACCAAACCCACACTTTCACCAACAGACTTCTGGCACGTCTCCCATGCCTTTGAGGTCTTACGCCTTGCCCTAGTCTGAGCTGCCCTGAGAGAGCCCTCGGCCTCGCATTCCATCTAGGACACCCCCTGCCGGAAGTCACCCTGCCTCCAAGAGAGAGTCGGCTTGCGTTCTTACTGCGATTTAAGCCCCGTGCTTCCTGTGGCCCCGCAGGCTTTGGAATAGCCACAGGCCCCAGAGGCGTAACTAGGCAGGGCATTCCTTGGTTGAGGCAGTTCACTTGACGCAGAACACCCTACTTCGGGGAGTTGGTTCAGGGAAGCAAACGCCGGGTGACCTGTGTCTCTTTGGACTGGTTAGAAACCACAGGGAGGTAAGCTGAGTGTGCGCGTGGAAACGGGAGCCTGCTGGAACTATCCTTGCTTTCCCACTTGGAAGGCTGCACTCGTGCTGCCGTGAAGCTGCCTGACGTCCCCTGCTGTTGACAGGCCTGGAAACCCGGTCGAAATGCTTCTGGGAAGAAAATGAGTTTGCTCCGTTTCAACCCGGTGCTTCCATAGCCGCGGTGGTGGTTAGCCTGACGAGCTCCAGAACGAAAGGGAAACTCAACGTGAGAATTTCCCTCCAGTTTAGGCCCTGCGTAGCCGGGCGGGAAGGGCGGCATGCAGCAGGTTCCGTGAGTTCTTAGTCACTCTTCGGGTTCATTTTAACGGAATTTCCCATTGGAGGACTCCTAGGCCCCTCGGGTGTGCATCCATTTCCCTTCGGGGTCACTGAGGACCTCCAGGCACCACCACCCCCCACCACGCCGTGGTCCGGCCGAGCAACATCGAGGCCCATGGCTCTGCCCCTCGGAGGCCCTGTGTGCGTGCCGGGTGATGGGCAACACTCTGCACGTTCCTTGAGGAGAGCTACATTTCCAGAGCCCTCCAACAGCCTCAGGACCAGATTCCTGGTGCGTCCGAAGCTCCCAGGAAATATCTGTCGTCGCCCTTGTGAGAGCTGCCGTGAGAAAACACTCTGCTTTGCCTGCTTCGCGGGCCTCGTACCTGCAGGCACTCTGCTCGAGGAGAACGTCAGCATCTCGCAATGCTGCGTCGCTAACGGGACAGCCAGATTGAGCACAGGCCTGGAGGGAAGGCCCTGACGTGAGGTGCAGAAGCGGAGCCGCGCGGCAGTTTCCATGAGGCCGTAGCCTCTGCTCTGCGTGTCCTTAACGGCAGTAGAGTCTCCTGGACACCTGGGAGGCTCGCGGGGGCACCCTGTTCCAGGCTGGAACACGGAGCACTCCCAGGCACCCCTGGGTCTGCCGAGCAACATCCAGGCCCGGAGCCCCTTTGGAGCCGCTCTCTATACGCCGAGTGTAGGGAAACGCCCTGCACTCTCTCCTGGAGCAGACTCGTTTCCCCCACCAAACCCACACTTTCACCAACAGACTTCTGGCACGTCTCCCATGCCTTTGAGGTCTTACGCCTTGCCCTAGTCTGAGCTGCCCTGAGAGAGCCCTCGGCCTCGCATTCCATCTAGGACACCCCCTGCCGGAAGTCACCCTGCCTCCAAGAGAGAGTCGGCTTGCGTTCTTACTGCGATTTAAGCCCCGTGCTTCCTGTGGCCCCGCAGGCTTTGGAATAGCCACGGGCCCCAGAGGCGTAACTAGGCAGGGCATTCCTTGGTTGAGGCAGTTCACTTGACGCAGAACACCCTACTTCGGGGAGTTGGTTCAGGGAAGCAAACGCCGGGTGACCTGTGTCTCTTTGGACTGGTTAGAAACCACAGGGAGGTAAGCTGAGTGTGCGCGTGGAAACGGGAGCCTGCTGGAACTATCCTTGCTTTCCCACTTGGAAGGCTGCACTCATGCTGCCGTGAAGCTGCCTGACGTCCCCTGCTGTTGACAGGCCTGGAAACCCGGTCGAAATGCTTCTGGGAAGAAAATGAGTTTGCTCCGTTTCAACCCGGTGCTTCCATAGCCGCGGTGGTGGTTAGCCTGACGAGCTCCAGAACGAAAGGGAAACTCAACGTGAGAATTTCCCTCCAGTTTAGGCCCTGCGTAGCCGGGCGGGAAGGGCGGCATGCAGCAGGTTCCGTGAGTTCTTAGTCACTCTTCGGGTTCATTTTAACGGAATTTCCCATTGGAGGACTCCTAGGCCCCTCGGGTGTGCATCCATTTCCCTTCGGGGTCACTGAGGACCTCCAGGCACCACCACCCCCCACCACGCCGTGGTCCGGCCGAGCAACATCGAGGCCCATGGCTCTGCCCCTCGGAGGCCCTGTGTGCGTGCCGGGTGATGGGCAACACTCTGCACGTTCCTTGAGGAGAGCTACATTTCCAGAGCCCTCCAACAGCCTCAGGACCAGATTCCTGGTGCGTCCGAAGCTCCCAGGAAATATCTGTCGTCGCCCTTGTGAGAGCTGCCGTGAGAAAACACTCTGCTTTGCCTGCTTCGCGGGCCTCGTACCTGCAGGCACTCTGCTCGAGGAGAACGTCAGCATCTCGCAATGCTGCGTCGCTAACGGGACAGCCAGATTGAGCACAGGCCTGGAGGGAAGGCCCTGACGTGAGGTGCAGAAGCGGAGCCGCGCGGCAGTTTCCATGAGGCCGTAGCCTCTGCTCTGCGTGTCCTTAACGGCAGTAGAGTCTCCTGGACACCTGGGAGGCTCGCGGGGGCACCCTGTTCCAGGCTGGAACACGGAGCACTCCCAGGCACCCCTGGGTCTGCCGAGCAACATCCAGGCCCGGAGCCCCTTTGGAGCCGCTCTCTATACGCCGAGTGTAGGGAAACGCCCTGCACTCTCTCCTGGAGCAGACTCGTTTCCCCCACCAAACCCACACTTTCACCAACAGACTTCTGGCACGTCTCCCATGCCTTTGAGGTCTTACGCCTTGCCCTAGTCTGAGCTGCCCTGAGAGAGCCCTCGGCCTCGCATTCCATCTAGGACACCCCCTGCCGGAAGTCACCCTGCCTCCAAGAGAGAGTCGGCTTGCGTTCTTACTGCGATTTAAGCCCCGTGCTTCCTGTGGCCCCGCAGGCTTTGGAATAGCCACGGGCCCCAGAGGCGTAACTAGGCAGGGCATTCCTTGGTTGAGGCAGTTCACTTGACGCAGAACACCCTACTTCGGGGAGTTGGTTCAGGGAAGCAAACGCCGGGTGACCTGTGTCTCTTTGGACTGGTTAGAAACCACAGGGAGGTAAGCTGAGTGTGCGCGTGGAAACGGGAGCCTGCTGGAACTATCCTTGCTTTCCCACTTGGAAGGCTGCACTCATGCTGCCGTGAAGCTGCCTGACGTCCCCTGCTGTTGACAGGCCTGGAAACCCGGTCGAAATGCTTCTGGGAAGAAAATGAGTTTGCTCCGTTTCAACCCGGTGCTTCCATAGCCGCGGTGGTGGTTAGCCTGACGAGCTCCAGAACGAAAGGGAAACTCAACGTGAGAATTTCCCTCCAGTTTAGGCCCTGCGTAGCCGGGCGGGAAGGGCGGCATGCAGCAGGTTCCGTGAGTTCTTAGTCACTCTTCGGGTTCATTTTAACGGAATTTCCCATTGGAGGACTCCTAGGCCCCTCGGGTGTGCATCCATTTCCCTTCGGGGTCACTGAGGACCTCCAGGCACCACCACCCCCCACCACGCCGTGGTCCGGCCGAGCAACATCGAGGCCCATGGCTCTGCCCCTCGGAGGCCCTGTGTGCGTGCCGGGTGATGGGCAACACTCTGCACGTTCCTTGAGGAGAGCTACATTTCCAGAGCCCTCCAACAGCCTCAGGACCAGATTCCTGGTGCGTCCGAAGCTCCCAGGAAATATCTGTCGTCGCCCTTGTGAGAGCTGCCGTGAGAAAACACTCTGCTTTGCCTGCTTCGCGGGCCTCGTACCTGCAGGCACTCTGCTCGAGGAGAACGTCAGCATCTCGCAATGCTGCGTCGCTAACGGGACAGCCAGATTGAGCACAGGCCTGGAGGGAAGGCCCTGACGTGAGGTGCAGAAGCGGAGCCGCGCGGCAGTTTCCATGAGGCCGTAGCCTCTGCTCTGCGTGTCCTTAACGGCAGTAGAGTTTCCTGGACACCTGGGAGGCTCGCGGGGGCACCCTGTTCCAGGCTGGAACACGGAGCACTCCCAGGCACCCCTGGGTCTGCCGAGCAACATCCAGGCCCGGAGCCCCTTTGGAGCCGCTCTCTATACGCCGAGTGTAGGGAAACGCCCTGCACTCTCTCCTGGAGCAGACTCGTTTCCCCCACCAAACCCACACTTTCACCAACAGACTTCTGGCACGTCTCCCATGCCTTTGAGGTCTTACGCCTTGCCCTAGTCTGAGCTGCCCTGAGAGAGCCCTCGGCCTCGCATTCCATCTAGGACACCCCCTGCCGGAAGTCACCCTGCCTCCAAGAGAGAGTCGGCTTGCGTTCTTACTGCGATTTAAGCCCCGTGCTTCCTGTGGCCCCGCAGGCTTTGGAATAGCCACGGGCCCCAGAGGCGTAACTAGGCAGGGCATTCCTTGGTTGAGGCCGTTCACTTGACGCAGAACACCCTACTTCGGGGAGTTGGTTCAGGGAAGCAAACGCCGGGTGACCTGTGTCTCTTTGGACTGGTTAGAAACCACAGGGAGGTAAGCTGAGTGTGCGCGTGGAAACGGGAGCCTGCTGGAACTATCCTTGCTTTCCCACTTGGAAGGCTGCACTCGTGCTGCCGTGAAGCTGCCTGACGTCCCCTGCTGTTGACAGGCCTGGAAACCCGGTCGAAATGCTTCTGGGAAGAAAATGAGTTTGCTCCGTTTCAACCCGGTGCTTCCATAGCCGCGGTGGTGGTTAGCCTGACGAGCTCCAGAACGAAAGGGAAACTCAACGTGAGAATTTCCCTCCAGTTTAGGCCCTGCGTAGCCGGGCGGGAAGGGCGGCATGCAGCAGGTTCCGTGAGTTCTTAGTCACTCTTCGGGTTCATTTTAACGGAATTTCCCATTGGAGGACTCCTAGGCCCCTCGGGTGTGCATCCATTTCCCTTCGGGGTCACTGAGGACCTCCAGGCACCACCACCCCCCACCACGCCGTGGTCCGGCCGAGCAACATCGAGGCCCATGGCTCTGCCCCTCGGAGGCCCTGTGTGCGTGCCGGGTGATGGGCAACACTCTGCACGTTCCTTGAGGAGAGCTACATTTCCAGAGCCCTCCAACAGCCTCAGGACCAGATTCCTGGTGCGTCCGAAGCTCCCAGGAAATATCTGTCGTCGCCCTTGTGAGAGCTGCCGTGAGAAAACACTCTGCTTTGCCTGCTTCGCGGGCCTCGTACCTGCAGGCACTCTGCTCGAGGAGAACGTCAGCATCTCGCAATGCTGCGTCGCTAACGGGACAGCCAGATTGAGCACAGGCCTGGAGGGAAGGCCCTGACGTGAGGTGCAGAAGCGGAGCCGCGCGGCAGTTTCCATGAGGCCGTAGCCTCTGCTCTGCGTGTCCTTAACGGCAGTAGAGTCTCCTGGACACCTGGGAGGCTCGCGGGGGCACCCTGTTCCAGGCTGGAACACGGAGCACTCCCAGGCACCCCTGGGTCTGCCGAGCAACATCCAGGCCCGGAGCCCCTTTGGAGCCGCTCTCTATACGCCGAGTGTAGGGAAACGCCCTGCACTCTCTCCTGGAGCAGACTCGTTTCCCCCACCAAACCCACACTTTCACCAACAGACTTCTGGCACGTCTCCCATGCCTTTGAGGTCTTACGCCTTGCCCTAGTCTGAGCTGCCCTGAGAGAGCCCTCGGCCTCGCATTCCATCTAGGACACCCCCTGCCGGAAGTCACCCTGCCTCCAAGAGAGAGTCGGCTTGCGTTCTTACTGCGATTTAAGCCCCGTGCTTCCTGTGGCCCCGCAGGCTTTGGAATAGCCACGGGCCCCAGAGGCGTAACTAGGCAGGGCATTCCTTGGTTGAGGCCGTTCACTTGACGCAGAACACCCTACTTCGGGGAGTTGGTTCAGGGAAGCAAACGCCGGGTGACCTGTGTCTCTTTGGACTGGTTAGAAACCACAGGGAGGTAAGCTGAGTGTGCGCGTGGAAACGGGAGCCTGCTGGAACTATCCTTGCTTTCCCACTTGGAAGGCTGCACTCGTGCTGCCGTGAAGCTGCCTGACGTCCCCTGCTGTTGACAGGCCTGGAAACCCGGTCGAAATGCTTCTGGGAAGAAAATGAGTTTGCTCCGTTTCAACCCGGTGCTTCCATAGCCGCGGTGGTGGTTAGCCTGACGAGCTCCAGAACGAAAGGGAAACTCAACGTGAGAATTTCCCTCCAGTTTAGGCCCTGCGTAGCCGGGCGGGAAGGGCGGCATGCAGCAGGTTCCGTGAGTTCTTAGTCACTCTTCGGGTTCATTTTAACGGAATTTCCCATTGGAGGACTCCTAGGCCCCTCGGGTGTGCATCCATTTCCCTTCGGGGTCACTGAGGACCTCCAGGCACCACCACCCCCCACCACGCCGTGGTCCGGCCGAGCAACATCGAGGCCCATGGCTCTGCCCCTCGGAGGCCCTGTGTGCGTGCCGGGTGATGGGCAACACTCTGCACGTTCCTTGAGGAGAGCTACATTTCCAGAGCCCTCCAACAGCCTCAGGACCAGATTCCTGGTGCGTCCGAAGCTCCCAGGAAATATCTGTCGTCGCCCTTGTGAGAGCTGCCGTGAGAAAACACTCTGCTTTGCCTGCTTCGCGGGCCTCGTACCTGCAGGCACTCTGCTCGAGGAGAACGTCAGCATCTCGCAATGCTGCGTCGCTAACGGGACAGCCAGATTGAGCACAGGCCTGGAGGGAAGGCCCTGACGTGAGGTGCAGAAGCGGAGCCGCGCGGCAGTTTCCATGAGGCCGTAGCCTCTGCTCTGCGTGTCCTTAACGGCAGTAGAGTTTCCTGGACACCTGGGAGGCTCGCGGGGGCACCCTGTTCCAGGCTGGAACACGGAGCACTCCCAGGCACCCCTGGGTCTGCCGAGCAACATCCAGGCCCGGAGCCCCTTTGGAGCCGCTCTCTATACGCCGAGTGTAGGGAAACGCCCTGCACTCTCTCCTGGAGCAGACTCGTTTCCCCCACCAAACCCACACTTTCACCAACAGACTTCTGGCACGTCTCCCATGCCTTTGAGGTCTTACGCCTTGCCCTAGTCTGAGCTGCCCTGAGAGAGCCCTCGGCCTCGCATTCCATCTAGGACACCCCCTGCCGGAAGTCACCCTGCCTCCAAGAGAGAGTCGGCTTGCGTTCTTACTGCGATTTAAGCCCCGTGCTTCCTGTGGCCCCGCAGGCTTTGGAATAGCCACGGGCCCCAGAGGCGTAACTAGGCAGGGCATTCCTTGGTTGAGGCCGTTCACTTGACGCAGAACACCCTACTTCGGGGAGTTGGTTCAGGGAAGCAAACGCCGGGTGACCTGTGTCTCTTTGGACTGGTTAGAAACCACAGGGAGGTAAGCTGAGTGTGCGCGTGGAAACGGGAGCCTGCTGGAACTATCCTTGCTTTCCCACTTGGAAGGCTGCACTCGTGCTGCCGTGAAGCTGCCTGACGTCCCCTGCTGTTGACAGGCCTGGAAACCCGGTCGAAATGCTTCTGGGAAGAAAATGAGTTTGCTCCGTTTCAACCCGGTGCTTCCATAGCCGCGGTGGTGGTTAGCCTGACGAGCTCCAGAACGAAAGGGAAACTCAACGTGAGAATTTCCCTCCAGTTTAGGCCCTGCGTAGCCGGGCGGGAAGGGCGGCATGCAGCAGGTTCCGTGAGTTCTTAGTCACTCTTCGGGTTCATTTTAACGGAATTTCCCATTGGAGGACTCCTAGGCCCCTCGGGTGTGCATCCATTTCCCTTCGGGGTCACTGAGGACCTCCAGGCACCACCACCCCCCACCACGCCGTGGTCCGGCCGAGCAACATCGAGGCCCATGGCTCTGCCCCTCGGAGGCCCTGTGTGCGTGCCGGGTGATGGGCAACACTCTGCACGTTCCTTGAGGAGAGCTACATTTCCAGAGCCCTCCAACAGCCTCAGGACCAGATTCCTGGTGCGTCCGAAGCTCCCAGGAAATATCTGTCGTCGCCCTTGTGAGAGCTGCCGTGAGAAAACACTCTGCTTTGCCTGCTTCGCGGGCCTCGTACCTGCAGGCACTCTGCTCGAGGAGAACGTCAGCATCTCGCAATGCTGCGTCGCTAACGGGACAGCCAGATTGAGCACAGGCCTGGAGGGAAGGCCCTGACGTGAGGTGCAGAAGCGGAGCCGCGCGGCAGTTTCCATGAGGCCGTAGCCTCTGCTCTGCGTGTCCTTAACGGCAGTAGAGTTTCCTGGACACCTGGGAGGCTCGCGGGGGCACCCTGTTCCAGGCTGGAACACGGAGCACTCCCAGGCACCCCTGGGTCTGCCGAGCAACATCCAGGCCCGGAGCCCCTTTGGAGCCGCTCTCTATACGCCGAGTGTAGGGAAACGCCCTGCACTCTCTCCTGGAGCAGACTCGTTTCCCCCACCAAACCCACACTTTCACCAACAGACTTCTGGCACGTCTCCCATGCCTTTGAGGTCTTACGCCTTGCCCTAGTCTGAGCTGCCCTGAGAGAGCCCTCGGCCTCGCATTCCATCTAGGACACCCCCTGCCGGAAGTCACCCTGCCTCCAAGAGAGAGTCGGCTTGCGTTCTTACTGCGATTTAAGCCCCGTGCTTCCTGTGGCCCCGCAGGCTTTGGAATAGCCACGGGCCCCAGAGGCGTAACTAGGCAGGGCATTCCTTGGTTGAGGCCGTTCACTTGACGCAGAACACCCTACTTCGGGGAGTTGGTTCAGGGAAGCAAACGCCGGGTGACCTGTGTCTCTTTGGACTGGTTAGAAACCACAGGGAGGTAAGCTGAGTGTGCGCGTGGAAACGGGAGCCTGCTGGAACTATCCTTGCTTTCCCACTTGGAAGGCTGCACTCGTGCTGCCGTGAAGCTGCCTGACGTCCCCTGCTGTTGACAGGCCTGGAAACCCGGTCGAAATGCTTCTGGGAAGAAAATGAGTTTGCTCCGTTTCAACCCGGTGCTTCCATAGCCGCGGTGGTGGTTAGCCTGACGAGCTCCAGAACGAAAGGGAAACTCAACGTGAGAATTTCCCTCCAGTTTAGGCCCTGCGTAGCCGGGCGGGAAGGGCGGCATGCAGCAGGTTCCGTGAGTTCTTAGTCACTCTTCGGGTTCATTTTAACGGAATTTCCCATTGGAGGACTCCTAGGCCCCTCGGGTGTGCATCCATTTCCCTTCGGGGTCACTGAGGACCTCCAGGCACCACCACCCCCCACCACGCCGTGGTCCGGCCGAGCAACATCGAGGCCCATGGCTCTGCCCCTCGGAGGCCCTGTGTGCGTGCCGGGTGATGGGCAACACTCTGCACGTTCCTTGAGGAGAGCTACATTTCCAGAGCCCTCCAACAGCCTCAGGACCAGATTCCTGGTGCGTCCGAAGCTCCCAGGAAATATCTGTCGTCGCCCTTGTGAGAGCTGCCGTGAGAAAACACTCTGCTTTGCCTGCTTCGCGGGCCTCGTACCTGCAGGCACTCTGCTCGAGGAGAACGTCAGCATCTCGCAATGCTGCGTCGCTAACGGGACAGCCAGATTGAGCACAGGCCTGGAGGGAAGGCCCTGACGTGAGGTGCAGAAGCGGAGCCGCGCGGCAGTTTCCATGAGGCCGTAGCCTCTGCTCTGCGTGTCCTTAACGGCAGTAGAGTTTCCTGGACACCTGGGAGGCTCGCGGGGGCACCCTGTTCCAGGCTGGAACACGGAGCACTCCCAGGCACCCCTGGGTCTGCCGAGCAACATCCAGGCCCGGAGCCCCTTTGGAGCCGCTCTCTATACGCCGAGTGTAGGGAAACGCCCTGCACTCTCTCCTGGAGCAGACTCGTTTCCCCCACCAAACCCACACTTTCACCAACAGACTTCTGGCACGTCTCCCATGCCTTTGAGGTCTTACGCCTTGCCCTAGTCTGAGCTGCCCTGAGAGAGCCCTCGGCCTCGCATTCCATCTAGGACACCCCCTGCCGGAAGTCACCCTGCCTCCAAGAGAGAGTCGGCTTGCGTTCTTACTGCGATTTAAGCCCCGTGCTTCCTGTGGCCCCGCAGGCTTTGGAATAGCCACGGGCCCCAGAGGCGTAACTAGGCAGGGCATTCCTTGGTTGAGGCCGTTCACTTGACGCAGAACACCCTACTTCGGGGAGTTGGTTCAGGGAAGCAAACGCCGGGTGACCTGTGTCTCTTTGGACTGGTTAGAAACCACAGGGAGGTAAGCTGAGTGTGCGCGTGGAAACGGGAGCCTGCTGGAACTATCCTTGCTTTCCCACTTGGAAGGCTGCACTCGTGCTGCCGTGAAGCTGCCTGACGTCCCCTGCTGTTGACAGGCCTGGAAACCCGGTCGAAATGCTTCTGGGAAGAAAATGAGTTTGCTCCGTTTCAACCCGGTGCTTCCATAGCCGCGGTGGTGGTTAGCCTGACGAGCTCCAGAACGAAAGGGAAACTCAACGTGAGAATTTCCCTCCAGTTTAGGCCCTGCGTAGCCGGGCGGGAAGGGCGGCATGCAGCAGGTTCCGTGAGTTCTTAGTCACTCTTCGGGTTCATTTTAACGGAATTTCCCATTGGAGGACTCCTAGGCCCCTCGGGTGTGCATCCATTTCCCTTCGGGGTCACTGAGGACCTCCAGGCACCACCACCCCCCACCACGCCGTGGTCCGGCCGAGCAACATCGAGGCCCATGGCTCTGCCCCTCGGAGGCCCTGTGTGCGTGCCGGGTGATGGGCAACACTCTGCACGTTCCTTGAGGAGAGCTACATTTCCAGAGCCCTCCAACAGCCTCAGGACCAGATTCCTGGTGCGTCCGAAGCTCCCAGGAAATATCTGTCGTCGCCCTTGTGAGAGCTGCCGTGAGAAAACACTCTGCTTTGCCTGCTTCGCGGGCCTCGTACCTGCAGGCACTCTGCTCGAGGAGAACGTCAGCATCTCGCAATGCTGCGTCGCTAACGGGACAGCCAGATTGAGCACAGGCCTGGAGGGAAGGCCCTGACGTGAGGTGCAGAAGCGGAGCCGCGCGGCAGTTTCCATGAGGCCGTAGCCTCTGCTCTGCGTGTCCTTAACGGCAGTAGAGTTTCCTGGACACCTGGGAGGCTCGCGGGGGCACCCTGTTCCAGGCTGGAACACGGAGCACTCCCAGGCACCCCTGGGTCTGCCGAGCAACATCCAGGCCCGGAGCCCCTTTGGAGCCGCTCTCTATACGCCGAGTGTAGGGAAACGCCCTGCACTCTCTCCTGGAGCAGACTCGTTTCCCCCACCAAACCCACACTTTCACCAACAGACTTCTGGCACGTCTCCCATGCCTTTGAGGTCTTACGCCTTGCCCTAGTCTGAGCTGCCCTGAGAGAGCCCTCGGCCTCGCATTCCATCTAGGACACCCCCTGCCGGAAGTCACCCTGCCTCCAAGAGAGAGTCGGCTTGCGTTCTTACTGCGATTTAAGCCCCGTGCTTCCTGTGGCCCCGCAGGCTTTGGAATAGCCACAGGCCCCAGAGGCGTAACTAGGCAGGGCATTCCTTGGTTGAGGCAGTTCACTTGACGCAGAACACCCTACTTCGGGGAGTTGGTTCAGGGAAGCAAACGCCGGGTGACCTGTGTCTCTTTGGACTGGTTAGAAACCACAGGGAGGTAAGCTGAGTGTGCGCGTGGAAACGGGAGCCTGCTGGAACTATCCTTGCTTTCCCACTTGGAAGGCTGCACTCATGCTGCCGTGAAGCTGCCTGACGTCCCCTGCTGTTGACAGGCCTGGAAACCCGGTCGAAATGCTTCTGGGAAGAAAATGAGTTTGCTCCGTTTCAACCCGGTGCTTCCATAGCCGCGGTGGTGGTTAGCCTGACGAGCTCCAGAACGAAAGGGAAACTCAACGTGAGAATTTCCCTCCAGTTTAGGCCCTGCGTAGCCGGGCGGGAAGGGCGGCATGCAGCAGGTTCCGTGAGTTCTTAGTCACTCTTCGGGTTCATTTTAACGGAATTTCCCATTGGAGGACTCCTAGGCCCCTCGGGTGTGCATCCATTTCCCTTCGGGGTCACTGAGGACCTCCAGGCACCACCACCCCCCACCACGCCGTGGTCCGGCCGAGCAACATCGAGGCCCATGGCTCTGCCCCTCGGAGGCCCTGTGTGCGTGCCGGGTGATGGGCAACACTCTGCACGTTCCTTGAGGAGAGCTACATTTCCAGAGCCCTCCAACAGCCTCAGGACCAGATTCCTGGTGCGTCCGAAGCTCCCAGGAAATATCTGTCGTCGCCCTTGTGAGAGCTGCCGTGAGAAAACACTCTGCTTTGCCTGCTTCGCGGGCCTCGTACCTGCAGGCACTCTGCTCGAGGAGAACGTCAGCATCTCGCAATGCTGCGTCGCTAACGGGACAGCCAGATTGAGCACAGGCCTGGAGGGAAGGCCCTGACGTGAGGTGCAGAAGCGGAGCCGCGCGGCAGTTTCCATGAGGCCGTAGCCTCTGCTCTGCGTGTCCTTAACGGCAGTAGAGTTTCCTGGACACCTGGGAGGCTCGCGGGGGCACCCTGTTCCAGGCTGGAACACGGAGCACTCCCAGGCACCCCTGGGTCTGCCGAGCAACATCCAGGCCCGGAGCCCCTTTGGAGCCGCTCTCTATACGCCGAGTGTAGGGAAACGCCCTGCACTCTCTCCTGGAGCAGACTCGTTTCCCCCACCAAACCCACACTTTCACCAACAGACTTCTGGCACGTCTCCCATGCCTTTGAGGTCTTACGCCTTGCCCTAGTCTGAGCTGCCCTGAGAGAGCCCTCGGCCTCGCATTCCATCTAGGACACCCCCTGCCGGAAGTCACCCTGCCTCCAAGAGAGAGTCGGCTTGCGTTCTTACTGCGATTTAAGCCCCGTGCTTCCTGTGGCCCCGCAGGCTTTGGAATAGCCACGGGCCCCAGAGGCGTAACTAGGCAGGGCATTCCTTGGTTGAGGCAGTTCACTTGACGCAGAACACCCTACTTCGGGGAGTTGGTTCAGGGAAGCAAACGCCGGGTGACCTGTGTCTCTTTGGACTGGTTAGAAACCACAGGGAGGTAAGCTGAGTGTGCGCGTGGAAACGGGAGCCTGCTGGAACTATCCTTGCTTTCCCACTTGGAAGGCTGCACTCATGCTGCCGTGAAGCTGCCTGACGTCCCCTGCTGTTGACAGGCCTGGAAACCCGGTCGAAATGCTTCTGGGAAGAAAATGAGTTTGCTCCGTTTCAACCCGGTGCTTCCATAGCCGCGGTGGTGGTTAGCCTGACGAGCTCCAGAACGAAAGGGAAACTCAACGTGAGAATTTCCCTCCAGTTTAGGCCCTGCGTAGCCGGGCGGGAAGGGCGGCATGCAGCAGGTTCCGTGAGTTCTTAGTCACTCTTCGGGTTCATTTTAACGGAATTTCCCATTGGAGGACTCCTAGGCCCCTCGGGTGTGCATCCATTTCCCTTCGGGGTCACTGAGGACCTCCAGGCACCACCACCCCCCACCACGCCGTGGTCCGGCCGAGCAACATCGAGGCCCATGGCTCTGCCCCTCGGAGGCCCTGTGTGCGTGCCGGGTGATGGGCAACACTCTGCACGTTCCTTGAGGAGAGCTACATTTCCAGAGCCCTCCAACAGCCTCAGGACCAGATTCCTGGTGCGTCCGAAGCTCCCAGGAAATATCTGTCGTCGCCCTTGTGAGAGCTGCCGTGAGAAAACACTCTGCTTTGCCTGCTTCGCGGGCCTCGTACCTGCAGGCACTCTGCTCGAGGAGAACGTCAGCATCTCGCAATGCTGCGTCGCTAACGGGACAGCCAGATTGAGCACAGGCCTGGAGGGAAGGCCCTGACGTGAGGTGCAGAAGCGGAGCTGCGCGGCAGTTTCCATGAGGCCGTAGCCTCTGCTCTGCGTGTCCTTAACGGCAGTAGAGTTTCCTGGACACCTGGGAGGCTCGCGGGGGCACCCTGTTCCAGGCTGGAACACGGAGCACTCCCAGGCACCCCTGGGTCTGCCGAGCAACATCCAGGCCCGGAGCCCCTTTGGAGCCGCTCTCTATACGCCGAGTGTAGGGAAACGCCCTGCACTCTCTCCTGGAGCAGACTCGTTTCCCCCACCAAACCCACACTTTCACCAACAGACTTCTGGCACGTCTCCCATGCCTTTGAGGTCTTACGCCTTGCCCTAGTCTGAGCTGCCCTGAGAGAGCCCTCGGCCTCGCATTCCATCTAGGACACCCCCTGCCGGAAGTCACCCTGCCTCCAAGAGAGAGTCGGCTTGCGTTCTTACTGCGATTTAAGCCCCGTGCTTCCTGTGGCCCCGCAGGCTTTGGAATAGCCACGGGCCCCAGAGGCGTAACTAGGCAGGGCATTCCTTGGTTGAGGCCGTTCACTTGACGCAGAACACCCTACTTCGGGGAGTTGGTTCAGGGAAGCAAACGCCGGGTGACCTGTGTCTCTTTGGACTGGTTAGAAACCACAGGGAGGTAAGCTGAGTGTGCGCGTGGAAACGGGAGCCTGCTGGAACTATCCTTGCTTTCCCACTTGGAAGGCTGCACTCATGCTGCCGTGAAGCTGCCTGACGTCCCCTGCTGTTGACAGGCCTGGAAACCCGGTCGAAATGCTTCTGGGAAGAAAATGAGTTTGCTCCGTTTCAACCCGGTGCTTCCATAGCCGCGGTGGTGGTTAGCCTGACGAGCTCCAGAACGAAAGGGAAACTCAACGTGAGAATTTCCCTCCAGTTTAGGCCCTGCGTAGCCGGGCGGGAAGGGCGGCATGCAGCAGGTTCCGTGAGTTCTTAGTCACTCTTCGGGTTCATTTTAACGGAATTTCCCATTGGAGGACTCCTAGGCCCCTCGGGTGTGCATCCATTTCCCTTCGGGGTCACTGAGGACCTCCAGGCACCACCACCCCCCACCACGCCGTGGTCCGGCCGAGCAACATCGAGGCCCATGGCTCTGCCCCTCGGAGGCCCTGTGTGCGTGCCGGGTGATGGGCAACACTCTGCACGTTCCTTGAGGAGAGCTACATTTCCAGAGCCCTCCAACAGCCTCAGGACCAGATTCCTGGTGCGTCCGAAGCTCCCAGGAAATATCTGTCGTCGCCCTTGTGAGAGCTGCCGTGAGAAAACACTCTGCTTTGCCTGCTTCGCGGGCCTCGTACCTGCAGGCACTCTGCTCGAGGAGAACGTCAGCATCTCGCAATGCTGCGTCGCTAACGGGACAGCCAGATTGAGCACAGGCCTGGAGGGAAGGCCCTGACGTGAGGTGCAGAAGCGGAGCCGCGCGGCAGTTTCCATGAGGCCGTAGCCTCTGCTCTGCGTGTCCTTAACGGCAGTAGAGTTTCCTGGACACCTGGGAGGCTCGCGGGGGCACCCTGTTCCAGGCTGGAACACGGAGCACTCCCAGGCACCCCTGGGTCTGCCGAGCAACATCCAGGCCCGGAGCCCCTTTGGAGCCGCTCTCTATACGCCGAGTGTAGGGAAACGCCCTGCACTCTCTCCTGGAGCAGACTCGTTTCCCCCACCAAACCCACACTTTCACCAACAGACTTCTGGCACGTCTCCCATGCCTTTGAGGTCTTACGCCTTGCCCTAGTCTGAGCTGCCCTGAGAGAGCCCTCGGCCTCGCATTCCATCTAGGACACCCCCTGCCGGAAGTCACCCTGCCTCCAAGAGAGAGTCGGCTTGCGTTCTTACTGCGATTTAAGCCCCGTGCTTCCTGTGGCCCCGCAGGCTTTGGAATAGCCACGGGCCCCAGAGGCGTAACTAGGCAGGGCATTCCTTGGTTGAGGCCGTTCACTTGACGCAGAACACCCTACTTCGGGGAGTTGGTTCAGGGAAGCAAACGCCGGGTGACCTGTGTCTCTTTGGACTGGTTAGAAACCACAGGGAGGTAAGCTGAGTGTGCGCGTGGAAACGGGAGCCTGCTGGAACTATCCTTGCTTTCCCACTTGGAAGGCTGCACTCATGCTGCCGTGAAGCTGCCTGACGTCCCCTGCTGTTGACAGGCCTGGAAACCCGGTCGAAATGCTTCTGGGAAGAAAATGAGTTTGCTCCGTTTCAACCCGGTGCTTCCATAGCCGCGGTGGTGGTTAGCCTGACGAGCTCCAGAACGAAAGGGAAACTCAACGTGAGAATTTCCCTCCAGTTTAGGCCCTGCGTAGCCGGGCGGGAAGGGCGGCATGCAGCAGGTTCCGTGAGTTCTTAGTCACTCTTCGGGTTCATTTTAACGGAATTTCCCATTGGAGGACTCCTAGGCCCCTCGGGTGTGCATCCATTTCCCTTCGGGGTCACTGAGGACCTCCAGGCACCACCACCCCCCACCACGCCGTGGTCCGGCCGAGCAACATCGAGGCCCATGGCTCTGCCCCTCGGAGGCCCTGTGTGCGTGCCGGGTGATGGGCAACACTCTGCACGTTCCTTGAGGAGAGCTACATTTCCAGAGCCCTCCAACAGCCTCAGGACCAGATTCCTGGTGCGTCCGAAGCTCCCAGGAAATATCTGTCGTCGCCCTTGTGAGAGCTGCCGTGAGAAAACACTCTGCTTTGCCTGCTTCGCGGGCCTCGTACCTGCAGGCACTCTGCTCGAGGAGAACGTCAGCATCTCGCAATGCTGCGTCGCTAACGGGACAGCCAGATTGAGCACAGGCCTGGAGGGAAGGCCCTGACGTGAGGTGCAGAAGCGGAGCCGCGCGGCAGTTTCCATGAGGCCGTAGCCTCTGCTCTGCGTGTCCTTAACGGCAGTAGAGTCTCCTGGACACCTGGGAGGCTCGCGGGGGCACCCTGTTCCAGGCTGGAACACGGAGCACTCCCAGGCACCCCTGGGTCTGCCGAGCAACATCCAGGCCCGGAGCCCCTTTGGAGCCGCTCTCTATACGCCGAGTGTAGGGAAACGCCCTGCACTCTCTCCTGGAGCAGACTCGTTTCCCCCACCAAACCCACACTTTCACCAACAGACTTCTGGCACGTCTCCCATGCCTTTGAGGTCTTACGCCTTGCCCTAGTCTGAGCTGCCCTGAGAGAGCCCTCGGCCTCGCATTCCATCTAGGACACCCCCTGCCGGAAGTCACCCTGCCTCCAAGAGAGAGTCGGCTTGCGTTCTTACTGCGATTTAAGCCCCGTGCTTCCTGTGGCCCCGCAGGCTTTGGAATAGCCACGGGCCCCAGAGGCGTAACTAGGCAGGGCATTCCTTGGTTGAGGCAGTTCACTTGACGCAGAACACCCTACTTCGGGGAGTTGGTTCAGGGAAGCAAACGCCGGGTGACCTGTGTCTCTTTGGACTGGTTAGAAACCACAGGGAGGTAAGCTGAGTGTGCGCGTGGAAACGGGAGCCTGCTGGAACTATCCTTGCTTTCCCACTTGGAAGGCTGCACTCATGCTGCCGTGAAGCTGCCTGACGTCCCCTGCTGTTGACAGGCCTGGAAACCCGGTCGAAATGCTTCTGGGAAGAAAATGAGTTTGCTCCGTTTCAACCCGGTGCTTCCATAGCCGCGGTGGTGGTTAGCCTGACGAGCTCCAGAACGAAAGGGAAACTCAACGTGAGAATTTCCCTCCAGTTTAGGCCCTGCGTAGCCGGGCGGGAAGGGCGGCATGCAGCAGGTTCCGTGAGTTCTTAAGTCACTGTTCGGGTTCATTTTAACGGAATTTCCCATTGGAGGACTCCTAGGCCCCTCGGGTGTGTATCCATTTCCCTTCGGGGTCACTGAGGACCTCCAGGCACCACCACCCCCCACCACGCCGTGGTCCGGCCGAGCAACATCGAGGCCCATGGCTCTGCCCCTCGGAGGCCCTGTGTGCGTGCCGGGTGATGGGCAACACTCTGCACGTTCCTTGAGGAGAGCTACATTTCCAGAGCCCTCCAACAGCCTGAGGACCAGATTTCTGGTGCGTCCGAAGCTCCCAGGAAATATCTGTCGTCGCCCTTGTGAGAGCTGCCGTGAGAAAACACTCTGCTTTGCCTGCTTCGCGGGCCTCGTACCTGCAGGCACTCTGCTCGAGGAGAACGTCAGCATCTCGCAATGCTGCGTCGCTAACGGGACAGCCAGATTGAGCACAGGCCTGGAGGGAAGGCCCTGACGTGAGGTGCAGAAGCGGAGCCGCGCGGCAGTTTCCATGAGGCCGTAGCCTCTGCTCTGCGTGTCCTTAACGGCAGTAGAGTTTCCTGGACACCTGGGAGGCTCGCGGGGGCACCCTGTTCCAGGCTGGAACACGGAGCACTCCCAGGCACCCCTGGGTCTGCCGAGCAACATCCAGGCCCGGAGCCCCTTTGGAGCCGCTCTCTATACGCCGAGTGTAGGGAAACGCCCTGCACTCTCTCCTGGAGCAGACTCGTTTCCCCCACCAAACCCACACTTTCACCAACAGACTTCTGGCACGTCTCCCATGCCTTTGAGGTCTTACGCCTTGCCCTAGTCTGAGCTGCCCTGAGAGAGCCCTCGGCCTCGCATTCCATCTAGGACACCCCCTGCCGGAAGTCACCCTGCCTCCAAGAGAGAGTCGGCTTGCGTTCTTACTGCGATTTAAGCCCCGTGCTTCCTGTGGCCCCGCAGGCTTTGGAATAGCCACAGGCCCCAGAGGCGTAACTAGGCAGGGCATTCCTTGGTTGAGGCAGTTCACTTGACGCAGAACACCCTACTTCGGGGAGTTGGTTCAGGGAAGCAAACGCCGGGTGACCTGTGTCTCTTTGGACTGGTTAGAAACCACAGGGAGGTAAGCTGAGTGTGCGCGTGGAAACGGGAGCCTGCTGGAACTATCCTTGCTTTCCCACTTGGAAGGCTGCACTCATGCTGCCGTGAAGCTGCCTGACGTCCCCTGCTGTTGACAGGCCTGGAAACCCGGTCGAAATGCTTCTGGGAAGAAAATGAGTTTGCTCCGTTTCAACCCGGTGCTTCCATAGCCGCGGTGGTGGTTAGCCTGACGAGCTCCAGAACGAAAGGGAAACTCAACGTGAGAATTTCCCTCCAGTTTAGGCCCTGCGTAGCCGGGCGGGAAGGGCGGCATGCAGCAGGTTCCGTGAGTTCTTAGTCACTCTTCGGGTTCATTTTAACGGAATTTCCCATTGGAGGACTCCTAGGCCCCTCGGGTGTGCATCCATTTCCCTTCGGGGTCACTGAGGACCTCCAGGCACCACCACCCCCCACCACGCCGTGGTCCGGCCGAGCAACATCGAGGCCCATGGCTCTGCCCCTCGGAGGCCCTGTGTGCGTGCCGGGTGATGGGCAACACTCTGCACGTTCCTTGAGGAGAGCTACATTTCCAGAGCCCTCCAACAGCCTCAGGACCAGATTCCTGGTGCGTCCGAAGCTCCCAGGAAATATCTGTCGTCGCCCTTGTGAGAGCTGCCGTGAGAAAACACTCTGCTTTGCCTGCTTCGCGGGCCTCGTACCTGCAGGCACTCTGCTCGAGGAGAACGTCAGCATCTCGCAATGCTGCGTCGCTAACGGGACAGCCAGATTGAGCACAGGCCTGGAGGGAAGGCCCTGACGTGAGGTGCAGAAGCGGAGCCGCGCGGCAGTTTCCATGAGGCCGTAGCCTCTGCTCTGCGTGTCCTTAACGGCAGTAGAGTTTCCTGGACACCTGGGAGGCTCGCGGGGGCACCCTGTTCCAGGCTGGAACACGGAGCACTCCCAGGCACCCCTGGGTCTGCCGAGCAACATCCAGGCCCGGAGCCCCTTTGGAGCCGCTCTCTATACGCCGAGTGTAGGGAAACGCCCTGCACTCTCTCCTGGAGCAGACTCGTTTCCCCCACCAAACCCACACTTTCACCAACAGACTTCTGGCACGTCTCCCATGCCTTTGAGGTCTTACGCCTTGCCCTAGTCTGAGCTGCCCTGAGAGAGCCCTCGGCCTCGCATTCCATCTAGGACACCCCCTGCCGGAAGTCACCCTGCCTCCAAGAGAGAGTCGGCTTGCGTTCTTACTGCGATTTAAGCCCCGTGCTTCCTGTGGCCCCGCAGGCTTTGGAATAGCCACAGGCCCCAGAGGCGTAACTAGGCAGGGCATTCCTTGGTTGAGGCAGTTCACTTGACGCAGAACACCCTACTTCGGGGAGTTGGTTCAGGGAAGCAAACGCCGGGTGACCTGTGTCTCTTTGGACTGGTTAGAAACCACAGGGAGGTAAGCTGAGTGTGCGCGTGGAAACGGGAGCCTGCTGGAACTATCCTTGCTTTCCCACTTGGAAGGCTGCACTCATGCTGCCGTGAAGCTGCCTGACGTCCCCTGCTGTTGACAGGCCTGGAAACCCGGTCGAAATGCTTCTGGGAAGAAAATGAGTTTGCTCCGTTTCAACCCGGTGCTTCCATAGCCGCGGTGGTGGTTAGCCTGACGAGCTCCAGAACGAAAGGGAAACTCAACGTGAGAATTTCCCTCCAGTTTAGGCCCTGCGTAGCCGGGCGGGAAGGGCGGCATGCAGCAGGTTCCGTGAGTTCTTAGTCACTCTTCGGGTTCATTTTAACGGAATTTCCCATTGGAGGACTCCTAGGCCCCTCGGGTGTGCATCCATTTCCCTTCGGGGTCACTGAGGACCTCCAGGCACCACCACCCCCCACCACGCCGTGGTCCGGCCGAGCAACATCGAGGCCCATGGCTCTGCCCCTCGGAGGTCCTGTGTGCGTGCCGGGTGATGGGCAACACTCTGCACGTTCCTTGAGGAGAGCTACATTTCCAGAGCCCTCCAACAGCCTCAGGACCAGATTCCTGGTGCGTCCGAAGCTCCCAGGAAATATCTGTCGTCGCCCTTGTGAGAGCTGCCGTGAGAAAACACTCTGCTTTGCCTGCTTCGCGGGCCTCGTACCTGCAGGCACTCTACTCGAGGAGAACGTCAGCATCTCGCAATGCTGCGTCGCTAACGGGACAGCCAGATTGAGCACAGGCCTGGAGGGAAGGCCCTGACGTGAGGTGCAGAAGCGGAGCCGCGCGGCAGTTTCCATGAGGCCGTAGCCTCTGCTCTGCGTGTCCTTAACGGCAGTAGAGTTTCCTGGACACCTGGGAGGCTCGCGGGGGCACCCTGTTCCAGGCTGGAACACGGAGCACTCCCAGGCACCCCTGGGTCTGCCGAGCAACATCCAGGCCCGGAGCCCCTTTGGAGCCGCTCTCTATACGCCGAGTGTAGGGAAACGCCCTGCACTCTCTCCTGGAGCAGACTCGTTTCCCCCACCAAACCCACACTTTCACCAACAGACTTCTGGCACGTCTCCCATGCCTTTGAGGTCTTACGCCTTGCCCTAGTCTGAGCTGCCCTGAGAGAGCCCTCGGCCTCGCATTCCATCTAGGACACCCCCTGCCGGAAGTCACCCTGCCTCCAAGAGAGAGTCGGCTTGCGTTCTTACTGCGATTTAAGCCCCGTGCTTCCTGTGGCCCCGCAGGCTTTGGAATAGCCACAGGCCCCAGAGGCGTAACTAGGCAGGGCATTCCTTGGTTGAGGCAGTTCACTTGACGCAGAACACCCTACTTCGGGGAGTTGGTTCAGGGAAGCAAACGCCGGGTGACCTGTGTCTCTTTGGACTGGTTAGAAACCACAGGGAGGTAAGCTGAGTGTGCGCGTGGAAACGGGAGCCTGCTGGAACTATCCTTGCTTTCCCACTTGGAAGGCTGCACTCATGCTGCCGTGAAGCTGCCTGACGTCCCCTGCTGTTGACAGGCCTGGAAACCCGGTCGAAATGCTTCTGGGAAGAAAATGAGTTTGCTCCGTTTCAACCCGGTGCTTCCATAGCCGCGGTGGTGGTTAGCCTGACGAGCTCCAGAACGAAAGGGAAACTCAACGTGAGAATTTCCCTCCAGTTTAGGCCCTGCGTAGCCGGGCGGGAAGGGCGGCATGCAGCAGGTTCCGTGAGTTCTTAAGTCACTGTTCGGGTTCATTTTAACGGAATTTCCCATTGGAGGACTCCTAGGCCCCTCGGGTGTGCATCCATTTCCCTTCGGGGTCACTGAGGACCTCCAGACACCCCCCCCACCACGCCGTGGTCCGGCCGAGCAACATCGAGGCCCATGGCTCTGCCCCTCGGAGGCCCTGTGTGCGTGCCGGGTGATGGGCAACACTCTGCACGTTCCTTGAGGAGAGCTACATTTCCAGAGCCCTCCAACAGCCTCAGGACCAGATTCCTGGTGCGTCCGAAGCTCCCAGGAAATATCTGTCGTCGCCCTTGTGAGAGCTGCCGTGAGAAAACACTCTGCTTTGCCTGCTTCGCGGGCCTCGTACCTGCAGGCACTCTGCTCGAGGAGAACGTCAGCATCTCGCAATGCTGCGTCGCTAACGGGACAGCCAGATTGAGCACAGGCCTGGAGGGAAGGCCCTGACGTGAGGAGCAGAAGCGGAGCCGCGCGGCAGTTTCCATGAGGCCGTAGCCTCTGCTCTGCGTGTCCTTAACGGCAGTAGAGTTTCCTGGACACCTGGGAGGCTCGCGGGGGCACCCTGTTCCAGGCTGGAACACGGAGCACTCCCAGGCACCCCTGGGTCTGCCGAGCAACATCCAGGCCCGGAGCCCCTTTGGAGCCGCTCTCTATACGCCGAGTGTAGGGAAACGCCCTGCACTCTCTCCTGGAGCAGACTCGTTTCCCCCACCAAACCCACACTTTCACCAACAGACTTCTGGCACGTCTCCCATGCCTTTGAGGTCTTACGCCTTGCCCTAGTCTGAGCTGCCCTGAGAGAGCCCTCGGCCTCGC
This sequence comes from Lagenorhynchus albirostris, assembly GCF_949774975.1. Lineage (NCBI taxonomy): Eukaryota > Metazoa > Chordata > Mammalia > Artiodactyla > Delphinidae > Lagenorhynchus > Lagenorhynchus albirostris. The sequence goes on along the minus strand of NC_083112.1, from coordinate 44,185,180 downwards.
ATTCCATCTAGGACACCCCCTGCCGGAAGTCACCCTGCCTCCAAGAGAGAGTCGGCTTGCGTTCTTACTGCGATTTAAGCCCCGTGCTTCCTGTGGCCCCGCAGGCTTTGGAATAGCCACAGGCCCCAGAGGCGTAACTAGGCAGGGCATTCCTTGGTTGAGGCAGTTCACTTGACGCAGAACACCCTACTTCGGGGAGTTGGTTCAGGGAAGCAAACGCCGGGTGACCTGTGTCTCTTTGGACTGGTTAGAAACCACAGGGAGGTAAGCTGAGTGTGCGCGTGGAAACGGGAGCCTGCTGGAACTATCCTTGCTTTCCCACTTGGAAGGCTGCACTCATGCTGCCGTGAAGCTGCCTGACGTCCCCTGCTGTTGACAGGCCTGGAAACCCGGTCGAAATGCTTCTGGGAAGAAAATGAGTTTGCTCCGTTTCAACCCGGTGCTTCCATAGCCGCGGTGGTGGTTAGCCTGACGAGCTCCAGAACGAAAGGGAAACTCAACGTGAGAATTTCCCTCCAGTTTAGGCCCTGCGTAGCCGGGCGGGAAGGGCGGCATGCAGCAGGTTCCGTGAGTTCTTAGTCACTCTTCGGGTTCATTTTAACGGAATTTCCCATTGGAGGACTCCTAGGCCCCTCGGGTGTGCATCCATTTCCCTTCGGGGTCACTGAGGACCTCCAGGCACCACCACCCCCCACCACGCCGTGGTCCGGCCGAGCAACATCGAGGCCCATGGCTCTGCCCCTCGGAGGCCCTGTGTGCGTGCCGGGTGATGGGCAACACTCTGCACGTTCCTTGAGGAGAGCTACATTTCCAGAGCCCTCCAACAGCCTCAGGACCAGATTCCTGGTGCGTCCGAAGCTCCCAGGAAATATCTGTCGTCGCCCTTGTGAGAGCTGCCGTGAGAAAACACTCTGCTTTGCCTGCTTCGCGGGCCTCGTACCTGCAGGCACTCTGCTCGAGGAGAACGTCAGCATCTCGCAATGCTGCGTCGCTAACGGGACAGCCAGATTGAGCACAGGCCTGGAGGGAAGGCCCTGACGTGAGGTGCAGAAGCGGAGCCGCGCGGCAGTTTCCATGAGGCCGTAGCCTCTGCTCTGCGTGTCCTTAACGGCAGTAGAGTTTCCTGGACACCTGGGAGGCTCGCGGGGGCACCCTGTTCCAGGCTGGAACACGGAGCACTCCCAGGCACCCCTGGGTCTGCCGAGCAACATCCAGGCCCGGAGCCCCTTTGGAGCCGCTCTCTATACGCCGAGTGTAGGGAAACGCCCTGCACTCTCTCCTGGAGCAGACTCGTTTCCCCCACCAAACCCACACTTTCACCAACAGACTTCTGGCACGTCTCCCATGCCTTTGAGGTCTTACGCCTTGCCCTAGTCTGAGCTGCCCTGAGAGAGCCCTCGGCCTCGCATTCCATCTAGGACACCCCCTGCCGGAAGTCACCCTGCCTCCAAGAGAGAGTCGGCTTGCGTTCTTACTGCGATTTAAGCCCCGTGCTTCCTGTGGCCCCGCAGGCTTTGGAATAGCCACAGGCCCCAGAGGCGTAACTAGGCAGGGCATTCCTTGGTTGAGGCAGTTCACTTGACGCAGAACACCCTACTTCGGGGAGTTGGTTCAGGGAAGCAAACGCCGGGTGACCTGTGTCTCTTTGGACTGGTTAGAAACCACAGGGAGGTAAGCTGAGTGTGCGCGTGGAAACGGGAGCCTGCTGGAACTATCCTTGCTTTCCCACTTGGAAGGCTGCACTCATGCTGCCGTGAAGCTGCCTGACGTCCCCTGCTGTTGACAGGCCTGGAAACCCGGTCGAAATGCTTCTGGGAAGAAAATGAGTTTGCTCCGTTTCAACCCGGTGCTTCCATAGCCGCGGTGGTGGTTAGCCTGACGAGCTCCAGAACGAAAGGGAAACTCAACGTGAGAATTTCCCTCCAGTTTAGGCCCTGCGTAGCCGGGCGGGAAGGGCGGCATGCAGCAGGTTCCGTGAGTTCTTAGTCACTCTTCGGGTTCATTTTAACGGAATTTCCCATTGGAGGACTCCTAGGCCCCTCGGGTGTGCATCCATTTCCCTTCGGGGTCACTGAGGACCTCCAGGCACCCCCCCCCCCACCACCACGCCATGGTCCGGCCGAGCAACATCGAGGCCCATGGCTCTGCCCCTCGGAGGCCCTGTGTGCGTGCCGGGTGATGGGCAACACTCTGCACGTTCCTTGAGGAGAGCTACATTTCCAGAGCCCTCCAACAGCCTGAGGACCAGATTTCTGGTGCGTCCGAAGCTCCCAGGAAATATCTGTCGTCGCCCTTGTGAGAGCTGCCGTGAGAAAACACTCTGCTTTGCCTGCTTCGCGGGCCTCGTACCTGCAGGCACTCTGCTCGAGGAGAACGTCAGCATCTCGCAATGCTGCGTCGCTAACGGGACAGCCAGATTGAGCACAGGCCTGGAGGGAAGGCCCTGACGTGAGGTGCAGAAGCGGAGCCGCGCGGCAGTTTCCATGAGGCCGTAGCCTCTGCTCTGCGTGTCCTTAACGGCAGTAGAGTTTCCTGGACACCTGGGAGGCTCGCGGGGGCACCCTGTTCCAGGCTGGAACACGGAGCACTCCCAGGCACCCCTGGGTCTGCCGAGCAACATCCAGGCCCGGAGCCCCTTTGGAGCCGCTCTCTATACGCCGAGTGTAGGGAAACGCCCTGCACTCTCTCCTGGAGCAGACTCGTTTCCCCCACCAAACCCACACTTTCACCAACAGACTTCTGGCACGTCTCCCATGCCTTTGAGGTCTTACGCCTTGCCCTAGTCTGAGCTGCCCTGAGAGAGCCCTCGGCCTCGCATTCCATCTAGGACACCCCCTGCCGGAAGTCACCCTGCCTCCAAGAGAGAGTCGGCTTGCGTTCTTACTGCGATTTAAGCCCCGTGCTTCCTGTGGCCCCACAGGCTTTGGAATAGCCACAGGCCCCAGAGGCGTAACTAGGCAGGGCATTCCTTGGTTGAGGCAGTTCACTTGACGCAGAACACCCTACTTCGGGGAGTTGGTTCAGGGAAGCAAACGCCGGGTGACCTGTGTCTCTTTGGACTGGTTAGAAACCACAGGGAGGTAAGCTGAGTGTGCGCGTGGAAACGGGAGCCTGCTGGAACTATCCTTGCTTTCCCACTTGGAAGGCTGCACTCATGCTGCCGTGAAGCTGCCTGACGTCCCCTGCTGTTGACAGGCCTGGAAACCCGGTCGAAATGCTTCTGGGAAGAAAATGAGTTTGCTCCGTTTCAACCCGGTGCTTCCATAGCCGCGGTGGTGGTTAGCCTGACGAGCTCCAGAACGAAAGGGAAACTCAACGTGAGAATTTCCCTCCAGTTTAGGCCCTGCGTAGCCGGGCGGGAAGGGCGGCATGCAGCAGGTTCCGTGAGTTCTTAGTCACTCTTCGGGTTCATTTTAACGGAATTTCCCATTGGAGGACTCCTAGGCCCCTCGGGTGTGCATCCATTTCCCTTCGGGGTCACTGAGGACCTCCAGGCACCCCCCCACCACCACCACGCCGTGGTCCGGCCGAGCAACATCGAGGCCCATGGCTCTGCCCCTCGGAGGCCCTGTGTGCGTGCCGGGTGATGGGCAACACTCTGCACGTTCCTTGAGGAGAGCTACATTTCCAGAGCCCTCCAACAGCCTCAGGACCAGATTTCTGGTGCGTCCGAAGCTCCCAGGAAATATCTGTCGTCGCCCTTGTGAGAGCTGCCGTGAGAAAACACTCTGCTTTGCCTGCTTCGCGGGCCTCGTACCTGCAGGCACTCTGCTCGAGGAGAACGTCAGCATCTCGCAATGCTGCGTCGCTAACGGGACAGCCAGATTGAGCACAGGCCTGGAGGGAAGGCCCTGACGTGAGGTGCAGAAGCGGAGCCGCGCGGCAGTTTCCATGAGGCCGTAGCCTCTGCTCTGCGTGTCCTTAACGGCAGTAGAGTTTCCTGGACACCTGGGAGGCTCGCGGGGGCACCCTGTTCCAGGCTGGAACACGGAGCACTCCCAGGCACCCCTGGGTCTGCCGAGCAACATCCAGGCCCGGAGCCCCTTTGGAGCCGCTCTCTATACGCCGAGTGTAGGGAAACGCCCTGCACTCTCTCCTGGAGCAGACTCGTTTCCCCCACCAAACCCACACTTTCACCAACAGACTTCTGGCACGTCTCCCATGCCTTTGAGGTCTTACGCCTTGCCCTAGTCTGAGCTGCCCTGAGAGAGCCCTCGGCCTCGCATTCCATCTAGGACACCCCCTGCCGGAAGTCACCCTGCCTCCAAGAGAGAGTCGGCTTGCGTTCTTACTGCGATTTAAGCCCCGTGCTTCCTGTGGCCCCGCAGGCTTTGGAATAGCCACAGGCCCCAGAGGCGTAACTAGGCAGGGCATTCCTTGGTTGAGGCAGTTCACTTGACGCAGAACACCCTACTTCGGGGAGTTGGTTCAGGGAAGCAAACGCCGGGTGACCTGTGTCTCTTTGGACTGGTTAGAAACCACAGGGAGGTAAGCTGAGTGTGCGCGTGGAAACGGGAGCCTGCTGGAACTATCGTTGCTTTCCCACTTGGAAGGCTGCACTCATGCTGCCGTGAAGCTGCCTGACGTCCCCTGCTGTTGACAGGCCTGGAAACCCGGTCGAAATGCTTCTGGGAAGAAAATGAGTTTGCTCCGTTTCAACCCGGTGCTTCCATAGCCGCGGTGGTGGTTAGCCTGACGAGCTCCAGAACGAAAGGGAAACTCAACGTGAGAATTTCCCTCCAGTTTAGGCCCTGCGTAGCCGGGCGGGAAGGGCGGCATGCAGCAGGTTCCGTGAGTTCTTAGTCACTCTTCGGGTTCATTTTAACGGAATTTCCCATTGGAGGACTCCTAGGCCCCTCGGGTGTGCATCCATTTCCCTTCGGGGTCACTGAGGACCTCCAGGCACCCCCCCCCCACCACCACGCCGTGGTCCGGCCGAGCAACATCGAGGCCCATGGCTCTGCCCCTCGGAGGCCCTGTGTGCGTGCCGGGTGATGGGCAACACTCTGCACGTTCCTTGAGGAGAGCTACATTTCCAGAGCCCTCCAACAGCCTGAGGACCAGATTTCTGGTGCGTCCGAAGCTCCCAGGAAATATCTGTCGTCGCCCTTGTGAGAGCTGCCGTGAGAAAACACTCTGCTTTGCCTGCTTCGCGGGCCTCGTACCTGCAGGCACTCTGCTCGAGGAGAACGTCAGCATCTCGCAATGCTGCGTCGCTAACGGGACAGCCAGATTGAGCACAGGCCTGGAGGGAAGGCCCTGACGTGAGGTGCAGAAGCGGAGCCGCGCGGCAGTTTCCATGAGGCCGTAGCCTCTGCTCTGCGTGTCCTTAACGGCAGTAGAGTTTCCTGGACACCTGGGAGGCTCGCGGGGGCACCCTGTTCCAGGCTGGAACACGGAGCACTCCCAGGCACCCCTGGGTCTGCCGAGCAACATCCAGGCCCGGAGCCCCTTTGGAGCCGCTCTCTATACGCCGAGTGTAGGGAAACGCCCTGCACTCTCTCCTGGAGCAGACTCGTTTCCCCCACCAAACCCACACTTTCACCAACAGACTTCTGGCACGTCTCCCATGCCTTTGAGGTCTTACGCCTTGCCCTAGTCTGAGCTGCCCTGAGAGAGCCCTCGGCCTCGCATTCCATCTAGGACACCCCCTGCCGGAAGTCACCCTGCCTCCAAGAGAGAGTCGGCTTGCGTTCTTACTGCGATTTAAGCCCCGTGCTTCCTGTGGCCCCGCAGGCTTTGGAATAGCCACAGGCCCCAGAGGCGTAACTAGGCAGGGCATTCCTTGGTTGAGGCAGTTCACTTGACGCAGAACACCCTACTTCGGGGAGTTGGTTCAGGGAAGCAAACGCCGGGTGACCTGTGTCTCTTTGGACTGGTTAGAAACCACAGGGAGGTAAGCTGAGTGTGCGCGTGGAAACGGGAGCCTGCTGGAACTATCCTTGCTTTCCCACTTGGAAGGCTGCACTCATGCTGCCGTGAAGCTGCCTGACGTCCCCTGCTCTTGACAGGCCTGGAAACCCGGTCGAAATGCTTCTGGGAAGAAAATGAGTTTGCTCCGTTTCAACCCGGTGCTTCCATAGCCGCGGTGGTGGTTAGCCTGACGAGCTCCAGAACGAAAGGGAAACTCAACGTGAGAATTTCCCTCCAGTTTAGGCCCTGCGTAGCCGGGCGGGAAGGGCGGCATGCAGCAGGTTCCGTGAGTTCTTAGTCACTCTTCGGGTTCATTTTAACGGAATTTCCCATTGGAGGACTCCTAGGCCCCTCGGGTGTGCATCCATTTCCCTTCGGGGTCACTGAGGACCTCCAGGCACCCCCCCCCCACCACCACGCCGTGGTCCGGCCGAGCAACATCGAGGCCCATGGCTCTGCCCCTCGGAGGCCCTGTGTGCGTGCCGGGTGATGGGCAACACTCTGCACGTTCCTTGAGGAGAGCTACATTTCCAGAGCCCTCCAACAGCCTCAGGACCAGATTTCTGGTGCGTCCGAAGCTCCCAGGAAATATCTGTCGTCGCCCTTGTGAGAGCTGCCGTGAGAAAACACTCTGCTTTGCCTGCTTCGCGGGCCTCGTACCTGCAGGCACTCTGCTCGAGGAGAACGTCAGCATCTCGCAATGCTGCGTCGCTAACGGGACAGCCAGATTGAGCACAGGCCTGGAGGGAAGGCCCTGACGTGAGGTGCAGAAGCGGAGCCGCGCGGCAGTTTCCATGAGGCCGTAGCCTCTGCTCTGCGTGTCCTTAACGGCAGTAGAGTTTCCTGGACACCTGGGAGGCTCGCGGGGGCACCCTGTTCCAGGCTGGAACACGGAGCACTCCCAGGCACCCCTGGGTCTGCCGAGCAACATCCAGGCCCGGAGCCCCTTTGGAGCCGCTCTCTATACGCCGAGTGTAGGGAAACGCCCTGCACTCTCTCCTGGAGCAGACTCGTTTCCCCCACCAAACCCACACTTTCACCAACAGACTTCTGGCACGTCTCCCATGCCTTTGAGGTCTTACGCCTTGCCCTAGTCTGAGCTGCCCTGAGAGAGCCCTCGGCCTCGCATTCCATCTAGGACACCCCCTGCCGGAAGTCACCCTGCCTCCAAGAGAGAGTCGGCTTGCGTTCTTACTGCGATTTAAGCCCCGTGCTTCCTGTGGCCCCGCAGGCTTTGGAATAGCCACAGGCCCCAGAGGCGTAACTAGGCAGGGCATTCCTTGGTTGAGGCAGTTCACTTGACGCAGAACACCCTACTTCGGGGAGTTGGTTCAGGGAAGCAAACGCCGGGTGACCTGTGTCTCTTTGGACTGGTTAGAAACCACAGGGAGGTAAGCTGAGTGTGCGCGTGGAAACGGGAGCCTGCTGGAACTATCCTTGCTTTCCCACTTGGAAGGCTGCACTCATGCTGCCGTGAAGCTGCCTGACGTCCCCTGCTGTTGACAGGCCTGGAAACCCGGTCGAAATGCTTCTGGGAAGAAAATGAGTTTGCTCCGTTTCAACCCGGTGCTTCCATAGCCGCGGTGGTGGTTAGCCTGACGAGCTCCAGAACGAAAGGGAAACTCAACGTGAGAATTTCCCTCCAGTTTAGGCCCTGCGTAGCCGGGCGGGAAGGGCGGCATGCAGCAGGTTCCGTGAGTTCTTAGTCACTCTTCGGGTTCATTTTAACGGAATTTCCCATTGGAGGACTCCTAGGCCCCTCGGGTGTGCATCCATTTCCCTTCGGGGTCACTGAGGACCTCCAGGCACCCCCCCCCCACCACGCCGTGGTCCGGCCGAGCAACATCGAGGCCCATGGCTCTGCCCCTCGGAGGCCCTGTGTGCGTGCCGGGTGATGGGCAACACTCTGCACGTTCCTTGAGGAGAGCTACATTTCCAGAGCCCTCCAACAGCCTCAGGACCAGATTTCTGGTGCGTCCGAAGCTCCCAGGAAATATCTGTCGTCGCCCTTGTGAGAGCTGCCGTGAGAAAACACTCTGCTTTGCCTGCTTCGCGGGCCTCGTACCTGCAGGCACTCTGCTCGAGGAGAACGTCAGCATCTCGCAATGCTGCGTCGCTAACGGGACAGCCAGATTGAGCACAGGCCTGGAGGGAAGGCCCTGACGTGAGGTGCAGAAGCGGAGCCGCGCGGCAGTTTCCATGAGGCCGTAGCCTCTGCTCTGCGTGTCCTTAACGGCAGTAGAGTTTCCTGGACACCTGGGAGGCTCGCGGGGGCACCCTGTTCCAGGCTGGAACACGGAGCACTCCCAGGCACCCCTGGGTCTGCCGAGCAACATCCAGGCCCGGAGCCCCTTTGGAGCCGCTCTCTATACGCCGAGTGTAGGGAAACGCCCTGCACTCTCTCCTGGAGCAGACTCGTTTCCCCCACCAAACCCACACTTTCACCAACAGACTTCTGGCACGTCTCCCATGCCTTTGAGGTCTTACGCCTTGCCCTAGTCTGAGCTGCCCTGAGAGAGCCCTCGGCCTCGCATTCCATCTAGGACACCCCCTGCCGGAAGTCACCCTGCCTCCAAGAGAGAGTCGGCTTGCGTTCTTACTGCGATTTAAGCCCCGTGCTTCCTGTGGCCCCGCAGGCTTTGGAATAGCCACAGGCCCCAGAGGCGTAACTAGGCAGGGCATTCCTTGGTTGAGGCAGTTCACTTGACGCAGAACACCCTACTTCGGGGAGTTGGTTCAGGGAAGCAAACGCCGGGTGACCTGTGTCTCTTTGGACTGGTTAGAAACCACAGGGAGGTAAGCTGAGTGTGCGCGTGGAAACGGGAGCCTGCTGGAACTATCCTTGCTTTCCCACTTGGAAGGCTGCACTCATGCTGCCGTGAAGCTGCCTGACGTCCCCTGCTGTTGACAGGCCTGGAAACCCGGTCGAAATGCTTCTGGGAAGAAAATGAGTTTGCTCCGTTTCAACCCGGTGCTTCCATAGCCGCGGTGGTGGTTAGCCTGACGAGCTCCAGAACGAAAGGGAAACTCAACGTGAGAATTTCCCTCCAGTTTAGGCCCTGCGTAGCCGGGCGGGAAGGGCGGCATGCAGCAGGTTCCGTGAGTTCTTAGTCACTCTTCGGGTTCATTTTAACGGAATTTCCCATTGGAGGACTCCTAGGCCCCTCGGGTGTGCATCCATTTCCCTTCGGGGTCACTGAGGACCTCCAGGCACCCCCCCCCCACCACGCCGTGGTCCGGCCGAGCAACATCGAGGCCCATGGCTCTGCCCCTCGGAGGCCCTGTGTGCGCGCCGGGTGATGGGCAACACTCTGCACGTTCCTTGAGGAGAGCTACATTTCCAGAGCCCTCCAACAGCCTCAGGACCAGATTTCTGGTGCGTCCGAAGCTCCCAGGAAATATCTGTCGTCGCCCTTGTGAGAGCTGCCGTGAGAAAACACTCTGCTTTGCCTGCTTCGCGGGCCTCGTACCTGCAGGCACTCTGCTCGAGGAGAACGTCAGCATCTCGCAATGCTGCGTCGCTAACGGGACAGCCAGATTGAGCACAGGCCTGGAGGGAAGGCCCTGACGTGAGGTGCAGAAGCGGAGCCGCGCGGCAGTTTCCATGAGGCCGTAGCCTCTGCTCTGCGTGTCCTTAACGGCAGTAGAGTTTCCTGGACACCTGGGAGGCTCGCGGGGGCACCCTGTTCCAGGCTGGAACACGGAGCACTCCCAGGCACCCCTGGGTCTGCCGAGCAACATCCAGGCCCGGAGCCCCTTTGGAGCCGCTCTCTATACGCCGAGTGTAGGGAAACGCCCTGCACTCTCTCCTGGAGCAGACTCGTTTCCCCCACCAAACCCACACTTTCACCAACAGACTTCTGGCACGTCTCCCATGCCTTTGAGGTCTTACGCCTTGCCCTAGTCTGAGCTGCCCTGAGAGAGCCCTCGGCCTCGCATTCCATCTAGGACACCCCCTGCCGGAAGTCACCCTGCCTCCAAGAGAGAGTCGGCTTGCGTTCTTACTGCGATTTAAGCCCCGTGCTTCCTGTGGCCCCGCAGGCTTTGGAATAGCCACAGGCCCCAGAGGCGTAACTAGGCAGGGCATTCCTTGGTTGAGGCAGTTCACTTGACGCAGAACACCCTACTTCGGGGAGTTGGTTCAGGGAAGCAAACGCCGGGTGACCTGTGTCTCTTTGGACTGGTTAGAAACCACAGGGAGGTAAGCTGAGTGTGCGCGTGGAAACGGGAGCCTGCTGGAACTATCCTTGCTTTCCCACTTGGAAGGCTGCACTCATGCTGCCGTGAAGCTGCCTGACGTCCCCTGCTGTTGACAGGCCTGGAAACCCGGTCGAAATGCTTCTGGGAAGAAAATGAGTTTGCTCCGTTTCAACCCGGTGCTTCCATAGCCGCGGTGGTGGTTAGCCTGACGAGCTCCAGAACGAAAGGGAAACTCAACGTGAGAATTTCCCTCCAGTTTAGGCCCTGCGTAGCCGGGCGGGAAGGGCGGCATGCAGCAGGTTCCGTGAGTTCTTAGTCACTCTTCGGGTTCATTTTAACGGAATTTCCCATTGGAGGACTCCTAGGCCCCTCGGGTGTGCATCCATTTCCCTTCGGGGTCACTGAGGACCTCCAGGCACCCCCCCCCCACCACCACGCCGTGGTCCGGCCGAGCAACATCGAGGCCCATGGCTCTGCCCCTCGGAGGCCCTGTGTGCGTGCCGGGTGATGGGCAACACTCTGCACGTTCCTTGAGGAGAGCTACATTTCCAGAGCCCTCCAACAGCCTGAGGACCAGATTTCTGGTGCGTCCGAAGCTCCCAGGAAATATCTGTCGTCGCCCTTGTGAGAGCTGCCGTGAGAAAACACTCTGCTTTGCCTGCTTCGCGGGCCTCGTACCTGCAGGCACTCTGCTCGAGGAGAACGTCAGCATCTCGCAATGCTGCGTCGCTAACGGGACAGCCAGATTGAGCACAGGCCTGGAGGGAAGGCCCTGACGTGAGGTGCAGAAGCGGAGCCGCGCGGCAGTTTCCATGAGGCCGTAGCCTCTGCTCTGCGTGTCCTTAACGGCAGTAGAGTTTCCTGGACACCTGGGAGGCTCGCGGGGGCACCCTGTTCCAGGCTGGAACACGGAGCACTCCCAGGCACCCCTGGGTCTGCCGAGCAACATCCAGGCCCGGAGCCCCTTTGGAGCCGCTCTCTATACGCCGAGTGTAGGGAAACGCCCTGCACTCTCTCCTGGAGCAGACTCGTTTCCCCCACCAAACCCACACTTTCACCAACAGACTTCTGGCACGTCTCCCATGCCTTTGAGGTCTTACGCCTTGCCCTAGTCTGAGCTGCCCTGAGAGAGCCCTCGGCCTCGCATTCCATCTAGGACACCCCCTGCCGGAAGTCACCCTGCCTCCAAGAGAGAGTCGGCTTGCGTTCTTACTGCGATTTAAGCCCCGTGCTTCCTGTGGCCCCGCAGGCTTTGGAATAGCCACAGGCCCCAGAGGCGTAACTAGGCAGGGCATTCCTTGGTTGAGGCAGTTCACTTGACGCAGAACACCCTACTTCGGGGAGTTGGTTCAGGGAAGCAAACGCCGGGTGACCTGTGTCTCTTTGGACTGGTTAGAAACCACAGGGAGGTAAGCTGAGTGTGCGCGTGGAAACGGGAGCCTGCTGGAACTATCCTTGCTTTCCCACTTGGAAGGCTGCACTCATGCTGCCGTGAAGCTGCCTGACGTCCCCTGCTGTTGACAGGCCTGGAAACCCGGTCGAAATGCTTCTGGGAAGAAAATGAGTTTGCTCCGTTTCAACCCGGTGCTTCCATAGCCGCGGTGGTGGTTAGCCTGACGAGCTCCAGAACGAAAGGGAAACTCAACGTGAGAATTTCCCTCCAGTTTAGGCCCTGCGTAGCCGGGCGGGAAGGGCGGCATGCAGCAGGTTCCGTGAGTTCTTAGTCACTCTTCGGGTTCATTTTAACGGAATTTCCCATTGGAGGACTCCTAGGCCCCTCGGGTGTGCATCCATTTCCCTTCGGGGTCACTGAGGACCTCCAGGCACCCCCCCCCCACCACCACGCCGTGGTCCGGCCGAGCAACATCGAGGCCCATGGCTCTGCCCCTCGGAGGCCCTGTGTGCGTGCCGGGTGATGGGCAACACTCTGCACGTTCCTTGAGGAGAGCTACATTTCCAGAGCCCTCCAACAGCCTGAGGACCAGATTTCTGGTGCGTCCGAAGCTCCCAGGAAATATCTGTCGTCGCCCTTGTGAGAGCTGCCGTGAGAAAACACTCTGCTTTGCCTGCTTCGCGGGCCTCGTACCTGCAGGCACTCTGCTCGAGGAGAACGTCAGCATCTCGCAATGCTGCGTCGCTAACGGGACAGCCAGATTGAGCACAGGCCTGGAGGGAAGGCCCTGACGTGAGGTGCAGAAGCGGAGCCGCGCGGCAGTTTCCATGAGGCCGTAGCCTCTGCTCTGCGTGTCCTTAACGGCAGTAGAGTTTCCTGGACACCTGGGAGGCTCGCGGGGGCACCCTGTTCCAGGCTGGAACACGGAGCACTCCCAGGCACCCCTGGGTCTGCCGAGCAACATCCAGGCCCGGAGCCCCTTTGGAGCCGCTCTCTATACGCCGAGTGTAGGGAAACGCCCTGCACTCTCTCCTGGAGCAGACTCGTTTCCCCCACCAAACCCACACTTTCACCAACAGACTTCTGGCACGTCTCCCATGCCTTTGAGGTCTTACGCCTTGCCCTAGTCTGAGCTGCCCTGAGAGAGCCCTCGGCCTCGCATTCCATCTAGGACACCCCCTGCCGGAAGTCACCCTGCCTCCAAGAGAGAGTCGGCTTGCGTTCTTACTGCGATTTAAGCCCCGTGCTTCCTGTGGCCCCGCAGGCTTTGGAATAGCCACAGGCCCCAGAGGCGTAACTAGGCAGGGCATTCCTTGGTTGAGGCAGTTCACTTGACGCAGAACACCCTACTTCGGGGAGTTGGTTCAGGGAAGCAAACGCCGGGTGACCTGTGTCTCTTTGGACTGGTTAGAAACCACAGGGAGGTAAGCTGAGTGTGCGCGTGGAAACGGGAGCCTGCTGGAACTATCCTTGCTTTCCCACTTGGAAGGCTGCACTCATGCTGCCGTGAAGCTGCCTGACGTCCCCTGCTGTTGACAGGCCTGGAAACCCGGTCGAAATGCTTCTGGGAAGAAAATGAGTTTGCTCCGTTTCAACCCGGTGCTTCCATAGCCGCGGTGGTGGTTAGCCTGACGAGCTCCAGAACGAAAGGGAAACTCAACGTGAGAATTTCCCTCCAGTTTAGGCCCTGCGTAGCCGGGCGGGAAGGGCGGCATGCAGCAGGTTCCGTGAGTTCTTAGTCACTCTTCGGGTTCATTTTAACGGAATTTCCCATTGGAGGACTCCTAGGCCCCTCGGGTGTGCATCCATTTCCCTTCGGGGTCACTGAGGACCTCCAGGCACCCCCCCCCCACCACCACGCCGTGGTCCGGCCGAGCAACATCGAGGCCCATGGCTCTGCCCCTCGGAGGCCCTGTGTGCGTGCCGGGTGATGGGCAACACTCTGCACGTTCCTTGAGGAGAGCTACATTTCCAGAGCCCTCCAACAGCCTGAGGACCAGATTTCTGGTGCGTCCGAAGCTCCCAGGAAATATCTGTCGTCGCCCTTGTGAGAGCTGCCGTGAGAAAACACTCTGCTTTGCCTGCTTCGCGGGCCTCGTACCTGCAGGCACTCTGCTCGAGGAGAACGTCAGCATCTCGCAATGCTGCGTCGCTAACGGGACAGCCAGATTGAGCACAGGCCTGGAGGGAAGGCCCTGACGTGAGGTGCAGAAGCGGAGCCGCGCGGCAGTTTCCATGAGGCCGTAGCCTCTGCTCTGCGTGTCCTTAACGGCAGTAGAGTTTCCTGGACACCTGGGAGGCTCGCGGGGGCACCCTGTTCCAGGCTGGAACACGGAGCACTCCCAGGCACCCCTGGGTCTGCCGAGCAACATCCAGGCCCGGAGCCCCTTTGGAGCCGCTCTCTATACGCCGAGTGTAGGGAAACGCCCTGCACTCTCTCCTGGAGCAGACTCGTTTCCCCCACCAAACCCACACTTTCACCAACAGACTTCTGGCACGTCTCCCATGCCTTTGAGGTCTTACGCCTTGCCCTAGTCTGAGCTGCCCTGAGAGAGCCCTCGGCCTCGCATTCCATCTAGGACACCCCCTGCCGGAAGTCACCCTGCCTCCAAGAGAGAGTCGGCTTGCGTTCTTACTGCGATTTAAGCCCCGTGCTTCCTGTGGCCCCGCAGGCTTTGGAATAGCCACAGGCCCCAGAGGCGTAACTAGGCAGGGCATTCCTTGGTTGAGGCAGTTCACTTGACGCAGAACACCCTACTTCGGGGAGTTGGTTCAGGGAAGCAAACGCCGGGTGACCTGTGTCTCTTTGGACTGGTTAGAAACCACAGGGAGGTAAGCTGAGTGTGCGCGTGGAAACGGGAGCCTGCTGGAACTATCCTTGCTTTCCCACTTGGAAGGCTGCACTCATGCTGCCGTGAAGCTGCCTGACGTCCCCTGCTGTTGACAGGCCTGGAAACCCGGTCGAAATGCTTCTGGGAAGAAAATGAGTTTGCTCCGTTTCAACCCGGTGCTTCCATAGCCGCGGTGGTGGTTAGCCTGACGAGCTCCAGAACGAAAGGGAAACTCAACGTGAGAATTTCCCTCCAGTTTAGGCCCTGCGTAGCCGGGCGGGAAGGGCGGCATGCAGCAGGTTCCGTGAGTTCTTAGTCACTGTTCGGGTTCATTTTAACGGAATTTCCCATTGGAGGACTCCTAGGCCCCTCGGGTGTGCATCCATTTCCCTTCGGGGTCACTGAGGACCTCCAGGCACCCCCCCCCCACCACCACGCCGTGGTCCGGCCGAGCAACATCGAGGCCCATGGCTCTGCCCCTCGGAGGCCCTGTGTGCGTGCCGGGTGATGGGCAACACTCTGCACGTTCCTTGAGGAGAGCTACATTTCCAGAGCCCTCCAACAGCCTGAGGACCAGATTTCTGGTGCGTCCGAAGCTCCCAGGAAATATCTGTCGTCGCCCTTGTGAGAGCTGCCGTGAGAAAACACTCTGCTTTGCCTGCTTCGCGGGCCTCGTACCTGCAGGCACTCTGCTCGAGGAGAACGTCAGCATCTCGCAATGCTGCGTCGCTAACGGGACAGCCAGATTGAGCACAGGCCTGGAGGGAAGGCCCTGACGTGAGGTGCAGAAGCGGAGCCGCGCGGCAGTTTCCATGAGGCCGTAGCCTCTGCTCTGCGTGTCCTTAACGGCAGTAGAGTTTCCTGGACACCTGGGAGGCTCGCGGGGGCACCCTGTTCCAGGCTGGAACACGGAGCACTCCCAGGCACCCCTGGGTCTGCCGAGCAACATCCAGGCCCGGAGCCCCTTTGGAGCCGCTCTCTATACGCCGAGTGTAGGGAAACGCCCTGCACTCTCTCCTGGAGCAGACTCGTTTCCCCCACCAAACCCACACTTTCACCAACAGACTTCTGGCACGTCTCCCATGCCTTTGAGGTCTTACGCCTTGCCCTAGTCTGAGCTGCCCTGAGAGAGCCCTCGGCCTCGCATTCCATCTAGGACACCCCCTGCCGGAAGTCACCCTGCCTCCAAGAGAGAGTCGGCTTGCGTTCTTACTGCGATTTAAGCCCCGTGCTTCCTGTGGCCCCGCAGGCTTTGGAATAGCCACAGGCCCCAGAGGCGTAACTAGGCAGGGCATTCCTTGGTTGAGGCAGTTCACTTGACGCAGAACACCCTACTTCGGGGAGTTGGTTCAGGGAAGCAAACGCCGGGTGACCTGTGTCTCTTTGGACTGGTTAGAAACCACAGGGAGGTAAGCTGAGTGTGCGCGTGGAAACGGGAGCCTGCTGGAACTATCCTTGCTTTCCCACTTGGAAGGCTGCACTCATGCTGCCGTGAAGCTGCCTGACGTCCCCTGCTGTTGACAGGCCTGGAAACCCGGTCGAAATGCTTCTGGGAAGAAAATGAGTTTGCTCCGTTTCAACCCGGTGCTTCCATAGCCGCGGTGGTGGTTAGCCTGACGAGCTCCAGAACGAAAGGGAAACTCAACGTGAGAATTTCCCTCCAGTTTAGGCCCTGCGTAGCCGGGCGGGAAGGGCGGCATGCAGCAGGTTCCGTGAGTTCTTAGTCACTGTTCGGGTTCATTTTAACGGAATTTCCCATTGGAGGACTCCTAGGCCCCTCGGGTGTGCATCCATTTCCCTTCGGGGTCACTGAGGACCTCCAGGCACCCCCCCCCCACCACCACGCCGTGGTCCGGCCGAGCAACATCGAGGCCCATGGCTCTGCCCCTCGGAGGCCCTGTGTGCGTGCCGGGTGATGGGCAACACTCTGCACGTTCCTTGAGGAGAGCTACATTTCCAGAGCCCTCCAACAGCCTGAGGACCAGATTTCTGGTGCGTCCGAAGCTCCCAGGAAATATCTGTCGTCGCCCTTGTGAGAGCTGCCGTGAGAAAACACTCTGCTTTGCCTGCTTCGCGGGCCTCGTACCTGCAGGCACTCTGCTCGAGGAGAACGTCAGCATCTCGCAATGCTGCGTCGCTAACGGGACAGCCAGATTGAGCACAGGCCTGGAGGGAAGGCCCTGACGTGAGGTGCAGAAGCGGAGCCGCGCGGCAGTTTCCATGAGGCCGTAGCCTCTGCTCTGCGTGTCCTTAACGGCAGTAGAGTTTCCTGGACACCTGGGAGGCTCGCGGGGGCACCCTGTTCCAGGCTGGAACACGGAGCACTCCCAGGCACCCCTGGGTCTGCCGAGCAACATCCAGGCCCGGAGCCCCTTTGGAGCCGCTCTCTATACGCCGAGTGTAGGGAAACGCCCTGCACTCTCTCCTGGAGCAGACTCGTTTCCCCCACCAAACCCACACTTTCACCAACAGACTTCTGGCACGTCTCCCATGCCTTTGAGGTCTTACGCCTTGCCCTAGTCTGAGCTGCCCTGAGAGAGCCCTCGGCCTCGCATTCCATCTAGGACACCCCCTGCCGGAAGTCACCCTGCCTCCAAGAGAGAGTCGGCTTGCGTTCTTACTGCGATTTAAGCCCCGTGCTTCCTGTGGCCCCGCAGGCTTTGGAATAGCCACAGGCCCCAGAGGCGTAACTAGGCAGGGCATTCCTTGGTTGAGGCAGTTCACTTGACGCAGAACACCCTACTTCGGGGAGTTGGTTCAGGGAAGCAAACGCCGGGTGACCTGTGTCTCTTTGGACTGGTTAGAAACCACAGGGAGGTAAGCTGAGTGTGCGCGTGGAAACGGGAGCCTGCTGGAACTATCCTTGCTTTCCCACTTGGAAGGCTGCACTCATGCTGCCGTGAAGCTGCCTGACGTCCCCTGCTGTTGACAGGCCTGGAAACCCGGTCGAAATGCTTCTGGGAAGAAAATGAGTTTGCTCCGTTTCAACCCGGTGCTTCCATAGCCGCGGTGGTGGTTAGCCTGACGAGCTCCAGAACGAAAGGGAAACTCAACGTGAGAATTTCCCTCCAGTTTAGGCCCTGCGTAGCCGGGCGGGAAGGGCGGCATGCAGCAGGTTCCGTGAGTTCTTAGTCACTCTTCGGGTTCATTTTAACGGAATTTCCCATTGGAGGACTCCTAGGCCCCTCGGGTGTGCATCCATTTCCCTTCGGGGTCACTGAGGACCTCCAGGCACCCCCCCCCCCACCACCACGCCGTGGTCCGGCCGAGCAACATCGAGGCCCATGGCTCTGCCCCTCGGAGGCCCTGTGTGCGTGCCGGGTGATGGGCAACACTCTGCACGTTCCTTGAGGAGAGCTACATTTCCAGAGCCCTCCAACAGCCTGAGGACCAGATTTCTGGTGCGTCCGAAGCTCCCAGGAAATATCTGTCGTCGCCCTTGTGAGAGCTGCCGTGAGAAAACACTCTGCTTTGCCTGCTTCGCGGGCCTCGTACCTGCAGGCACTCTGCTCGAGGAGAACGTCAGCATCTCGCAATGCTGCGTCGCTAACGGGACAGCCAGATTGAGCACAGGCCTGGAGGGAAGGCCCTGACGTGAGGTGCAGAAGCGGAGCCGCGCGGCAGTTTCCATGAGGCCGTAGCCTCTGCTCTGCGTGTCCTTAACGGCAGTAGAGTTTCCTGGACACCTGGGAGGCTCGCGGGGGCACCCTGTTCCAGGCTGGAACACGGAGCACTCCCAGGCACCCCTGGGTCTGCCGAGCAACATCCAGGCCCGGAGCCCCTTTGGAGCCGCTCTCTATACGCCGAGTGTAGGGAAACGCCCTGCACTCTCTCCTGGAGCAGACTCGTTTCCCCCACCAAACCCACACTTTCACCAACAGACTTCTGGCACGTCTCCCATGCCTTTGAGGTCTTACGCCTTGCCCTAGTCTGAGCTGCCCTGAGAGAGCCCTCGGCCTCGCATTCCATCTAGGACACCCCCTGCCGGAAGTCACCCTGCCTCCAAGAGAGAGTCGGCTTGCGTTCTTACTGCGATTTAAGCCCCGTGCTTCCTGTGGCCCCGCAGGCTTTGGAATAGCCACAGGCCCCAGAGGCGTAACTAGGCAGGGCATTCCTTGGTTGAGGCAGTTCACTTGACGCAGAACACCCTACTTCGGGGAGTTGGTTCAGGGAAGCAAACGCCGGGTGACCTGTGTCTCTTTGGACTGGTTAGAAACCACAGGGAGGTAAGCTGAGTGTGCGCGTGGAAACGGGAGCCTGCTGGAACTATCCTTGCTTTCCCACTTGGAAGGCTGCACTCATGCTGCCGTGAAGCTGCCTGACGTCCCCTGCTGTTGACAGGCCTGGAAACCCGGTCGAAATGCTTCTGGGAAGAAAATGAGTTTGCTCCGTTTCAACCCGGTGCTTCCATAGCCGCGGTGGTGGTTAGCCTGACGAGCTCCAGAACGAAAGGGAAACTCAACGTGAGAATTTCCCTCCAGTTTAGGCCCTGCGTAGCCGGGCGGGAAGGGCGGCATGCAGCAGGTTCCGTGAGTTCTTAGTCACTCTTCGGGTTCATTTTAACGGAATTTCCCATTGGAGGACTCCTAGGCCCCTCGGGTGTGCATCCATTTCCCTTCGGGGTCACTGAGGACCTCCAGGCACCCCCCCCCCCACCACCACGCCGTGGTCCGGCCGAGCAACATCGAGGCCCATGGCTCTGCCCCTCGGAGGCCCTGTGTGCGTGCCGGGTGATGGGCAACACTCTGCACGTTCCTTGAGGAGAGCTACATTTCCAGAGCCCTCCAACAGCCTGAGGACCAGATTTCTGGTGCGTCCGAAGCTCCCAGGAAATATCTGTCGTCGCCCTTGTGAGAGCTGCCGTGAGAAAACACTCTGCTTTGCCTGCTTCGCGGGCCTCGTACCTGCAGGCACTCTGCTCGAGGAGAACGTCAGCATCTCGCAATGCTGCGTCGCTAACGGGACAGCCAGATTGAGCACAGGCCTGGAGGGAAGGCCCTGACGTGAGGTGCAGAAGCGGAGCCGCGCGGCAGTTTCCATGAGGCCGTAGCCTCTGCTCTGCGTGTCCTTAACGGCAGTAGAGTTTCCTGGACACCTGGGAGGCTCGCGGGGGCACCCTGTTCCAGGCTGGAACACGGAGCACTCCCAGGCACCCCTGGGTCTGCCGAGCAACATCCAGGCCCGGAGCCCCTTTGGAGCCGCTCTCTATACGCCGAGTGTAGGGAAACGCCCTGCACTCTCTCCTGGAGCAGACTCGTTTCCCCCACCAAACCCACACTTTCACCAACAGACTTCTGGCACGTCTCCCATGCCTTTGAGGTCTTACGCCTTGCCCTAGTCTGAGCTGCCCTGAGAGAGCCCTCGGCCTCGCATTCCATCTAGGACACCCCCTGCCGGAAGTCACCCTGCCTCCAAGAGAGAGTCGGCTTGCGTTCTTACTGCGATTTAAGCCCCGTGCTTCCTGTGGCCCCGCAGGCTTTGGAATAGCCACAGGCCCCAGAGGCGTAACTAGGCAGGGCATTCCTTGGTTGAGGCAGTTCACTTGACGCAGAACACCCTACTTCGGGGAGTTGGTTCAGGGAAGCAAACGCCGGGTGACCTGTGTCTCTTTGGACTGGTTAGAAACCACAGGGAGGTAAGCTGAGTGTGCGCGTGGAAACGGGAGCCTGCTGGAACTATCCTTGCTTTCCCACTTGGAAGGCTGCACTCATGCTGCCGTGAAGCTGCCTGACGTCCCCTGCTGTTGACAGGCCTGGAAACCCGGTCGAAATGCTTCTGGGAAGAAAATGAGTTTGCTCCGTTTCAACCCGGTGCTTCCATAGCCGCGGTGGTGGTTAGCCTGACGAGCTCCAGAACGAAAGGGAAACTCAACGTGAGAATTTCCCTCCAGTTTAGGCCCTGCGTAGCCGGGCGGGAAGGGCGGCATGCAGCAGGTTCCGTGAGTTCTTAGTCACTCTTCGGGTTCATTTTAACGGAATTTCCCATTGGAGGACTCCTAGGCCCCTCGGGTGTGCATCCATTTCCCTTCGGGGTCACTGAGGACCTCCAGGCACCCCCCCCCCCACCACCACGCCGTGGTCCGGCCGAGCAACATCGAGGCCCATGGCTCTGCCCCTCGGAGGCCCTGTGTGCGTGCCGGGTGATGGGCAACACTCTGCACGTTCCTTGAGGAGAGCTACATTTCCAGAGCCCTCCAACAGCCTGAGGACCAGATTTCTGGTGCGTCCGAAGCTCCCAGGAAATATCTGTCGTCGCCCTTGTGAGAGCTGCCGTGAGAAAACACTCTGCTTTGCCTGCTTCGCGGGCCTCGTACCTGCAGGCACTCTGCTCGAGGAGAACGTCAGCATCTCGCAATGCTGCGTCGCTAACGGGACAGCCAGATTGAGCACAGGCCTGGAGGGAAGGCCCTGACGTGAGGTGCAGAAGCGGAGCCGCGCGGCAGTTTCCATGAGGCCGTAGCCTCTGCTCTGCGTGTCCTTAACGGCAGTAGAGTTTCCTGGACACCTGGGAGGCTCGCGGGGGCACCCTGTTCCAGGCTGGAACACGGAGCACTCCCAGGCACCCCTGGGTCTGCCGAGCAACATCCAGGCCCGGAGCCCCTTTGGAGCCGCTCTCTATACGCCGAGTGTAGGGAAACGCCCTGCACTCTCTCCTGGAGCAGACTCGTTTCCCCCACCAAACCCACACTTTCACCAACAGACTTCTGGCACGTCTCCCATGCCTTTGAGGTCTTACGCCTTGCCCTAGTCTGAGCTGCCCTGAGAGAGCCCTCGGCCTCGCATTCCATCTAGGACACCCCCTGCCGGAAGTCACCCTGCCTCCAAGAGAGAGTCGGCTTGCGTTCTTACTGCGATTTAAGCCCCGTGCTTCCTGTGGCCCCGCAGGCTTTGGAATAGCCACAGGCCCCAGAGGCGTAACTAGGCAGGGCATTCCTTGGTTGAGGCAGTTCACTTGACGCAGAACACCCTACTTCGGGGAGTTGGTTCAGGGAAGCAAACGCCGGGTGACCTGTGTCTCTTTGGACTGGTTAGAAACCACAGGGAGGTAAGCTGAGTGTGCGCGTGGAAACGGGAGCCTGCTGGAACTATCCTTGCTTTCCCACTTGGAAGGCTGCACTCATGCTGCCGTGAAGCTGCCTGACGTCCCCTGCTGTTGACAGGCCTGGAAACCCGGTCGAAATGCTTCTGGGAAGAAAATGAGTTTGCTCCGTTTCAACCCGGTGCTTCCATAGCCGCGGTGGTGGTTAGCCTGACGAGCTCCAGAACGAAAGGGAAACTCAACGTGAGAATTTCCCTCCAGTTTAGGCCCTGCGTAGCCGGGCGGGAAGGGCGGCATGCAGCAGGTTCCGTGAGTTCTTAGTCACTCTTCGGGTTCATTTTAACGGAATTTCCCATTGGAGGACTCCTAGGCCCCTCGGGTGTGCATCCATTTCCCTTCGGGGTCACTGAGGACCTCCAGGCACCCCCCCCCCCACCACCACGCCGTGGTCCGGCCGAGCAACATCGAGGCCCATGGCTCTGCCCCTCGGAGGCCCTGTGTGCGTGCCGGGTGATGGGCAACACTCTGCACGTTCCTTGAGGAGAGCTACATTTCCAGAGCCCTCCAACAGCCTGAGGACCAGATTTCTGGTGCGTCCGAAGCTCCCAGGAAATATCTGTCGTCGCCCTTGTGAGAGCTGCCGTGAGAAAACACTCTGCTTTGCCTGCTTCGCGGGCCTCGTACCTGCAGGCACTCTGCTCGAGGAGAACGTCAGCATCTCGCAATGCTGCGTCGCTAACGGGACAGCCAGATTGAGCACAGGCCTGGAGGGAAGGCCCTGATGTGAGGTGCAGAAGCGGAGCCGCGCGGCAGTTTCCATGAGGCCGTAGCCTCTGCTCTGCGTGTCCTTAACGGCAGTAGAGTTTCCTGGACACCTGGGAGGCTCGCGGGGGCACCCTGTTCCAGGCTGGAACACGGAGCACTCCCAGGCACCCCTGGGTCTGCCGAGCAACATCCAGGCCCGGAGCCCCTTTGGAGCCGCTCTCTATACGCCGAGTGTAGGGAAACGCCCTGCACTCTCTCCTGGAGCAGACTCGTTTCCCCCACCAAACCCACACTTTCACCAACAGACTTCTGGCACGTCTCCCATGCCTTTGAGGTCTTACGCCTTGCCCTAGTCTGAGCTGCCCTGAGAGAGCCCTCGGCCTCGCATTCCATCTAGGACACCCCCTGCCGGAAGTCACCCTGCCTCCAAGAGAGAGTCGGCTTGCGTTCTTACTGCGATTTAAGCCCCGTGCTTCCTGTGGCCCCGCAGGCTTTGGAATAGCCACAGGCCCCAGAGGCGTAACTAGGCAGGGCATTCCTTGGTTGAGGCAGTTCACTTGACGCAGAACACCCTACTTCGGGGAGTTGGTTCAGGGAAGCAAACGCCGGGTGACCTGTGTCTCTTTGGACTGGTTAGAAACCACAGGGAGGTAAGCTGAGTGTGCGCGTGGAAACGGGAGCCTGCTGGAACTATCCTTGCTTTCCCACTTGGAAGGCTGCACTCATGCTGCCGTGAAGCTGCCTGACGTCCCCTGCTGTTGACAGGCCTGGAAACCCGGTCGAAATGCTTCTGGGAAGAAAATGAGTTTGCTCCGTTTCAACCCGGTGCTTCCATAGCCGCGGTGGTGGTTAGCCTGACGAGCTCCAGAACGAAAGGGAAACTCAACGTGAGAATTTCCCTCCAGTTTAGGCCCTGCGTAGCCGGGCGGGAAGGGCGGCATGCAGCAGGTTCCGTGAGTTCTTAGTCACTCTTCGGGTTCATTTTAACGGAATTTCCCATTGGAGGACTCCTAGGCCCCTCGGGTGTGCATCCATTTCCCTTCGGGGTCACTGAGGACCTCCAGGCACCACCACCCCCCACCACGCCGTGGTCCGGCCGAGCAACATCGAGGCCCATGGCTCTGCCCCTCGGAGGCCCTGTGTGCGTGCCGGGTGATGGGCAACACTCTGCACGTTCCTTGAGGAGAGCTACATTTCCAGAGCCCTCCAACAGCCTGAGGACCAGATTTCTGGTGCGTCCGAAGCTCCCAGGAAATATCTGTCGTCGCCCTTGTGAGAGCTGCCGTGAGAAAACACTCTGCTTTGCCTGCTTCGCGGGCCTCGTACCTGCAGGCACTCTGCTCGAGGAGAACGTCAGCATCTCGCAATGCTGCGTCGCTAACGGGACAGCCAGATTGAGCACAGGCCTGGAGGGAAGGCCCTGACGTGAGGTGCAGAAGCGGAGCCGCGCGGCAGTTTCCATGAGGCCGTAGCCTCTGCTCTGCGTGTCCTTAACGGCAGTAGAGTTTCCTGGACACCTGGGAGGCTCGCGGGGGCACCCTGTTCCAGGCTGGAACACGGAGCACTCCCAGGCACCCCTGGGTCTGCCGAGCAACATCCAGGCCCGGAGCCCCTTTGGAGCCGCTCTCTATACGCCGAGTGTAGGGAAACGCCCTGCACTCTCTCCTGGAGCAGACTCGTTTCCCCCACCAAACCCACACTTTCACCAACAGACTTCTGGCACGTCTCCCATGCCTTTGAGGTCTTACGCCTTGCCCTAGTCTGAGCTGCCCTGAGAGAGCCCTCGGCCTCGCATTCCATCTAGGACACCCCCTGCCGGAAGTCACCCTGCCTCCAAGAGAGAGTCGGCTTGCGTTCTTACTGCGATTTAAGCCCCGTGCTTCCTGTGGCCCCGCAGGCTTTGGAATAGCCACAGGCCCCAGAGGCGTAACTAGGCAGGGCATTCCTTGGTTGAGGCAGTTCACTTGACGCAGAACACCCTACTTCGGGGAGTTGGTTCAGGGAAGCAAACGCCGGGTGACCTGTGTCTCTTTGGACTGGTTAGAAACCACAGGGAGGTAAGCTGAGTGTGCGCGTGGAAACGGGAGCCTGCTGGAACTATCCTTGCTTTCCCACTTGGAAGGCTGCACTCATGCTGCCGTGAAGCTGCCTGACGTCCCCTGCTGTTGACAGGCCTGGAAACCCGGTCGAAATGCTTCTGGGAAGAAAATGAGTTTGCTCCGTTTCAACCCGGTGCTTCCATAGCCGCGGTGGTGGTTAGCCTGACGAGCTCCAGAACGAAAGGGAAACTCAACGTGAGAATTTCCCTCCAGTTTAGGCCCTGCGTAGCCGGGCGGGAAGGGCGGCATGCAGCAGGTTCCGTGAGTTCTTAGTCACTCTTCGGGTTCATTTTAACGGAATTTCCCATTGGAGGACTCCTAGGCCCCTCGGGTGTGCATCCATTTCCCTTCGGGGTCACTGAGGACCTCCAGGCACCCCCCCCCCACCACCACGCCGTGGTCCGGCCGAGCAACATCGAGGCCCATGGCTCTGCCCCTCGGAGGCCCTGTGTGCGTGCCGGGTGATGGGCAACACTCTGCACGTTCCTTGAGGAGAGCTACATTTCCAGAGCCCTCCAACAGCCTCAGGACCAGATTTCTGGTGCGTCCGAAGCTCCCAGGAAATATCTGTCGTCGCCCTTGTGAGAGCTGCCGTGAGAAAACACTCTGCTTTGCCTGCTTCGCGGGCCTCGTACCTGCAGGCACTCTGCTCGAGGAGAACGTCAGCATCTCGCAATGCTGCGTCGCTAACGGGACAGCCAGATTGAGCACAGGCCTGGAGGGAAGGCCCTGACGTGAGGTGCAGAAGCGGAGCCGCGCGGCAGTTTCCATGAGGCCGTAGCCTCTGCTCTGCGTGTCCTTAACGGCAGTAGAGTTTCCTGGACACCTGGGAGGCTCGCGGGGGCACCCTGTTCCAGGCTGGAACACGGAGCACTCCCAGGCACCCCTGGGTCTGCCGAGCAACATCCAGGCCCGGAGCCCCTTTGGAGCCGCTCTCTATACGCCGAGTGTAGGGAAACGCCCTGCACTCTCTCCTGGAGCAGACTCGTTTCCCCCACCAAACCCACACTTTCACCAACAGACTTCTGGCACGTCTCCCATGCCTTTGAGGTCTTACGCCTTGCCCTAGTCTGAGCTGCCCTGAGAGAGCCCTCGGCCTCGCATTCCATCTAGGACACCCCCTGCCGGAAGTCACCCTGCCTCCAAGAGAGAGTCGGTTTGCGTTCTTACTGCGATTTAAGCCCCGTGCTTCCTGTGGCCCCGCAGGCTTTGGAATAGCCACAGGCCCCAGAGGCGTAACTAGGCAGGGCATTCCTTGGTTGAGGCAGTTCACTTGACGCAGAACACCCTACTTCGGGGAGTTGGTTCAGGGAAGCAAACGCCGGGTGACCTGTGTCTCTTTGGACTGGTTAGAAACCACAGGGAGGTAAGCTGAGTGTGCGCGTGGAAACGGGAGCCTGCTGGAACTATCCTTGCTTTCCCACTTGGAAGGCTGCACTCATGCTGCCGTGAAGCTGCCTGACGTCCCCTGCTGTTGACAGGCCTGGAAACCCGG
Organism: Lagenorhynchus albirostris; assembly: GCF_949774975.1. NCBI lineage: Eukaryota > Metazoa > Chordata > Mammalia > Artiodactyla > Delphinidae > Lagenorhynchus > Lagenorhynchus albirostris. The sequence goes on along the minus strand of NC_083112.1, from coordinate 44,159,446 downwards.
TCGAAATGCTTCTGGGAAGAAAATGAGTTTGCTCCGTTTCAACCCGGTGCTTCCATAGCCGCGGTGGTGGTTAGCCTGACGAGCTCCAGAACGAAAGGGAAACTCAACGTGAGAATTTCCCTCCAGTTTAGGCCCTGCGTAGCCGGGCGGGAAGGGCGGCATGCAGCAGGTTCCGTGAGTTCTTAGTCACTCTTCGGGTTCATTTTAACGGAATTTCCCATTGGAGGACTCCTAGGCCCCTCGGGTGTGCATCCATTTCCCTTCGGGGTCACTGAGGACCTCCAGGCACCCCCCCCCCCACCACCACGCCGTGGTCCGGCCGAGCAACATCGAGGCCCATGGCTCTGCCCCTCGGAGGCCCTGTGTGCGTGCCGGGTGATGGGCAACACTCTGCACGTTCCTTGAGGAGAGCTACATTTCCAGAGCCCTCCAACAGCCTGAGGACCAGATTTCTGGTGCGTCCGAAGCTCCCAGGAAATATCTGTCGTCGCCCTTGTGAGAGCTGCCGTGAGAAAACACTCTGCTTTGCCTGCTTCGCGGGCCTCGTACCTGCAGGCACTCTGCTCGAGGAGAACGTCAGCATCTCGCAATGCTGCGTCGCTAACGGGACAGCCAGATTGAGCACAGGCCTGGAGGGAAGGCCCTGACGTGAGGTGCAGAAGCGGAGCCGCGCGGCAGTTTCCATGAGGCCGTAGCCTCTGCTCTGCGTGTCCTTAACGGCAGTAGAGTTTCCTGGACACCTGGGAGGCTCGCGGGGGCACCCTGTTCCAGGCTGGAACACGGAGCACTCCCAGGCACCCCTGGGTCTGCCGAGCAACATCCAGGCCCGGAGCCCCTTTGGAGCCGCTCTCTATACGCCGAGTGTAGGGAAACGCCCTGCACTCTCTCCTGGAGCAGACTCGTTTCCCCCACCAAACCCACACTTTCACCAACAGACTTCTGGCACGTCTCCCATGCCTTTGAGGTCTTACGCCTTGCCCTAGTCTGAGCTGCCCTGAGAGAGCCCTCGGCCTCGCATTCCATCTAGGACACCCCCTGCCGGAAGTCACCCTGCCTCCAAGAGAGAGTCGGCTTGCGTTCTTACTGCGATTTAAGCCCCGTGCTTCCTGTGGCCCCGCAGGCTTTGGAATAGCCACAGGCCCCAGAGGCGTAACTAGGCAGGGCATTCCTTGGTTGAGGCAGTTCACTTGACGCAGAACACCCTACTTCGGGGAGTTGGTTCAGGGAAGCAAACGCCGGGTGACCTGTGTCTCTTTGGACTGGTTAGAAACCACAGGGAGGTAAGCTGAGTGTGCGCGTGGAAACGGGAGCCTGCTGGAACTATCCTTGCTTTCCCACTTGGAAGGCTGCACTCATGCTGCCGTGAAGCTGCCTGACGTCCCCTGCTGTTGACAGGCCTGGAAACCCGGTCGAAATGCTTCTGGGAAGAAAATGAGTTTGCTCCGTTTCAACCCGGTGCTTCCATAGCCGCGGTGGTGGTTAGCCTGACGAGCTCCAGAACGAAAGGGAAACTCAACGTGAGAATTTCCCTCCAGTTTAGGCCCTGCGTAGCCGGGCGGGAAGGGCGGCATGCAGCAGGTTCCGTGAGTTCTTAGTCACTCTTCGGGTTCATTTTAACGGAATTTCCCATTGGAGGACTCCTAGGCCCCTCGGGTGTGCATCCATTTCCCTTCGGGGTCACTGAGGACCTCCAGGCACCCCCCCCCCCACCACCACGCCGTGGTCCGGCCGAGCAACATCGAGGCCCATGGCTCTGCCCCTCGGAGGCCCTGTGTGCGTGCCGGGTGATGGGCAACACTCTGCACGTTCCTTGAGGAGAGCTACATTTCCAGAGCCCTCCAACAGCCTGAGGACCAGATTTCTGGTGCGTCCGAAGCTCCCAGGAAATATCTGTCGTCGCCCTTGTGAGAGCTGCCGTGAGAAAACACTCTGCTTTGCCTGCTTCGCGGGCCTCGTACCTGCAGGCACTCTGCTCGAGGAGAACGTCAGCATCTCGCAATGCTGCGTCGCTAACGGGACAGCCAGATTGAGCACAGGCCTGGAGGGAAGGCCCTGACGTGAGGTGCAGAAGCGGAGCCGCGCGGCAGTTTCCATGAGGCCGTAGCCTCTGCTCTGCGTGTCCTTAACGGCAGTAGAGTTTCCTGGACACCTGGGAGGCTCGCGGGGGCACCCTGTTCCAGGCTGGAACACGGAGCACTCCCAGGCACCCCTGGGTCTGCCGAGCAACATCCAGGCCCGGAGCCCCTTTGGAGCCGCTCTCTATACGCCGAGTGTAGGGAAACGCCCTGCACTCTCTCCTGGAGCAGACTCGTTTCCCCCACCAAACCCACACTTTCACCAACAGACTTCTGGCACGTCTCCCATGCCTTTGAGGTCTTACGCCTTGCCCTAGTCTGAGCTGCCCTGAGAGAGCCCTCGGCCTCGCATTCCATCTAGGACACCCCCTGCCGGAAGTCACCCTGCCTCCAAGAGAGAGTCGGCTTGCGTTCTTACTGCGATTTAAGCCCCGTGCTTCCTGTGGCCCCGCAGGCTTTGGAATAGCCACAGGCCCCAGAGGCGTAACTAGGCAGGGCATTCCTTGGTTGAGGCAGTTCACTTGACGCAGAACACCCTACTTCGGGGAGTTGGTTCAGGGAAGCAAACGCCGGGTGACCTGTGTCTCTTTGGACTGGTTAGAAACCACAGGGAGGTAAGCTGAGTGTGCGCGTGGAAACGGGAGCCTGCTGGAACTATCCTTGCTTTCCCACTTGGAAGGCTGCACTCATGCTGCCGTGAAGCTGCCTGACGTCCCCTGCTGTTGACAGGCCTGGAAACCCGGTCGAAATGCTTCTGGGAAGAAAATGAGTTTGCTCCGTTTCAACCCGGTGCTTCCATAGCCGCGGTGGTGGTTAGCCTGACGAGCTCCAGAACGAAAGGGAAACTCAACGTGAGAATTTCCCTCCAGTTTAGGCCCTGCGTAGCCGGGCGGGAAGGGCGGCATGCAGCAGGTTCCGTGAGTTCTTAGTCACTCTTCGGGTTCATTTTAACGGAATTTCCCATTGGAGGACTCCTAGGCCCCTCGGGTGTGCATCCATTTCCCTTCGGGGTCACTGAGGACCTCCAGGCACCCCCCCCCCCCACCACCACGCCGTGGTCCGGCCGAGCAACATCGAGGCCCATGGCTCTGCCCCTCGGAGGCCCTGTGTGCGTGCCGGGTGATGGGCAACACTCTGCACGTTCCTTGAGGAGAGCTACATTTCCAGAGCCCTCCAACAGCCTGAGGACCAGATTTCTGGTGCGTCCGAAGCTCCCAGGAAATATCTGTCGTCGCCCTTGTGAGAGCTGCCGTGAGAAAACACTCTGCTTTGCCTGCTTCGCGGGCCTCGTACCTGCAGGCACTCTGCTCGAGGAGAACGTCAGCATCTCGCAATGCTGCGTCGCTAACGGGACAGCCAGATTGAGCACAGGCCTGGAGGGAAGGCCCTGACGTGAGGTGCAGAAGCGGAGCCGCGCGGCAGTTTCCATGAGGCCGTAGCCTCTGCTCTGCGTGTCCTTAACGGCAGTAGAGTTTCCTGGACACCTGGGAGGCTCGCGGGGGCACCCTGTTCCAGGCTGGAACACGGAGCACTCCCAGGCACCCCTGGGTCTGCCGAGCAACATCCAGGCCCGGAGCCCCTTTGGAGCCGCTCTCTATACGCCGAGTGTAGGGAAACGCCCTGCACTCTCTCCTGGAGCAGACTCGTTTCCCCCACCAAACCCACACTTTCACCAACAGACTTCTGGCACGTCTCCCATGCCTTTGAGGTCTTACGCCTTGCCCTAGTCTGAGCTGCCCTGAGAGAGCCCTCGGCCTCGCATTCCATCTAGGACACCCCCTGCCGGAAGTCACCCTGCCTCCAAGAGAGAGTCGGCTTGCGTTCTTACTGCGATTTAAGCCCCGTGCTTCCTGTGGCCCCGCAGGCTTTGGAATAGCCACAGGCCCCAGAGGCGTAACTAGGCAGGGCATTCCTTGGTTGAGGCAGTTCACTTGACGCAGAACACCCTACTTCGGGGAGTTGGTTCAGGGAAGCAAACGCCGGGTGACCTGTGTCTCTTTGGACTGGTTAGAAACCACAGGGAGGTAAGCTGAGTGTGCGCGTGGAAACGGGAGCCTGCTGGAACTATCCTTGCTTTCCCACTTGGAAGGCTGCACTCATGCTGCCGTGAAGCTGCCTGACGTCCCCTGCTGTTGACAGGCCTGGAAACCCGGTCGAAATGCTTCTGGGAAGAAAATGAGTTTGCTCCGTTTCAACCCGGTGCTTCCATAGCCGCGGTGGTGGTTAGCCTGACGAGCTCCAGAACGAAAGGGAAACTCAACGTGAGAATTTCCCTCCAGTTTAGGCCCTGCGTAGCCGGGCGGGAAGGGCGGCATGCAGCAGGTTCCGTGAGTTCTTAGTCACTCTTCGGGTTCATTTTAACGGAATTTCCCATTGGAGGACTCCTAGGCCCCTCGGGTGTGCATCCATTTCCCTTCGGGGTCACTGAGGACCTCCAGGCACCCCCCCCCCACCACCACGCCGTGGTCCGGCCGAGCAACATCGAGGCCCATGGCTCTGCCCCTCGGAGGCCCTGTGTGCGTGCCGGGTGATGGGCAACACTCTGCACGTTCCTTGAGGAGAGCTACATTTCCAGAGCCCTCCAACAGCCTGAGGACCAGATTTCTGGTGCGTCCGAAGCTCCCAGGAAATATCTGTCGTCGCCCTTGTGAGAGCTGCCGTGAGAAAACACTCTGCTTTGCCTGCTTCGCGGGCCTCGTACCTGCAGGCACTCTGCTCGAGGAGAACGTCAGCATCTCGCAATGCTGCGTCGCTAACGGGACAGCCAGATTGAGCACAGGCCTGGAGGGAAGGCCCTGACGTGAGGTGCAGAAGCGGAGCCGCGCGGCAGTTTCCATGAGGCCGTAGCCTCTGCTCTGCGTGTCCTTAACGGCAGTAGAGTTTCCTGGACACCTGGGAGGCTCGCGGGGGCACCCTGTTCCAGGCTGGAACACGGAGCACTCCCAGGCACCCCTGGGTCTGCCGAGCAACATCCAGGCCCGGAGCCCCTTTGGAGCCGCTCTCTATACGCCGAGTGTAGGGAAACGCCCTGCACTCTCTCCTGGAGCAGACTCGTTTCCCCCACCAAACCCACACTTTCACCAACAGACTTCTGGCACGTCTCCCATGCCTTTGAGGTCTTACGCCTTGCCCTAGTCTGAGCTGCCCTGAGAGAGCCCTCGGCCTCGCATTCCATCTAGGACACCCCCTGCCGGAAGTCACCCTGCCTCCAAGAGAGAGTCGGCTTGCGTTCTTACTGCGATTTAAGCCCCGTGCTTCCTGTGGCCCCGCAGGCTTTGGAATAGCCACAGGCCCCAGAGGCGTAACTAGGCAGGGCATTCCTTGGTTGAGGCAGTTCACTTGACGCAGAACACCCTACTTCGGGGAGTTGGTTCAGGGAAGCAAACGCCGGGTGACCTGTGTCTCTTTGGACTGGTTAGAAACCACAGGGAGGTAAGCTGAGTGTGCGCGTGGAAATGGGAGCCTGCTGGAACTATCCTTGCTTTCCCACTTGGAAGGCTGCACTCATGCTGCCGTGAAGCTGCCTGACGTCCCCTGCTGTTGACAGGCCTGGAAACCCGGTCGAAATGCTTCTGGGAAGAAAATGAGTTTGCTCCGTTTCAACCCGGTGCTTCCATAGCCGCGGTGGTGGTTAGCCTGACGAGCTCCAGAACGAAAGGGAAACTCAACGTGAGAATTTCCCTCCAGTTTAGGCCCTGCGTAGCCGGGCGGGAAGGGCGGCATGCAGCAGGTTCCGTGAGTTCTTAGTCACTCTTCGGGTTCATTTTAACGGAATTTCCCATTGGAGGACTCCTAGGCCCCTCGGGTGTGCATCCATTTCCCTTCGGGGTCACTGAGGACCTCCAGGCACCACCACCCCCCACCACGCCGTGGTCCGGCCGAGCAACATCGAGGCCCATGGCTCTGCCCCTCGGAGGCCCTGTGTGCGTGCCGGGTGATGGGCAACACTCTGCACGTTCCTTGAGGAGAGCTACATTTCCAGAGCCCTCCAACAGCCTCAGGACCAGATTTCTGGTGCGTCCGAAGCTCCCAGGAAATATCTGTCGTCGCCCTTGTGAGAGCTGCCGTGAGAAAACACTCTGCTTTGCCTGCTTCGCGGGCCTCGTACCTGCAGGCACTCTGCTCGAGGAGAACGTCAGCATCTCGCAATGCTGCGTCGCTAACGGGACAGCCAGATTGAGCACAGGCCTGGAGGGAAGGCCCTGACGTGAGGTGCAGAAGCGGAGCCGCGCGGCAGTTTCCATGAGGCCGTAGCCTCTGCTCTGCGTGTCCTTAACGGCAGTAGAGTTTCCTGGACACCTGGGAGGCTCGCGGGGGCACCCTGTTCCAGGCTGGAACACGGAGCACTCCCAGGCACCCCTGGGTCTGCCGAGCAACATCCAGGCCCGGAGCCCCTTTGGAGCCGCTCTCTATACGCCGAGTGTAGGGAAACGCCCTGCACTCTCTCCTGGAGCAGACTCGTTTCCCCCACCAAACCCACACTTTCACCAACAGACTTCTGGCACGTCTCCCATGCCTTTGAGGTCTTACGCCTTGCCCTAGTCTGAGCTGCCCTGAGAGAGCCCTCGGCCTCGCATTCCATCTAGGACACCCCCTGCCGGAAGTCACCCTGCCTCCAAGAGAGAGTCGGCTTGCGTTCTTACTGCGATTTAAGCCCCGTGCTTCCTGTGGCCCCGCAGGCTTTGGAATAGCCACAGGCCCCAGAGGCGTAACTAGGCAGGGCATTCCTTGGTTGAGGCAGTTCACTTGACGCAGAACACCCTACTTCGGGGAGTTGGTTCAGGGAAGCAAACGCCGGGTGACCTGTGTCTCTTTGGACTGGTTAGAAACCACAGGGAGGTAAGCTGAGTGTGCGCGTGGAAACGGGAGCCTGCTGGAACTATCCTTGCTTTCCCACTTGGAAGGCTGCACTCATGCTGCCGTGAAGCTGCCTGACGTCCCCTGCTGTTGACAGGCCTGGAAACCCGGTCGAAATGCTTCTGGGAAGAAAATGAGTTTGCTCCGTTTCAACCCGGTGCTTCCATAGCCGCGGTGGTGGTTAGCCTGACGAGCTCCAGAACGAAAGGGAAACTCAACGTGAGAATTTCCCTCCAGTTTAGGCCCTGCGTAGCCGGGCGGGAAGGGCGGCATGCAGCAGGTTCCGTGAGTTCTTAGTCACTCTTCGGGTTCATTTTAACGGAATTTCCCATTGGAGGACTCCTAGGCCCCTCGGGTGTGCATCCATTTCCCTTCGGGGTCACTGAGGACCTCCAGGCACCCCCCCCCCACCACCACGCCGTGGTCCGGCCGAGCAACATCGAGGCCCATGGCTCTGCCCCTCGGAGGCCCTGTGTGCGTGCCGGGTGATGGGCAACACTCTGCACGTTCCTTGAGGAGAGCTACATTTCCAGAGCCCTCCAACAGCCTCAGGACCAGATTTCTGGTGCGTCCGAAGCTCCCAGGAAATATCTGTCGTCGCCCTTGTGAGAGCTGCCGTGAGAAAACACTCTGCTTTGCCTGCTTCGCGGGCCTCGTACCTGCAGGCACTCTGCTCGAGGAGAACGTCAGCATCTCGCAATGCTGCGTCGCTAACGGGACAGCCAGATTGAGCACAGGCCTGGAGGGAAGGCCCTGACGTGAGGTGCAGAAGCGGAGCCGCGCGGCAGTTTCCATGAGGCCGTAGCCTCTGCTCTGCGTGTCCTTAACGGCAGTAGAGTTTCCTGGACACCTGGGAGGCTCGCGGGGGCACCCTGTTCCAGGCTGGAACACGGAGCACTCCCAGGCACCCCTGGGTCTGCCGAGCAACATCCAGGCCCGGAGCCCCTTTGGAGCCGCTCTCTATACGCCGAGTGTAGGGAAACGCCCTGCACTCTCTCCTGGAGCAGACTCGTTTCCCCCACCAAACCCACACTTTCACCAACAGACTTCTGGCACGTCTCCCATGCCTTTGAGGTCTTACGCCTTGCCCTAGTCTGAGCTGCCCTGAGAGAGCCCTCGGCCTCGCATTCCATCTAGGACACCCCCTGCCGGAAGTCACCCTGCCTCCAAGAGAGAGTCGGCTTGCGTTCTTACTGCGATTTAAGCCCCGTGCTTCCTGTGGCCCCGCAGGCTTTGGAATAGCCACAGGCCCCAGAGGCGTAACTAGGCAGGGCATTCCTTGGTTGAGGCAGTTCACTTGACGCAGAACACCCTACTTCGGGGAGTTGGTTCAGGGAAGCAAACGCCGGGTGACCTGTGTCTCTTTGGACTGGTTAGAAACCACAGGGAGGTAAGCTGAGTGTGCGCGTGGAAACGGGAGCCTGCTGGAACTATCCTTGCTTTCCCACTTGGAAGGCTGCACTCATGCTGCCGTGAAGCTGCCTGACGTCCCCTGCTGTTGACAGGCCTGGAAACCCGGTCGAAATGCTTCTGGGAAGAAAATGAGTTTGCTCCGTTTCAACCCGGTGCTTCCATAGCCGCGGTGGTGGTTAGCCTGACGAGCTCCAGAACGAAAGGGAAACTCAACGTGAGAATTTCCCTCCAGTTTAGGCCCTGCGTAGCCGGGCGGGAAGGGCGGCATGCAGCAGGTTCCGTGAGTTCTTAGTCACTGTTCGGGTTCATTTTAACGGAATTTCCCATTGGAGGACTCCTAGGCCCCTCGGGTGTGCATCCATTTCCCTTCGGGGTCACTGAGGACCTCCAGGCACCCCCCCCCCCACCACCACGCCGTGGTCCGGCCGAGCAACATCGAGGCCCATGGCTCTGCCCCTCGGAGGCCCTGTGTGCGTGCCGGGTGATGGGCAACACTCTGCACGTTCCTTGAGGAGAGCTACATTTCCAGAGCCCTCCAACAGCCTGAGGACCAGATTTCTGGTGCGTCCGAAGCTCCCAGGAAATATCTGTCGTCGCCCTTGTGAGAGCTGCCGTGAGAAAACACTCTGCTTTGCCTGCTTCGCGGGCCTCGTACCTGCAGGCACTCTGCTCGAGGAGAACGTCAGCATCTCGCAATGCTGCGTCGCTAACGGGACAGCCAGATTGAGCACAGGCCTGGAGGGAAGGCCCTGACGTGAGGTGCAGAAGCGGAGCCGCGCGGCAGTTTCCATGAGGCCGTAGCCTCTGCTCTGCGTGTCCTTAACGGCAGTAGAGTTTCCTGGACACCTGGGAGGCTCGCGGGGGCACCCTGTTCCAGGCTGGAACACGGAGCACTCCCAGGCACCCCTGGGTCTGCCGAGCAACATCCAGGCCCGGAGCCCCTTTGGAGCCGCTCTCTATACGCCGAGTGTAGGGAAACGCCCTGCACTCTCTCCTGGAGCAGACTCGTTTCCCCCACCAAACCCACACTTTCACCAACAGACTTCTGGCACGTCTCCCATGCCTTTGAGGTCTTACGCCTTGCCCTAGTCTGAGCTGCCCTGAGAGAGCCCTCGGCCTCGCATTCCATCTAGGACACCCCCTGCCGGAAGTCACCCTGCCTCCAAGAGAGAGTCGGCTTGCGTTCTTACTGCGATTTAAGCCCCGTGCTTCCTGTGGCCCCGCAGGCTTTGGAATAGCCACAGGCCCCAGAGGCGTAACTAGGCAGGGCATTCCTTGGTTGAGGCAGTTCACTTGACGCAGAACACCCTACTTCGGGGAGTTGGTTCAGGGAAGCAAACGCCGGGTGACCTGTGTCTCTTTGGACTGGTTAGAAACCACAGGGAGGTAAGCTGAGTGTGCGCGTGGAAACGGGAGCCTGCTGGAACTATCCTTGCTTTCCCACTTGGAAGGCTGCACTCATGCTGCCGTGAAGCTGCCTGACGTCCCCTGCTGTTGACAGGCCTGGAAACCCGGTCGAAATGCTTCTGGGAAGAAAATGAGTTTGCTCCGTTTCAACCCGGTGCTTCCATAGCCGCGGTGGTGGTTAGCCTGACGAGCTCCAGAACGAAAGGGAAACTCAACGTGAGAATTTCCCTCCAGTTTAGGCCCTGCGTAGCCGGGCGGGAAGGGCGGCATGCAGCAGGTTCCGTGAGTTCTTAGTCACTGTTCGGGTTCATTTTAACGGAATTTCCCATTGGAGGACTCCTAGGCCCCTCGGGTGTGCATCCATTTCCCTTCGGGGTCACTGAGGACCTCCAGGCACCACCACCCCCCACCACGCCGTGGTCCGGCCGAGCAACATCGAGGCCCATGGCTCTGCCCCTCGGAGGCCCTGTGTGCGTGCCGGGTGATGGGCAACACTCTGCACGTTCCTTGAGGAGAGCTACATTTCCAGAGCCCTCCAACAGCCTGAGGACCAGATTTCTGGTGCGTCCGAAGCTCCCAGGAAATATCTGTCGTCGCCCTTGTGAGAGCTGCCGTGAGAAAACACTCTGCTTTGCCTGCTTCGCGGGCCTCGTACCTGCAGGCACTCTGCTCGAGGAGAACGTCAGCATCTCGCAATGCTGCGTCGCTAACGGGACAGCCAGATTGAGCACAGGCCTGGAGGGAAGGCCCTGACGTGAGGTGCAGAAGCGGAGCCGCGCGGCAGTTTCCATGAGGCCGTAGCCTCTGCTCTGCGTGTCCTTAACGGCAGTAGAGTTTCCTGGACACCTGGGAGGCTCGCGGGGGCACCCTGTTCCAGGCTGGAACACGGAGCACTCCCAGGCACCCCTGGGTCTGCCGAGCAACATCCAGGCCCGGAGCCCCTTTGGAGCCGCTCTCTATACGCCGAGTGTAGGGAAACGCCCTGCACTCTCTCCTGGAGCAGACTCGTTTCCCCCACCAAACCCACACTTTCACCAACAGACTTCTGGCACGTCTCCCATGCCTTTGAGGTCTTACGCCTTGCCCTAGTCTGAGCTGCCCTGAGAGAGCCCTCGGCCTCGCATTCCATCTAGGACACCCCCTGCCGGAAGTCACCCTGCCTCCAAGAGAGAGTCGGCTTGCGTTCTTACTGCGATTTAAGCCCCGTGCTTCCTGTGGCCCCGCAGGCTTTGGAATAGCCACAGGCCCCAGAGGCGTAACTAGGCAGGGCATTCCTTGGTTGAGGCAGTTCACTTGACGCAGAACACCCTACTTCGGGGAGTTGGTTCAGGGAAGCAAACGCCGGGTGACCTGTGTCTCTTTGGACTGGTTAGAAACCACAGGGAGGTAAGCTGAGTGTGCGCGTGGAAACGGGAGCCTGCTGGAACTATCCTTGCTTTCCCACTTGGAAGGCTGCACTCATGCTGCCGTGAAGCTGCCTGACGTCCCCTGCTGTTGACAGGCCTGGAAACCCGGTCGAAATGCTTCTGGAAGAAAATGAGTTTGCTCCGTTTCAACCCGGTGCTTCCATAGCCGCGGTGGTGGTTAGCCTGACGAGCTCCAGAACGAAAGGGAAACTCAACGTGAGAATTTCCCTCCAGTTTAGGCCCTGCGTAGCCGGGCGGGAAGGGCGGCATGCAGCAGGTTCCGTGAGTTCTTAGTCACTCTTCGGGTTCATTTTAACGGAATTTCCCATTGGAGGACTCCTAGGCCCCTCGGGTGTGCATCCATTTCCCTTCGGGGTCACTGAGGACCTCCAGGCACCCCCCCCCCACCACCACGCCGTGGTCCGGCCGAGCAACATCGAGGCCCATGGCTCTGCCCCTCGGAGGCCCTGTGTGCGTGCCGGGTGATGGGCAACACTCTGCACGTTCCTTGAGGAGAGCTACATTTCCAGAGCCCTCCAACAGCCTGAGGACCAGATTTCTGGTGCGTCCGAAGCTCCCAGGAAATATCTGTCGTCGCCCTTGTGAGAGCTGCCGTGAGAAAACACTCTGCTTTGCCTGCTTCGCGGGCCTCGTACCTGCAGGCACTCTGCTCGAGGAGAACGTCAGCATCTCGCAATGCTGCGTCGCTAACGGGACAGCCAGATTGAGCACAGGCCTGGAGGGAAGGCCCTGACGTGAGGTGCAGAAGCGGAGCCGCGCGGCAGTTTCCATGAGGCCGTAGCCTCTGCTCTGCGTGTCCTTAACGGCAGTAGAGTTTCCTGGACACCTGGGAGGCTCGCGGGGGCACCCTGTTCCAGGCTGGAACACGGAGCACTCCCAGGCACCCCTGGGTCTGCCGAGCAACATCCAGGCCCGGAGCCCCTTTGGAGCCGCTCTCTATACGCCGAGTGTAGGGAAACGCCCTGCACTCTCTCCTGGAGCAGACTCGTTTCCCCCACCAAACCCACACTTTCACCAACAGACTTCTGGCACGTCTCCCATGCCTTTGAGGTCTTACGCCTTGCCCTAGTCTGAGCTGCCCTGAGAGAGCCCTCGGCCTCGCATTCCATCTAGGACACCCCCTGCCGGAAGTCACCCTGCCTCCAAGAGAGAGTCGGCTTGCGTTCTTACTGCGATTTAAGCCCCGTGCTTCCTGTGGCCCCGCAGGCTTTGGAATAGCCACAGGCCCCAGAGGCGTAACTAGGCAGGGCATTCCTTGGTTGAGGCAGTTCACTTGACGCAGAACACCCTACTTCGGGGAGTTGGTTCAGGGAAGCAAACGCCGGGTGACCTGTGTCTCTTTGGACTGGTTAGAAACCACAGGGAGGTAAGCTGAGTGTGCGCGTGGAAACGGGAGCCTGCTGGAACTATCCTTGCTTTCCCACTTGGAAGGCTGCACTCATGCTGCCGTGAAGCTGCCTGACGTCCCCTGCTGTTGACAGGCCTGGAAACCCGGTCGAAATGCTTCTGGGAAGAAAATGAGTTTGCTCCGTTTCAACCCGGTGCTTCCATAGCCGCGGTGGTGGTTAGCCTGACGAGCTCCAGAACGAAAGGGAAACTCAACGTGAGAATTTCCCTCCAGTTTAGGCCCTGCGTAGCCGGGCGGGAAGGGCGGCATGCAGCAGGTTCCGTGAGTTCTTAGTCACTCTTCGGGTTCATTTTAACGGAATTTCCCATTGGAGGACTCCTAGGCCCCTCGGGTGTGCATCCATTTCCCTTCGGGGTCACTGAGGACCTCCAGGCACCACCACCCCCCACCACGCCGTGGTCCGGCCGAGCAACATCGAGGCCCATGGCTCTGCCCCTCGGAGGCCCTGTGTGCGTGCCGGGTGATGGGCAACACTCTGCACGTTCCTTGAGGAGAGCTACATTTCCAGAGCCCTCCAACAGCCTCAGGACCAGATTCCTGGGTGCGTCCGAAGCTCCCAGGAAATATCTGTCGTCGCCCTTGTGAGAGCTGCCGTGAGAAAACACTCTGCTTTGCCTGCTTCGCGGGCCTCGTACCTGCAGGCACTCTGCTCGAGGAGAACGTCAGCATCTCGCAATGCTGCGTCGCTAACGGGACAGCCAGATTGAGCACAGGCCTGGAGGGAAGGCCCTGACGTGAGGTGCAGAAGCGGAGCCGCGCGGCAGTTTCCATGAGGCCGTAGCCTCTGCTCTGCGTGTCCTTAACGGCAGTAGAGTTTCCTGGACACCTGGGAGGCTCGCGGGGGCACCCTGTTCCAGGCTGGAACACGGAGCACTCCCAGGCACCCCTGGGTCTGCCGAGCAACATCCAGGCCCGGAGCCCCTTTGGAGCCGCTCTCTATACGCCGAGTGTAGGGAAACGCCCTGCACTCTCTCCTGGAGCAGACTCGTTTCCCCCACCAAACCCACACTTTCACCAACAGACTTCTGGCACGTCTCCCATGCCTTTGAGGTCTTACGCCTTGCCCTAGTCTGAGCTGCCCTGAGAGAGCCCTCGGCCTCGCATTCCATCTAGGACACCCCCTGCCGGAAGTCACCCTGCCTCCAAGAGAGAGTCGGCTTGCGTTCTTACTGCGATTTAAGCCCCGTGCTTCCTGTGGCCCCGCAGGCTTTGGAATAGCCACAGGCCCCAGAGGCGTAACTAGGCAGGGCATTCCTTGGTTGAGGCAGTTCACTTGACGCAGAACACCCTACTTCGGGGAGTTGGTTCAGGGAAGCAAACGCCGGGTGACCTGTGTCTCTTTGGACTGGTTAGAAACCACAGGGAGGTAAGCTGAGTGTGCGCGTGGAAACGGGAGCCTGCTGGAACTATCCTTGCTTTCCCACTTGGAAGGCTGCACTCATGCTGCCGTGAAGCTGCCTGACGTCCCCTGCTGTTGACAGGCCTGGAAACCCGGTCGAAATGCTTCTGGGAAGAAAATGAGTTTGCTCCGTTTCAACCCGGTGCTTCCATAGCCGCGGTGGTGGTTAGCCTGACGAGCTCCAGAACGAAAGGGAAACTCAACGTGAGAATTTCCCTCCAGTTTAGGCCCTGCGTAGCCGGGCGGGAAGGGCGGCATGCAGCAGGTTCCGTGAGTTCTTAGTCACTCTTCGGGTTCATTTTAACGGAATTTCCCATTGGAGGACTCCTAGGCCCCTCGGGTGTGCATCCATTTCCCTTCGGGGTCACTGAGGACCTCCAGGCACCCCCCCCCCCCACCACCACGCCGTGGTCCGGCCGAGCAACATCGAGGCCCATGGCTCTGCCCCTCGGAGGCCCTGTGTGCGTGCCGGGTGATGGGCAACACTCTGCACGTTCCTTGAGGAGAGCTACATTTCCAGAGCCCTCCAACAGCCTGAGGACCAGATTTCTGGTGCGTCCGAAGCTCCCAGGAAATATCTGTCGTCGCCCTTGTGAGAGCTGCCGTGAGAAAACACTCTGCTTTGCCTGCTTCGCGGGCCTCGTACCTGCAGGCACTCTGCTCGAGGAGAACGTCAGCATCTCGCAATGCTGCGTCGCTAACGGGACAGCCAGATTGAGCACAGGCCTGGAGGGAAGGCCCTGACGTGAGGTGCAGAAGCGGAGCCGCGCGGCAGTTTCCATGAGGCCGTAGCCTCTGCTCTGCGTGTCCTTAACGGCAGTAGAGTTTCCTGGACACCTGGGAGGCTCGCGGGGGCACCCTGTTCCAGGCTGGAACACGGAGCACTCCCAGGCACCCCTGGGTCTGCCGAGCAACATCCAGGCCCGGAGCCCCTTTGGAGCCGCTCTCTATACGCCGAGTGTAGGGAAACGCCCTGCACTCTCTCCTGGAGCAGACTCGTTTCCCCCA